>NC_086447.1:619085713-619429463 GCF_028390025.1 Pseudophryne corroboree
GAGGAGAAAGTCAGGGAGTTATCCGAGCTAGTCGGGAACCTCCTATAACCGAGCCAAGTCTCAGTACATCAATGAAAGGGTTCTGGGAAAAATGGTGGCTTCCTACGAAGCAATCCCATTCGGCAGATTCCACGCAAGAACTTTCCAGTGGGACCTGCTGGACAAATGGTCCGGGTCGCATCTTCAGATGCATCAGCGGATAACCCTGTCACCAAGCACAAGGGTGTCTCTCCTGTGGTGGTTGCAGAGTGCTCATCTTCTAGAGGGCCGCAGATTCAACATTCAGGACTGGGTCCTGGTGACCACGGATGCCAGCCTGCGAGGCTGGGGAGCAGTCACACAGGGAAGGAATTTCCAGAGCTTATGGTCAAGCCTGGAGACATCACTTCACATAAATATCCTGAAGCTAAGGGCCATTTACAATGCTCTAAGCTCAGCAAGACCTCTGCTTCAAGGTCACCCGGAGTTGATCCATTCGGACAACATCACGGCAGTCACCCACGTAAACAGACAGGGTGACACAAGAAGCAGGAGGGCAAGGCAGAAGCTGCAAGGATTCTTCGCTGGGCGGAAAATCATGGGATAGCACTGTCAGCAGTATTCATTCCGGGAGTGGACAACTGGGAAGCAGACTTCCTCAGCAGACACGACCCCCACCCGGGAGAGTGGGGACTTCACCCAGAAGTCTTCCACATGTTTATAAAACTCGACAAGTATTGCGCCAGGTCAAGGGACCCTCAGGCAATAGCTGTAGACGCTCTGGTAACACAGTGGGTGTACCAGTCAGTGTATGTGTTCCCTCCTCTGCCTCTCATACCCAAGGTACTGAGAATTATAAGATGGAGAGGAGTAAGCACTATATTCGTGGCTCCGGATTGGCCAAGAAGGACTTGGTAACCGGAACTTCAAGAGATGCTCACGGAGGATCCGTGGCCTCTACCTCTAAGAAGGGACCTGCTCCAGCAAGGACCCTGTCTGTTCCAAGACTTACCGCGGCTGCGTTTGACGGCATGGCGGTTGAACGCCGGATCCTGAAGGAGAAAGGCATTCCGGATGAAGTCATTCCTATCCTGATCAAAGCCAGGAAAGATATAACCGCAAAACATTATCACCGCATTTGGCGAAAATGTGGTGCGAGGCCAGTAAGGCCCCGACGGAGGAATTTTCAACTAGGTCGATTCCTACATTTCCTGCAAACAGGAGTGTCTATGGGCCTGAAATGGGGGTCCATTAAGGTTCAAATTTCGGCCCTGTCAATTTTCTTCCAAAAAGAACTAGCTTCAGTCCCTGAAGTTCAGACGTTTGTGAAAGGGGTACTGTATATACAGCCTCCTTTTTGTGCCTCCAGTGGCACCTTGGGATCTAAATGTAGTTTTTGGGTTCCAAAAGTCACATTGGTTTGAACCACTTAAATATGTGGAGTTAAAATATCTCACATGGAAAGTGGTCATGCTGTTGGCCCTGGCCTGGGCCAGCTGCGTGTCAGAATTGGCGGCTTTATCCTGTAAAAGCCCTCATCTGATTTTCCATTCGGACAGGGCGGAATTGAGGACTTGTCCTCAGTTTCTCCCTAAGGTGGTTTTCAGCGTTTCACCTGAATCAACCTATTGTGGTGCCTGCGGCTACTAGGGACTTGGAGGACTCCAAGTTGCTAGACGTTGTCAGGGCCCTGGAAATATAGGTTTCCAGGACGGCTGGAGTCAGAAAATCTGACTCGTTGTTTATTCTGTATGCACCCAACAAGCTGGGTGCTCCTGCTTCTAAGCAGACTATTGCTCGTTGGATTTGTAGTACAATTCAGCTTGCACATTCTGTGGCAGGCCTGCCACAGCCAAAATCTGTAAAAGCCCATTCCACAAGGAAGGTGGGCTCATCTTGGGCGGCTGCCCGAGGGGTCTCGGCTTTACAACTTTGCCGAGCAGCTACTTGGTCAGGAGCAAATACGTTTGTAAAATTCTACAAATTTGATACCCTGGCTGAGGAGGACCTGGAGTTCTCTCAATTGGTGCTGCAGAGTCATCCGCACTCTCCCGCCCGTTTGGGAGCTTTGGTATAATCCCCATGGTCCTTACGGAGTCCCCAGCATCCACTAGGACGTCAGAGAAAATAAGAATTTACTTACCGATAATTCTATTTCTCGTAGTCCGTAGTGGATGCTGGGCGCCCATCCCAAGTGCGGATTGTCTGCAATACTGGTACATAGTTATTGTTACCAAAAAATCGGGTTATTGCTGTAGTGAGCCATCTTTTCTAGAGGCTCCTCTGTTATCATGCTGTTAACTGGGTTTAGATCACAAGTTATATGGTGTGATTGGTGTGGCTGGTATGAGTCTTACCCGGGATTCAAAATCCTTCCTTATTGTGTACGCTCGTCCGGGCACAGTATCCTAACTGAGGCTTGGAGGAGGGTCATAGGGGGAGGAGCCAGTGCACACCAGGTAGTTCTAAAGCTTTACTTTTGTGCCCAGTCTCCTGTGGAGCTGCTATTCCCCATGGTCCTTACGGAGTCCCCAGCATCCACTACGGACTACGAGAAATAGAATTATCGGTAAGTAAATTCTTATTTTTTTTAATCTTAAACTGAGTGCTTTTTATTTATTTATTTTTATTTATTTTTTCCAATGAAAAAGTAGTACTCACAGTGTCCATCAAAGCCACAGGAGCTAGGGGGCATATAACCAGGGATTTACAGTGGGGATTGAAAGTTTGGGCACCCCAGGCAAAAATTCATTTTAATGTGCAAAAAGAAGCCAAGGAAAGATGGAAAAATCTCCACAAGGCATCAAATTACAGATTAGACATTCTTATAACATGTCAAAAAAAGTTTGATTTCATTTCCATCATTTACACTTTCAAAAGTACAGAAAACAAAAAATGGCATCTGCAAAAGTTTGGGCACCCTGCAGAGTTAATACCTTGTACTGCCCCCTTTGGCAAGTATCACAGCTTGTAAACGCTTTTTGTAGCCAGCCAAGAGTCTTTCAATTCTTGTTTGAGGTATCTTCGCCCATTCTTCCTTACAAAAGTCTTCCAGTTCTTTGAGATTCCTGGGCTGTCTGTGACGCACTGCTCTTTTAAGGTCTATCCATAGATTTTCAATTATGTTGAGGTCAGGAGATTGTGAAGGCCATGGCAAAACCTTCAGTTTACGCCTCTTGATGTAATCCACCGTGAATTTTGAGGTGTGTTTAGGATCATTATCCATTTGTAGAAGCCAGCCTCTCTTTAACATCAGCTTTTTCACAGATGGCATCAAGTTAGCGTCCAAAATTTGCTGGAATCTTATTGAATCCATTTTTCCTTCTACTCGTGAAATGTTCCCTGTGCCACTGGCTGCAATACAACCCCAAAGCATGATTGATCCACCCCCATGCTTAGCAGTTGGACAGAGGTTCTTTTCATAAAATTCTGTGCCCTTCCTTCTCCAAACGTACCTTTGCTCATTCCGGCCAAAAAGTTTGATTTTAACCTCATCGGTCCACAGAGCTTTATTCCAAAATGCATCAGGCTTGTCTATATGTTCATTTGCAAACTTCAAACGCTGATTTTTGTGGTGAGGACGTAGAAGAGGTTTTCTTCTGATGACTCTTCCATGAAAACCATATTTGTACAAGTATCTCTTTTTAGTGAAATAGTGCACCACAACTCCAGTGTCTGCCAGATCTTCCTGGAGGGATTGTGCAGTCAAACGTGGATTTTGACTTGCTTTTCTCACAATCCTGCGAGCTGTTCTGTCTGATATTTTTCTTGGTCTTCCAGATCTTGCTTTAACTTCCACTGTTCCTGATGACTGCCATTTCTTAATTTCATTCCGAACAGAGGATATTGGCATCTGATAACGCTTTGCTATCTTCTTATAGCCTTCTCCTGCTTTGTGAGCGTCAACTATTCTCAGTTTCAGTGTTCTACACAACTGCTTAGAGGAACCCATGGTGCTGATTGTTGGAGCAAGGTCAGATGAGTCTGGGCTTTTAAAACCTTTGAGATTGACATCACCTGGTCTTTCCAGACGATGATTGAGAACAATCCATGACACTGCTGTTATGATTCCAGCACTCTGGTCCGAGGAGATCTTATGGCAAGGACCGGAGCACTGGAACGGAATGCTGGGGAAGGGAGCAGGACAGGAAAATAGCCCCTGGCGCCCTAACTCTGTTGTCTCACCCGTGTTATCAGAAATCCCCTGCGAGACTATGGTTTCTTGAGCCCTTGGCAGCCGCGTTTGAAGGGCGGATTATGTCTGCCCAACTTCGATGCCCCCCGGTCTTAATGAGAGACAAAGGGAAACCCGAGACAGGGTGATAACAAGAGGCCCTCTAACTAAACAACCAGGCCAGGGGCTAAGCAAACTCAAAACTATAATATGTGCGGAGAAACCGCCAGGGAAAAGGACAACCAAAATATCCACTTGTCCAATTCTCCTACCCGGCACCGCCGAGTACCAGAGAGGACTTGTGGAAGCGGAACCCTCCGCAAATGCTCCAAACACAAAATATAAAAGGAAAAGCGGCTGAGCCGCAACACACGGCAGAGCCGCAACTCACGAACACCACTGGATATAAAACGGTGATCAGTCAGGACTCCAGGGAACCAAATGACCTCTTGGGATGAGATGACAACTCCCGAATACCGGACTTCTGAGGACTGGAATGACCGGATACAGCAGGACTGGAAACAGACTCTCAGCAAACAAAGGCAGCATGCAGGAAGCTATTACCGGCGTCTGTGAGAAGCCCTGGGAGTGTATTTAACAAGGAGTCCTCCAATCAGCTGCTAAAGGCTGATTAGAATAAATGCCGTGCAGCTGCCTTG
The DNA here is from genome assembly GCF_028390025.1 of Pseudophryne corroboree. Classification (NCBI taxonomy): domain Eukaryota; kingdom Metazoa; phylum Chordata; class Amphibia; order Anura; family Myobatrachidae; genus Pseudophryne; species Pseudophryne corroboree. The sequence continues at coordinate 619,090,526 of NC_086447.1, forward strand.
CTGCACGGCCAGAGAGCAGGTGAATATCTTAATTTCCTAAAGCCTAGCAACGGGGAACACGGTCCGCCAGTGGCGTCCCCGTTGCTAGGGTCCGTGCGGCTCAGCGCGCCCGGCGTCTAGCGTTGCTAGGGAGCCGGCGGCTGTACGCGCACGGCATCTCTAGTTGCTAGGCGCCGGGCCGCGCAGACAAGCGGACCCCGGCGCCTAACAGTACCCCCCCCCTTGAGGAGGGGTCAAGGAACCCCTAAAGCCAGGTTTCTGAGGAAATTCCCGAAAAAATGCCCTCTTGAGCCTCGGGGCATGAAGATCCTTATCCAGGACCCAAGACCTTTCCTCCGGACCATAGCCTTTCCAGTGAACTAGAAAATACAGCCGACCCCAGGACAATTTGGAATCGAGAACCTTCTCTACCAAGAACTCCTGTTGTCCCTGTACATCCACTGGAGATCTACCCTGAGAGATCTTCTGAGGAAATCTACTGGAAGAAACGTATTGTTTCAACAGGGAACAATGAAACGTATTTCCAATCCTGAGAGATCTTGGTAAACGTAACCGAAAGGCAACTGGGTTGACTCTTTTAATAATAAGAAATGGCCCAATAAATTTGGGTCCCAGTCTAGCCGAGGATTGTCGAAGCCTGATGTTGCGAGTCGACAACCACACCCTATCTCCCACCTTAAAAGTGCAAGGACGTCGGAGCCTGTCAGAAAATTTCTTCTCTCGAAAGGCCGCTTTTCTGAGAGCAAGGTGCACCTTTTTCCAAATGGCTCTGAGATGGGAGGTTAAGGTTAGCGAGGAGACTGAGGAATGATGAAAAAAAGATTAGCTCTGGGGTGAAAACCAAAAACTGAAAAGAATGGAGACTCTTTAGTGGAGGAATGACAAGAATTATTGTAAGCAAATTCAGCCAACGGAAGAAACTCGGACCAATCATTCTGGAGTTTGGCTGAATACAAGCGCAAATATTGTTTCAATGATTGGTTAACTCGTTCGGTTTGCCCGTTGGATTGTGGGTGCTAACCGGATGTTAACGACAATTTCATCTTCAATGAGGCACAAAAACATTTCCAGAATTGTGCGATGAATTGTGGACCCCGATCAGAAACAATATCAGTAGGCAACCCGTGAAGCCTGAATACATGGCGGAGAAACAAAACTGCCAACCCTTGGGCAGTAGGCAATCGGGGAAGAGCAATAAAATGAGCCATTTTACTAAAACGGTCCACTACCACCCATATGACTCGGAATCCGGCTGAAAGGGGAAGGTCAACCACAGAATCCATGGAAATATGAGACCACGGCCTGAGAGGAACATTTAAGGGCATAAGTTGCCCGATGGGCAAGGAACGGGGAACCTTATGCTGTGTACAAACCTGACATGAATAAACAAATTCCTTGACGTCTTTAGAAAGACCAGGCCACCATACTGAGCGAGAGACTAACTCCAATGTCTTAGAGACTCCTGGATGCCCTGAAACTTTGTTATCATGGAATTCCGTTAAAACAGTGGCTCTCAAAAACTCAGGGACGTAAAGACGACCAGCAGGAGTAATTCTAGGAGCTTGGTGTTGAAGCTGTTTTAACTGGGTAAATAAATCTTGTGTGAGGCCCGCCCAGATGACCGAAGATGGAAGTATGGGGGTAACAGGATTGTTATTGTGAACCGGAAGAAAGCTACGTGACAGGGCATCAGCCTTAGTATTCTTGGAACCAGGCCTGAAAGTGATTATAAATTTGAAACGCGTAAAAAATAATGCCCAACGTGCCTGCCGGGCATTAAGCCGCTTAGCCGATTCAATGTATTGCAGGTTCTTATGGTCAGTCAATACCGAAATAGTATGTTTTGCTCCCTCCAGCCAATGCCTCCACTCCACGAAAGCCCACTTTACCGCCAGTAACTCCCGATTACCAACGTCATAGTTGGATTCAGCGGAGGAGAATTTCCTGGACATAAAGGCACAAGGATGTAACTCCAGAGACTCCGAATCCTTTTGAGAAAGGATAGCCCCCACTCCAACCTCCGAGGCATCAACCTCCACCACAAAGGGCAATTCCGGATTAGGATGTCTGAGGACTGGAGCCGAGACAAAGGCTTGTTTCAAGGCCCGGAAGGACAACTCAGCTTCACGCGACCAGTTGGTAGGATCCGCTCCTTTCTTTGTCAGAGCTACAATGGGAGCAACCAGGTCAGAAAAAGAATGAATGAACCTCCTATAATAATTCGCAAACCCTAAAAAGCGCTGAATTGCTTTTAAATTGGTGGGTTGCGCCCAACTAAGGATGGCCTGGAGTTTCTTTGGTTCCATGGAAAATCCCTGAGGGGAAATTATGTACCCTAAAAAAGATACTTCCGTGACATGAAACTCACACTTCTCCAGCTTGGCATATAAATGATTCTCGCGTAACTTTTGAAGAACCAGACGCACGTGGGTAACATGTTGTTCCATTGATTCAGAAAAAATCAGGATGTCGTCTAAGTAAACGACCACGAATTTCCCTAGGAAGTCACGGAGCACATCGTTAATGAGGTCTTGAAAAACTGCCGGAGCATTGGACAGGCCGAACGGCATCACCAGGTATTCGTAGTGACCCGACTGAGTACTGAAGGCCGTTTTCCACTCATCTCCAGATTTAATTCGGATGAGGTTGTACGCTCCTCTAAGGTCAATTTTAGAAAAAATCACAGCAGAACGTAACTGATCAAAGAGTACAGAAATCAACGGCAAAGGATAGGTGTTTTTAACTGAGATCTTATTCAGGGCTCTAAAATCAATGCAAGGTCTAAGCGAGCCATCCTTTTTCTCCACAAAGAAGAAGCCTGCACTTAAAGGAGATTTTGATGGTCTAATAAATCCTTTCTCAAGGCTCTCCTTTACATAATCATTCATAGCCGCAGTTTCTGGCCCGGATAATGCATATAATCTTCCCTTTGGCAATGCGGCACCAGGAATTAACTCAATAGCACAATCATAAGGCCGATGGGGAGGCAGAATGTCCGCATTGCCTTTGGAGAAAACATCAGCAAACTCCTGGTATTCCACCGGAATGGGTTCTGGAATGATAGCTGCTACTCTGACTGGAAACGTGATACATTCCTTATCACAAAAAGTACCCCATTGTGAAATCTCCCCCGACCGCCAATCAATGGTGGGATTATGAAAGGCCAGCCAAGGGTGACCCAGAACAACTGGAACTGCTGGGCAATGTGTAAGAAAGAACTCGATTTTCTCGGAATGTAGAGCTCCTACTGTAAGTAGTACAGGGGGTGTATGGAGAGAAATAATCCCATTAGACAGCGGACTCCCATCTAAGCCATGCATGGTGACACACCTACCCAAAGGTAACTGAGGAATGCCTAAGGCCTTAGCCCAAGTTAAATCCATAAAGTTTCCTGCAGCTCCACTGTCAACAAAAGCCGACACCGAAGAACTGAGGCTGCCAAAGGAAACTTTAACTGGGACTAAAAGGGAGTTATTCGAGGAGATAAGCTGCAGACCTTGGTGAACCCCCTCACAATTCACCTGGTCAAAGCGTTTCCCGACTTGTTCGGACAATTACGAGCAAAATGTCCCTTACCCCCACAGTACAGACAAAGACCAGAATTTTGCCTTTTGGCTCTTTCTTCAGGAGACAGCCGGGAGAGACCCATCTGCATGGGCTCCTCTACGTCTTCAGGAATGGAATATACACACGGACTTGACCTTACAGGTGCTCCTTTTTCAGCCCTCCGCTCTCTGAGACGACGATCAATCTTAATAGAAAGCTCCATGAGTTTATCGAGAGTCTCAGGAGCGGGGTACTGAAGGAGACTGTCTTTTATAGACTCTGATAAGCCGAGGTGAAACTGACTGCGCAGGGCTGGGTCATTCCAGCCACAGTCGTTCGACCAACGGCGAAACTCCGTACAATAAACCTCCGCAGGATTTCTACCCTGTCTGAGAGCGCGCAACTGACTTCTCTATCAGGGTCATCATACAAGAGCCCTAAAGACTCAAAAAAAGCGTCAACTGACAACAATGCCGGATCCTCTGCTCTTAAACCAAATGCCCAGGTCTGAGGATCCCCCAGGAGCAAAGAAATAATAATCCCGACCCGCTGAGATTCAGTACCCGAGGAAGTCGGTCTTAAACGAAAATAAAGCTTACAGGATTCTTTAAAATTAAAAAACTCTTTTCTATCACCAGAAAAACGGTCAGGCAAATGCATCTTTGGTTCAGGGACTACCCTTGGGGAAGCTCGCAAAAGATCTTCCTGCGACTTCACCCGAAGAGAAAGATCCTGAACCATCTGAGTAAGTTCTTGAATCTGGCTGACTAAGAGCTGACCAGGATTTGGCCCTAAACCTGTTGGATTCATGAGGCCGATAAACTCTCACAAAACTGAATGAGAAAAAATTAAACCCCGTTTAATTTTAAGTTTTGGTATGGCCGGTAATAATGTTATGATTCCAGCACTCTGGTCCGAGGAGATCTTATGGCAAGGACCGGAGCACTGGAACGGAATGCTGGTGAAGGGAGCAGGACAGGAAAATAGCCCCTGGCGCCCTAACTCTGTTGTCTCACCCGTGTTGTCAGAAATCCCCTGCGAGACTATGGTTTCTTGAGCCCTTGGCAGCCGCGTTTGAAGGGCGGATTATGTCTGCCCAACTTCGATGCCCCCCGGTCTTAATGAGAGACAAAGGGAAACCCGAGACAGGGTGATAACAAGAGGCCCTCTAACTAAACAACCAGGCCAGGGGCTAAGCAAACTCAAAACTATAATATGTGCGGAGAAACTGTCAGGGAAAAGGACAACCAAAATATCCACTTGTCCAATTCTCCTACCCGGCACCGCTGAGTACCAGAGAGGACTTGTGGAAGCGGAACCCTCCGCAAATGCTCCAAACACAAAATATAAAAGGAAAAGCGGCTGAGCCGCAACACACGGCAGAGCCGCAACTCACGAACACCACTGGATATAAAACGGTGATCAGTCAGGACTCCAGGGAACCAAACGACCTCTTGGGATGAGATGACAACTCCCGAATACCGGACTTCTGAGGACTGGAATGACCGGATACAGCAGGACTGGAAACAGACTCTCAGCAAACAAAGGCAGCATGCAGGAAGCTATTACCGGCGTCTGTGAGAAGCCCTGGGAGTGTATTTAACAAGGAGTCCTCCAATCAGCTGCTAAAGGCTGATTAGAATAAATGCCGTGCAGCTGCCTTGCTGCACGGCCAGAGAGCAGGTGAATATCTTAATTTCCTAAAGCCTAGCAACGGGGAACGCGGTCCGCCAGTGGCGTCCCCGTTGCTAGGGTCCGTGCGGCTCAGCGCGCCCGGCGTCTAGCGTTGCTAGGAAGCCGGCGGCTGTACGCGCACGGCGTCTCTAGTTGCTAGGCGCCGGGCCGCGCAGACAAGCGGACCCCAGGGCCTAACAACTGCCAGGTCTCAGCTGTCCAAAGGGAGCAGTACAAGGTATTAACTCTGCAGGGTGCCCAAACTTTTGCAGACGCCATTTTTTGTTTTCTGTTCTTTTGAAAGTGTAAATGATGGAAATAAAATCAAACTTTTTTTTGACATGTTATAAGAATGTCTAATCTGTAATTTGATGCCTTTTGGAGATTTTTCCATCTTTCCTTGGCTTCTTTTTGCACATTAAAATAAATTTTTGCCTGGGGTGCCCAAACTTTCAATCCCCACTGTACCTGCTCCTGCCGGATCCCATACTTAGTCAATTTAAAATAAGGAACGTACTCACAAGTCTTGTTAACAGCAAGAGAATATTTATCAAACTTCACATCAGCAATAAGTACACGGTCAACGTTTCGGTCCCAAAATAGACTTTATCAATACCTGCTGTGCAGCAGTCAGGATCACAATTGACTGATTTCTGCCCAACTGGTCTCGAAAAAGTTCCATTTTGGGACCAAAACATTGACCGTGCACTTATTGCTGTTGTGAAGTTTTAATAAATATTCTCTTGCTATTAACAAGACTGGTGAGTATGTTCCTTATTCTAAATTGACTGTATATACAGCACCTCCATTATTGTATATCATGATTTCACATTTGGATTCCTATGCCCACAGACGTGTAGGATTGCTGCTGGAAAAGACAGAAAATCTGATAGCAGTCAAAAGCTACTTGACTTTAAGCTACGGTTTTAGAATCTCACAAATAGGGAATCCAGCTAAAATTGTTAGGCTGTGGAAACCAATTAAGACTACTTTAAATATGTTTCCAGTCAAATAATTTACCTTACTCATGATCTCATTTATTGAGTCACCATTTAAGAAGGAAAACCATTTAAAATTATTTTGGTCGGTACAATAAGAAAACTATTTTTGTCCAAATAATAAACACACCCCTGAAGAAGTCGCTGTAAGACAAAACGTGTTGGGTGAAACAAACATATTTTCATGTTTTTTCTCATACGTCCTAGAGGATGCTGGGGACTCCAAAAGGACCATGGGGTATAGACGGGATTCGCAGGAGACATGGGCACACTATAAGACTTTGAATGGGTGTGAACTGGCTCCTCCCTCTATGCCCCTCCTCCAGACCTCCGTTAGATTCTGTGCCCAGAGAGACTGGACACACACTAGGGGAGCTCTCCTGAGTTTCTCTGAAAAGACTTTATGTTAGGTTTATTATTTTCAGGGAGACCTGCTAGCTACAGGCTCCCTGCTTCGTGGGAGTGAGTGGAGAGAAGCAGACCTACTTCTTCTGAGTTCAAGGGCACTGCTTATTAGGCTACTGGACACCATTAGCTCCAGAGGGTTCGATCACCTGGTGCGCCTAGCTGCTTGTTCCCGGAGCCGCGCCGTCAACCCCCTCACAGAGCCAGAAGAAAGAAGCCGGGTGAGTAAAGGAAGAACAGAAGACTTCAGTGACGGCAGAAGACTTCAGAGTCTGAGGTACCGCGCAGCGGTCACGCTGCGCGCCATTGCTCCCACACACTAGCGGCACTACAAGGGTGCAGGGAGCAAGGGAGGCGCCCTGGGCAGCAATATACCTCATATGTATAGCCTGGCAAAGTGGTATACAGTGCATAGGCACTGTATACAGACCCCCGCCAGTATAATAATGTAAATAAATAGTGGGACTGAAGCGCGCCGATAAGGGGGCATGGCTTAGCCCTCAACACTGTATCCAACGCCATTTTCTCCTCAGATGCTGGCCCCGCCAAAACACTGTTGCACAGCTCACTGTGTAAAACGGGGGGGGGGGCACAGTTGTTTAGTGCAAAAATAAAGCACTATATATATATATATATATATATATATATAAAATGAGCGTGTGGTAGATGTGTTGGTTAACGTTTTATGTGTTTTCCCTGTCAGATACTGGGATCTACCCATTAGAGTCAGTGTAATGTCGGTGGGTGTTTAGTACACGTGTGTCGGCATGTGTGAGTGCTCTACCACAAACGGCTATGGGAATCCCTCTGTCAGCACCGCCGACTCCTGATGGTACTTGATTCATGAGATTAAGTGTTAGCATGTCAGTAGTTGTAAGCTTTTCCAAAGAAAAAACTATATGGGAGACACAGACGTATGTGGGTGACCCTGTCGGCACCAAACTAATATGACTGGGTATAAAATGTTTATGATAATGTGATGCAATTTGAGAGAAAAAGGCTATACCTGTATATACTGTATATGTATGGTACGGTTGCATTGATCTGTAGCTCGAGCACAGATGTGGTACGTGGGGGCGTAATATCAAAATTATGTATATATTTCCCTCAGACCCCTCAGGGTCGCAAAATATGTTATTTTGCCCAGTTACTACTCCCTGTTGTCGACATGACTACTAGGTCTTATGTCGACCATAATGTTTCCTGATTAGATCCACAACATCGGCATTAAGTACATGTTCATACACATTAAGAACGCATTAATATCACTAGGGACCCTGCTGTTCCTGACATATATATATATATATATATATATATATGAGATATGTATATATGTGTATTTAAATGTGTATATTTATACAAAAAATTTATAATGAATGCTGAAGTAAACTTTTCCTTCTCATGGGCTGGTCGCCCTGTTCGATAACTCTAGATCAGCCGTGACAAGATGGTTTCAAATCATCACAAGGATTCCGAGTGTTTATTCTTTTCCCGCCATGGATAGAATATAGTGAGAGTCAACCCCTGTTCTGCACGGGGCCCTGTCATAAAGGATCGTTTACAGGAAGCTAAGTGATATTTTCATTATATGCTTTGATTATACTTGCATTGCATGCGCAGGGGGGAGTGATTGTATTCAGGAATGGTCGGTTACTTGGTCATCCGATATAATTACCCTGAGGAGAGATGTGTTACTCCTTGTGTTGGGTCATGTCTAGAACATTGCAACATACTACCGTGCGACTACAAGGCATGGGACTCTTGGGTGCGCGGGCCACTTCCATGGCGGTCTCGGCTAGGAGGGCGTTGTGGATTCACCAAAGAGATGTAAATGCTGAATCCGAAAAGAAGTGGAGTCTCTTCCCCATGAAGGGAAGCCTGGTTGGTGATGGCCTTGTTAATATGCTCTCGGCAGGTGCCACGGGTAAGTTTACCTTTCTTGCCCTATGTTCCCTCACAACGGTTGGTGACGCATTGTTGTAGGATGCAGTCATTTCGACCGAATAGATAAGGATTCCCCTTTCTTTGCAGGTAAAGGAAGGTGAAAAAAGGTAAGAGGTCAGCTGCCTTTTCAGGTTCACAGGTGCAGAAATCATCAATTCTTTCTGCCACGTCCATAGTGGGACGTCGGGTCTGTCTTGCGGGGGCCCACACAGGTGGGACCTCGTCTAAGACACTTCAGTCAGTCCTGGAAAGGACATGGACCAGTGAGTTGAAGATAGAGTCCCTAGGGGGACATACGGGAGTGCCAGACGTTCCCCTCAATTATTTTTTCAAATCAACCTTACCGATCCTCCTCATGACAGGGAGGTAGTATGTGACGCAATACAAGAGTTGTGTCTGGATCAGATCATTGTCCTGTTGTTCCGGTCATAAAAGAAGAAGCTGTTGTTCAAGCTTTTTCGTGCTTCCGAGGCCGGACGACTCGGTCAGATAAATCCCAATTTCTCTAACGTCCTAGTGGATGCTGGGGACTCCGAAAGGACCATGGGGAATAGCGGCTCCGCAGGAGACTGGGCACAAAAGTAAAACGCTTTAGGACTACCTGGTGTGCACTGGCTCCTCCCCCTATGACCCTCCTCCAAGCCTCAGTTAGATTTTTGTGCCCGAACGAGACGAGTGCAGGCTAAGGGGCTATCCTGAGCTGCTTAGTGTAAAAGTTTAAAGTAGGTTTTTTATTTTCAGTGAGACCTGCTGGCAACAGGCTCACTGCACCGAGGGACTAAGGGGAGAAGAAGCGAACTCACCTGCGTGCAGAGTGGATTGGGCTTCTTAGGCTACTGGACATTAGCTCCAGAGGGACGATCACAGGCCCAGCCATGGATGGGTCCCAGAGCCGCGCCGCCGGCCCCCTTACAGAGCCAGAAGACTGAAGAGGTCCGGAAAATCGGCAGCAGAAGACGTCCTGTCTTCAATAAGGTAGCGCACAGCACTGCAGCTGTGCGCCATTGCTCTCAGCACACTTCACACTCCGGTCACTGAGGGTGCAGGGCGCTGGGGGGAAGCGCCCTGAGACGCAATAAAAACACCTTTTTTGGCAAAAAATACATCACATATAGCTCCTGGGCTATATGGATGCATTTAACCCCTGCCAATTTTTACATAAAAAAGCGGGAGAAAGGCAGCCGAAAAGGGGCGGAGCCTATCTCCTCAGCACACTGGCGCCATTTTTTCCTCACAGCTCCGTTGGAGGAAGGCTCCCTGACTCTCCCCTGCAGTCCTGCACTACAGAAACAGGGTAAAACAAGAGAGGGGGGGCACTAAATTGGCATATTAATATATACAGCAGCTACAGTATATTAGGGAAAAACACTTATATAAGGTTATCCCTGTATATATATAGCGCTCTGGTGTGTGCTGGCAAACTCTCCCTCTGTCTCCCCAAAGGGCTAGTGGGGTCCTGTCCTCTATCAGAGCATTCCCTGTGTGTGTGCTGTGTGTCGGTACGTTGTGTCGACATGTATGAGGAGGAAAATGGTGTGGAGGCGGAGCAATTGCCTGTGTTAGTGATGTCACCCCCTAGGGAGTCGACACCTGACTGGATGGTCTTATGGAAAGAATTACGTGATAGTGTCAGCACTTTACAAAATACTGTTGACGACATGAGACAGCCGGCAAATCAGTTAATACCTGTACAGGCGTCTCAAACACCGTCAGGGGCTCTAAAGCGCCCGTTACCTCAGGTCGATACAGACACAGACACGGACACTGACTCCAGTGTCGACGGTGAGGAAACAAACGTATTTTCCAGTAGGGCCACACGTTACATGATCACGGCAATGAAGGAGGTTTTGAACATTTCTGATACTGCAAGTACCACAAAAAAGGGTATTATGTGGGGTGTGAAAAAACTACCCGTAGTTTTTCCCGAATCAGATGAATTAAATGAGGTGTGTGATGAAGCGTGGGTTTCCCCCGATAAAAAACTGCTAATTTCTAAAAAGTTATTGGCATTATACCCTTTCCCGCCAGAGGTTAGGGCGCGTTGGGAAACACCCCCTAGGGTAGATAAGGCGCTCACACGCTTATCAAAACAAGTGGCGTTACCGTCTCCTGATACGGCCGCCCTCAAGGAACCAGCTGATAGGAAGCTGGAAAATATCCTTAAAAGTATATACACACATACTGGTATTATACTGCGACCAGCAATCGCCTCAGCCTGGATGTGCAGTGCTGGGGTGGCTTGGTCGGATTCCCTGACTGAAAATATTGATACCCTGGACAGGGACAATATATTATTGACTATAGAGCATTTAAAGGATGCATTTCTATATATGCGAGATGCACAGAGGGATATTTGCACTCTGGCATCAAGAGTAAGTGCGATGTCCATTTCTGCCAGAAGAGGATTATGGACGCGACAGTGGTCAGGGGATGCGGATTCCAAACGGCATATGGAAGTATTGCCGTATAAAGGGGAGGAGTTATTTGGGGTCGGTCTATCGGACCTGGTGGCCACGGCAACGGCTGGGAAATCCACCTTTTTACCCCAAGTCACCTCGCAGCAGAAAAAGGTACCGTCTTTTCAGGCTCAGTCCTTTCGTCCCCATAAGGGCAAGCGGGCAAAAGGCCACTCATATCTGCCCCGGGGCAGAGGAAGGGGAAAAAGACTGCAGCAGACAGCCTCTTCCCATGAACAGAAGCCCTCCCCCGCTTCTGCCAAGTCCTCAGCATGACGCTGGGGCCTTACAAGCGGACTCAGGCACGGTGGGGGCCCGTCTCAAGAATTTCAGCGCGCAGTGGGCTCACTCGCAAGTGGACCCCTGGATCCTGCAGGTAGTATCTCAGGGGTACAAATTGGAATTCGAGACGTCTCCCCCTCGCCGGTACCTGAAGTCTGCTTTACCAACGTCTCCCCCCGACAGGGAGGCGGTATTGGAAGCCATTCACAAGCTGTATTCCCAGCAGGTGATAATCAAGGTACCCCTCCTACAACAGGGAAAGGGGTATTATTCCACGCTGTTTGTGGTACCGAAGCCGGACGGCTCGGTGAGACCCATTTTAAATCTGAAATCCTTGAACACTTACATAAAAAGGTTCAAGTTCAAGATGGAGTCACTCAGAGCAGTGATAGCGAACCTGGAAGAAGGGGACTATATGGTGTCGTTGGACATCAAAGATGCTTACCTCCATGTCCCAATTTGCCCTTCTCACCAAGGGTACCTCAGGTTTGTGGTACAGAACTGTCACTATCAGTTTCAGACGCTGCCGTTTGGATTGTCCACGGCACCCCGGGTCTTTACCAAGGTAATGGCCGAAATGATGATTCTTCTTCGAAGAAAAGGCGTCTTAATTATCCCTTACTTGGACGATCTCCTGATAAGGGCAAGGTCCAGAGAACAGTTAGAGGTCGGAGTAGCACTATCTCAAGTAGTACTACGACAGCACGGATGGATTCTAAATATTCCAAAATCGCAGCTGATTCCGACGACACGTCTGCTGTTCCTAGGGATGATTCTGGACACAGTACAGAAAAAGGTGTTTCTCCCGGAAGAGAAAGCCAGGGAGTTATCCGACCTAGTCAGGAACCTCCTAAGACCAGGCCAAGTGTCAGTACATCAATGCACAAGGGTCCTGGGAAAGATGGTGGCTTCTTACGAAGCGATTCCATTCGGCAGATTCCACGCAAGAACCTTTCAGTGGGATCTGCTGGACAAATGGTCCGGATCGCATCTTCAAATGCATCAGCGGATAACCCTGTCTCCAAGGACAAGGGTGTCTCTCCTGTGGTGGTTACAGAGGGCTCATCTCCTAGAGGGCCGCAGATTCGGCATTCAGGATTGGGTCCTGGTGACCACGGATGCCAGCCTGAGAGGCTGGGGAGCAGTCACACAGGGAAGAAATTTCCAGGGCTTGTGGTCAAGCATGGAAACGTCACTTCACATAAATATCCTGGAACTAAGGGCCATTTACAATGCCCTAAGTCAGGCAAGACCTCTGCTTCAGGGTCAGCCGGTGTTGATCCAGTCGGACAACATCACGGCAGTCGCCCACGTAAACAGACAGGGCGGCACAAGAAGCAGGAGGGCAATGATGGAAGTGGCAAGGATTCTTCGCTGGGCGGAAAATCATGTGATAGCACTGTCAGCAGTGTTCATTCCGGGAGTGGACAACTGGGAAGCAGACTTCCTCAGCAGACACGATCTTCACCCGGGGGAGTGGGGACTTCACCCAGAAGTCTTCCACATGATTGTGAACCGTTGGGAAAAACCAAAGGTGGACATGATGGCGTCCCGCCTCAACAAAAAACTGGACAGATATTGCGCCAGGTCAAGGGACCCTCAGGCAATAGCTGTGGACGCTCTGGTAACACCGTGGGTGTACCAGTCAGTGTATGTGTTCCCTCCTCTTCCTCTCATACCAAAAGTACTGAGAATCATAAGAAGGAGAGGAGTAAAGACTATACTCGTGGCTCCGGATTGGCCAAGAAGGACTTGCTACCCGGAAATTCAAGAGATGCTCACGGAAGACCCGTGGCCTCTACCTCTAAGAAAGGACCTGCTCCAGCAGGGACCATGTCTGTTCCAAGACTTACCGCGGCTGCGTTTGACGGCATGGCGGTTGAACGCCGGATCCTGAAGGAAAAAGGCATTCCGGATGAAGTCATCCCTACCCTGATCAAAGCCAGGAAGGATGTAACCGTACAACATTATCACCGTATTTGGCGTAAATATGTTGCGTGGTGCGAGGCCAGGAAGGCCCCTACGGAGGAATTTCAACTGGGTCGATTCCTGCATTTCCTGCAAACAGGACTGTCTATGGGCCTCAAATTAGGGTCCATTAAGGTTCAAATTTCGGCCCTGTCAATATTCTTCCAAAAAGAACTAGCTTCTGTTCCTGAAGTTCAGACGTTTGTCAAGGGAGTACTGCATATACAGCCTCCTTTTGTGCCTCCAGTGGCACCTTGGGATCTAAATGTAGTTTTGGGATTCCTAAAATCACATTGGTTTGAACCACTCACCACTGTGGACTTAAAATATCTCACATGGAAAGTGGTAATGCTGTTAGCCCTGGCTTCAGCCAGGCGTGTCTCAGAATTGGCGGCTTTATCCTATAAAAGCCCTTACCTAATTTTTCATACGGACAGGGCAGAATTGAGGACTCGTCCTCAATTTCTCCCTAAGGTGGTTTCAGCATTTCACTTAAACCAGCCTATTGTGGTGCTTGCGGCTACTAGGGACTTGGAGGATTCCAAGTTACTGGACGTAGTCAGGGCCCTGAAAATATATGTTTCCAGGACAGCTGGAGTCAGAAAATCTGATTCGCTGTTTATCCTGTATGCACCCAACAAGCTGGGTGCTCCTGCTTCTAAGCAGACGATTGCTCGTTGGATTTGTAGTACAATTCAGCTTGCACATTCTGTGGCAGGCCTGCCACAGCCAAAATCTGTAAAAGCCCATTCCACACGGAAAGTGGGCTCATCTTGGGCGGCTGCCCGAGGGGTCTCGGCTTTACAACTTTGCCGAGCAGCTACTTGGTCAGGGGCAAACACGTTTGCTAAATTCTACAAATTTGATACCCTGGCTGAGGAGGACCTGGAGTTCTCTCATTCGGTGCTGCAGAGTCATCCGCACTCTCCCGCCCGTTTGGGAGCTTTGGTATAATCCCCATGGTCCTTTCGGACTCCCCAGCATCCACTAGGACGTTAGAGAAAATAAGAATTTACTTACCGATATTTCTATTTCTCATAGTCCGTAGTGGATGCTGGGCGCCCATCCCAAGTGCGGATTGTCTGCATTACTTGTACATAGTTATTGTTACAAAAATCGGGTTATTGTTGTTGTGAGCCATCTTTTCAGAGGCTGCTTCTGTTATCATGCTGTTAACTGGGTTCAGATCACAAGTTGTACGGTGTGATTGGTGTGGCTGGTATGAGTCTTACCCGGGATTCAAAATCCTTCCTTATTGTGTACGCTCGTCCGGGCACAGTATCCTAACTGAGGCTTGGAGGAGGGTCATAGGGGGAGGAGCCAGTGCACACCAGGTTGTCCTAAAGCTTTTTACTTTTGTGCCCAGTCTCCTGCGGAGCCGCTATTCCCCATGGTCCTTTCGGAGTCCCCAGCATCCACTACGGACTATGAGAAATAGAATTATCGGTAAGTAAATTCTTATTTTTTCCTACTTAAACTTCATGAGGAATTCTCTCATGGCAGGGTTCTCCACTCTGAAAGTGGAGTAAGGAGGTCTAATTACGGTTTCTTCCCTTTAGGCTTACCTGAGGTTTGCGATTCAGGATTGTTGTTACCATTTCACCAGGGTGATGGCGGTATGATGGTTTTACTTCGTTAGTAAGGAGTCATATTTATTCTGTACTGGATCGCTCTCCGAATTATGGAGAGATCGAGAAGCCAAATGGTGCGAAACGTTGTTTTCTCCTTGACAGTTCTTCAACAACAGGACTTGCCAGAATCCCTGTTGGTCCCAACGACGCGGTGATCGGCTTGGGCAATATTATTAGAAGCAGTACTGAGAAGAGTTTATTTGCTTCCCAAAAAAAAAAAAAAAAAAAAGGGGAAGCTCTGAGAATTCAGAGTCTGGCAGGCCTGCAATGGTGTCTATCCATTGATACAGTCAGTTGCTGAAAAAAGATGGTTGGGGCCTACGAGGCCATTCAGTGGGCAGGTTCCAGGCCTGAGTGTTTAGCGGGACCTGTTGGACAAGTGGTCTGGTTCCCACCTGGGATAATCATGGTTTCAAGACCAGTATGTTGCTCATGTGGTAGCGGCGCAATTCTCACTGAGGACAAGTGTCATGTTAGGATACTTGTCGCCCCATTAACGGTCTAGAGTTAAGGGCCATTTATAACGATTTTCTATAGACAAGAACAGGAGAAGAAATGGCAGAAGCCAGAAAGATTTTCCGCTGGGCGACGAAAACATTTACGCGCTCTATCAGCAATGTTCATTCCAAGAGTGGACAACTGGGAAGCAGACTTCCTCGGTGGCCACGTTCTCCGTTCAGGAGGATTGAGTCTTCTTCAAGCGGTTTTTCACAGAAGTGATAAGTCTTTGGAGAATTCCGGAAATAAACAAGATGACATCTCGCCTTGACAAGAAATTTCAGAAATTTTGTTATGGGTCGGCGGTCCCCTCAAGCATTAGCGTGGACACCCTAGTGACACCATGGGTGTTTCGGTCAGTCTATGTGTTCCCTCCACTTCCACTCTTTCCAAAAATGTTAAAAGAGTATAAGAGGAAGAAGAGTTCAGATGATCCTCCTTGTTCCAGACTGGTCAAGGAGGGCTGGTATCCGGATCTTCAGCAAATTACTCATACGAGATCCCTGTCCTCTTCCTCTGCGAGAGGATCTGTTATGGCAGGGGCCGTGTGGGTTCCTAGACTTAACGCGGTTTCCATTGACGACTTGGAGATTGAACGTCGGATTCCAGCCCGGAAGGGTATTTCCAGTGAGGTCTTCCCTACTCTTTTTCAGTCAGGAAAGAAGTAACGTCAAAACATTACCACCATATTGAGGAAAAAAAATTTGTGTCTTGGTGTGAATCCAAGTAGGTTCCTATGGAAGAATTCCAGTTGGATCGTTTTCTCCCTTCTTTTTTTACAAGATCGTGTGGAGGCGATCTTTGGTTGGGAACGATTAAAGTCAGTTTTCAGCATTATCGGTTGTATTCCAAGAAACAATTGGCCTCTTTTCCAGAGTTGATACTTTCGTAAAAGGAGTCTAACGCATCCATCCTCCCTTTGTGCCTCTGTGACACTATGGGATCTTTACGTGGTGTTGCAGTTCCTGCATTTTCTTTGGTTGAACTTTTCAGTTTGGTTAAGTTGAAATTCCTCACTTGGAAAGTGGTCATGCGTTTGACCTTAGCATCTGCAAGGCGGGTGTCTGAGTTGGCGGTTTGGTCTCAAAAGAGCCCTGTTTAATCTTCCATGAAGACAGAGCGGAGTTGAGAACTCGGCAACAGTTTCTGCCAAAAGTGGTTTCATTGTTTTCACATGAACCAACCTATTGTGGTGCCGGTGGCTACTGACGCCTGGGTGACATCGGAGTATCTCGATGTGGTCGGAATTTTGAAAATTTGTGTTGCCAGATTGGCTCGGATCAGGAAAACGGAGGATCTGTTATCCTATATGCTCCCAACAAGATTGGGGTTCCTGCTTCCAAGCAGACTATTGCACGCTGGATCTGAATTACAATTAAGCTTGCTTGTTTTACGGCTGGTTTGCCGTTACCGAAATCAGTGAAGGCCCATTCTACCACGAAGGTGGGCTCATCCCGGGCGGCTACCCGAGGGGTCTCGGTTTATAGCCTTGCAGAGCAGTTGCTTCGTCGGGTTCAAACAATTTAGCAAATATTCTACAAGTTTGATACCCTGGCTGTGGAGGCCCTCTTGTTTGGGCAATCGGTGCTGCAGAGTCACCCGCACTCTCCCGCCCATTCTAGAGCTTTGGTATAGACCCCATGGTCCTTTTGGAGTCCCCAGCATCCTCTAGGACGTATGAGAAAATAGTATTTTAATACCTACCGGTAAATCCTTTTCTCTTAGTCCATAGAGGATGCTGGGCGCCCGTCCCAGTGCGTACTGTATCTGCAGTTATTGGTTATGGTTACACGTGTTTCCTTTCAGTCAGTCTGTTGCTGACGTTATTCATGCCATGGCATGCGATATGCTATTATTGGTCGTGTTTACACACAGGTTGTGTTACAATTTCGGTCAGCATATTGCTGTATATTTTTTCATGCCGTTGGCTGGTGTTCTATTGAATGCCACGTTCTGCGGCATGTTTGAGGTGTGAGCTGGTATGACGCTCACCGTGTTTAAACAGTAAATTCTTTCCTCTAAATGTCCGTCTCCCTGGGCACAGTTCTATAACTGAGGTCTGGAGGAGGGGCATAGAGGGAGGAGCCAGTTCACATCCATTCCAAGTCTTATAGTGTGCCCATGTCTCCTGCGGATCCCGTCTATACCCCATGGTCCTTTTGGAGTCCCCAGCATCCTCTAACGATTAATTGAAAAGCATTTACCGGTAGGTATTAAAATCCTATTATTGTATGAACAAACATATTTTTATTTAGTAATCAATATTGTTTTGTAAAAAGACGATTACAGAAACGTATTTTTGATTATGTCATTTATATTTTACTAAAAAGATGCGTTTTTAACATTTGGATGTATATATATATATATATATATATATATATATATATATATATATATATATATGGCACTGATAAGGTAATCCTCAGTTTATATAAAAAAAAATAATTATATAATCCTTCAAATAAGAGCGCTCCACAAGGATATTTCTTTGTATCTATCTCTATACGACCCTTATCGGCAAGGGGTCTTTTCCTTTGTGGAAACTGCCTAAAGAGAACGGTATTTAACATGAAATTGGCTTCAAGGCTATTTAACCTTATAACCTAATAAAAGTGCATTAAGGAACATTTTATTATTTTAAATATATATATATATATATATATTTATACAAATATATGTGCAGGACAAGGCAAGCCGCGTGAGACGTGACCCGTGAGCGGGTGTCAGCGGGATGAGATTGCCTGGGTATTGTTTATAAAAACCATATGGTAGCCAGCCCACAGTGTCATTTTATTTGGAACGAGTCTTTCTTATTGAAAGCATGTTTGTTGAATAAAACGTTTATGCACTATGATGCACGCCCTTTCCTTTTGTCTCTAAACAGGAATCAATTTCTTGTGGATCCCGGAATTATATAGAAAGGGAAGCTGCGGTCCCTTATATTATACAGACACTAATGCAAAGACGTCACCAGGGTTTTACTGGTGTATAGCTGGACAGTGACTGCAGTGGTATAACAGCACCCCCATTATTGTAATTTGTGTAAGTATACATATATATATATATATTCTCTTACATCCTAGTGGATACTGGGTATCCATTTTGTACCATGGGGTATAGACGGGTCCACTAGGAGCCATGGGCACTATAGAAGTTTGATTGTGTGTGCTGGCTTCTCCCTCTATGAACCTTCTACCAGACTCAGTTTAGAAAATGTGCCCTGAGGAGCCGGTCACGTCTCTGGAAGCTACTGAAGAGTTTTCTACATTTATTTTTAAAGTTTGGTATTTTCAGGCAGGACCGGATGGCACCAGCCTGCCTGCTTTCGTGGACTTAGGAGAGGGAACGGCCCAACTCCACTAAGGGTTAATGGGTTCCCCGCTGACAGGACGCTAGCTAATGAAGGAACTATTCGCAAGCCCCACCACGATGAGCGTACATTCCCGCAGCAAGCCGCCACCCCTAACAGAGCCAGAAGAATGAAAAGTGGTGAGTACTAAGCCGGCATCCCGGTTAGCGGGTCGCCGGCCATTATGGTGAAATGAGGGTACTGAGACGCACGGCTTCTACATGGG
The DNA here is from genome assembly GCF_028390025.1 of Pseudophryne corroboree. Classification (NCBI taxonomy): domain Eukaryota; kingdom Metazoa; phylum Chordata; class Amphibia; order Anura; family Myobatrachidae; genus Pseudophryne; species Pseudophryne corroboree. Next base: position 619,109,503 of record NC_086447.1, read on the forward strand.
GCCGACTGAGTCTCCTGACTAAGGTGGTCATTCCGAGTTGTTCGCTCGCTGCCGATTTTCGCAGTGCAGTGATTAAGTAAAAAAAACTGCAAAAATGCGCATGGTACGCAGCGCGCATGCACTATGTACTTTCACACAAAACTTTGTAGATTTACACAAGCTCGAGCGACATTTTTTCATCGCTCGAGTGATCGTAGTGTGATTGACGGGAAGTGGGTGTTTCTGGGCGGAAACTGGCCGTTTTCAGGGAGTGAAACCGCAGGCGTGCCAGGTAAAAACGCAGGAGTGGCTGGCCGAACGCAGGGCATGTTTGTGACGTCAAATCAGGAACTAAACGGATTGAGGTGATCGCAATCTAGGAGTAGGTCTGGAGCTACTCAGAAACTGCAGGGAATTATTTAGTAGCAGTTCTGCTAATCTTTCGTTCGCTATTCTGCTAAGCTAAGATACACTCCCAGAGGGCGGCGGCCTAGCATTAGCAATGCTGCTAAAAGCAGCTAGCGAGCGAACAACTCGGAATGACCACCTAAGTTCACTGTAGTGTACATAGTACCCAGACTGGCACTACTGCCATAAAAGGGGAATGTCTCCATTTTATGCACAGACACATAAGTCAGTATAAAGACGAGCGGGAAGACCGCGCGCCATTGGCACACTATCAGTGGATCCAGCAGCTCACAAGCGCCATTTTCCCTACTGCAGCTGACACAAGCGCTAACTGACAGGGACGCGCAGCTCCTCCGGAAAGCCTCCAGTTTACCTCAGCAGTACCAGGGGGTTATACAGGGGGTGCAGTTTACTAGTGTACTAAGTCCCTAATCTAGGTACTTAGCCTGCGACCCGGCTAAGCTTGGCATTAGCGATAAGGGCGCCGTGTGCTGGTTCCATACTCTCTCTGTGACTCTCTGGAAGGGCTCTTTGTGGGTGCTTTATACCTTTTCCTGTGTGTGTGCTGTCACTACTGCAGTATGTCAGGCAAAGAGTGTGTTTCATGTAAGGCACAGTGTTCGTCTTCTCCAGGGGGTTCATTAGTGTGTACTCAGTGTAGTATCCCTTCCCAGACTAGTGGGGCAGAACCAGCATGGCTGGACTCCATTAGGGGTATGTTTTCCACCATTTCTACAAAACTATCTCGTAATGAGAAAGAGATGCAATACTTGGGGCAGTCTATGGGTGAGTTTATAAAAAAGGACTCAGTACCCAGAGCAGTGTCTCAGTCCTCTACCATTTGTCCGCAAAAACGTACTTTGGCCCATACTGTATACTGCATTCTGACTCTGATAATGAAGGGTCAGAAATGGAGGAAGGTGAGGTGGACACAGAGGTAGGGGAGGGTACTCTCTCGCAGGGTGTAGAGTAGGGGTGGGCAACATGCGGCCCGCGGGCCGGATGCGGCCCGCGAACCGATTCTGCCTGGCCCGCTGTCCCATACCACTGTGCAATGACAAGCGGCCCGGCTGAGCCGCTTGTCATTGCGCTACGAAGCTCCGAGATGCGGCGCCGCTGAGGAAATACCCGGTCTGCTGACCGGGATTTCCTCTGTGACATCAGGCGCTGGGCGGCATAGGGGGCGGAGCCACGGCAAGAGAGTGCAGAGGGCAGCGGGTAGCAGCAGCGGCTCTGCGCAGCGCAGCGGGCAGCGGATCTGGCAGAGAAGGCGGTGGATAATCTGGGCAGCAGATCTTCCACAGTGAAATAAAAACATCAAAGGTAAAGCTGCTATATGGGTCCGGGGGTGGGGGTGGGGGGGGGGGGGGGGGTGTTCAGGGAAAGGGGGGTAGAGAGACTGCTGTACAGGTTCAGGGGAGGGGGTGAAGGGGGGTAGTGACTGCTATATGGGTTCAGGGGTGGGGGAAGGGGGGTAGAGACTACTATATGGGTTTAAGGGAGAGGGGAGGTTTGAGACTGCTATGTGGGTTCAGGGAAGCGGGTGGGGGGAGCTAGTAACCAGCTGTGAATACGATTGATAACAGCATTACACAGGATGCTGTTTGTTTGTTTGTTTGTTTTCAGCAGTTTTTTATTTTTATTTTTTTATTACTGGATGTGTTTTTTAAGCCCAGTACCCGCGGGCCGATTTGGGAGAGATGTGTGCTGAGCGAACCGCTCAGCACACATCTCTCCTGCCGCTCAGCACAGCGCAATCTGTGCTGAGCGTGCGGGGGGAGACGGGGGGGGGCGCTCACTTCACCCAGCGGGTGAAGTGAGCGACCCGCTAGATTGGCCTGCATGCAGGCCAATCTAGCAGCAGCGATAGCGATGTGCGGGGCCGCGCATCGCTATCGCTGAGGGGGCTACACACGGAGCGATCATGCCGATATTCTAAGCAATCTAGTCAGATTGCTTAGAATATCGCTCCGTGAGTACCCCCCTTTAGACATTTGTATTTTGCCTGTAAAAAACTACGTATGCGGTGTAATGTATATTGTGGTGTGTGTGTTTTTATAGATATATATATATATATATAATACTATGTTTTTATGGTTATAGTTATATATATATATATATATATGGAAAGTTGGTGGTGGTAAATGGCGCTAGACCCTTCTTAGGATGACTGTTCAACTCGAATGGACGACTTAAAGCACAGATAAGCTGTTTTTAATTTATTATATGGTACGGGCAATGTTTTTACTGTCGGACTAGTTCCAAATAAATGTGTATTGTTTGTGTAAAAGGTATTACACTATTGGTCCTTTTTACTCTTTTTCCTGACCAAATGAGTAACAAGATAAAGGAAGATTAACAGGAGATCACTGAGATCACTGATGACGCCGTTCAAATTGTGACTTCACGCTATTCTGAAGGTGGTTGGAATTCCACCACACACGGTACAGTTCCACTCTACAGGGTGATATCAAGGGTGATGGTCACACTATATATATAATATTACACTAGGAGGCGCCTATTCTCACCTTTTGTTTTCCATATATATATATATATATATTTGCAATTGTCGGATCGGCACTCTACTAGCGATGGATATGTTGCTCAGGTGCCATCTGGAGGAATTAATGCAGGTAGCAAACTGTGTAACAAACAGCGGCACTCAGAGACTGACACAGCGTGAATAAAGTGCTGGTGCTTTTAATTCATGGCTGGTAACTCCAACGTTTCGGGGCACGCAAGCCCCTTTTTCAAGGTGAGCCAAATACAAAGTGTGAAAACAGTGCAAAACATTTACCTTTATGGTGAGGAGGACCCACGTGTGGGAAGGTGTGCAGCGTCCTGGGGAGCCTGGAGCTTCCGCCCTGGATGTGGTGACGTGTCAATGCCCCGGTCACGTGACCTCCAGCGTGTCCCGGGCCGTCACGTTGCCTTGGCAACCAGACGCTCCTTGGTTGCCATGGATGCCTACGGCAAGTGCGGGTGCTGGGGTTGCGGAGGAAGCGTGACTTCAGGCTGAGGGTGATTGAGAGTGAAATGACAATTACATAAGATAGGAAGAAACTGTTACAGTGTGCTGTCGTAACATACAGCATACCAAAAACAGACATGATAAACTGGATTAAAAGATCACCTGGTAGTCTAGCACTAGCAATCTCATAATGGATCAAAGAGTCATTAATGATAAACACCTAAATTATACAATACTATACCAGTGAGAGAAATACATATTAAGCGGCACGCATAAGTCATAAAGTGTGAGGGCTGATGGGTCTGGTACATGATCAGAAATGTCAACAATACAACCGTCCCCATAGTCAAATGGTGGAGACAAGTGCTAATAGATATTACTCAGAAGACACTCCATTGGATTCTGTCGTTAAGACCTTTCGGCCTCACAGTGTCCAATCTATACATCCACGTTGCTTCCCGTCTAAGTAGGGTGGCTGCTCTGTCTCCGCCTCTTGGATTAATGGGGATATGGTCAATAATTTGGAACTGTAAATCTTTCAACGTATGTTGCTTCTCGACATAGTGTCTGGCCACGGGTTGTTCCGATTTCTTGGATAAAAGTGCTGCTTTTAATGCGGACCTGTGCAGGGCAAATCGCTCCCTGGCATTGCGTATGGTCTTGCCTACGTACTGCTGTTTACATGGACACGTAATTAGGTAGACTACATGAGTTGTAGTACAGGTGAGTACGTGCTTGATACTGTAGGAAGTCCCTGTGGAGGTGGATTTGAACCTTGTGCCAGTGATCATAGTTTTACAGGTTTCACAGCCTAAGCATTTATAGCAGCCTGATGTTTTAGTTAGAAAATTAGTGGTAGGCGTGGAATCAAATCCTGTGATGTCTGGATGTACCACAAAATCTTTAATGCTTCTGCCTCTTCTGTAGCACATCATGGGTCTTTTCCTCCTTAGCCCAGTTAGGTTCTTATCGGTGGAAACTATGGGCCACAGTGCATTAAGGGCCCGTGGAATTACAGCACTGGATGTATTATACTGACCAAATGAGTAACAAGATAAAGGAAGATTAACAGGAGATCACTGAGATCACTGATGACGCCGTTCAAATTGTGACTTCACGCTATTCTGAAGGTGGTTGGAATTCCACCACACACGGTACAGTTCCACTCTACAGGGTGATATCAAGGGTGATGGTCACACTATATATATAATATTACACTAGGAGGCGCCTATTCTCACCTTTTGTTTTCCATATATATATATATATATATATATATATATATATAAAACTATGGGCCTAATTCAGACCTGATCGCTAGGGTGTGATTTTTGCACTGCTACGATCAGGTAGTCGCCGCCTACAGGGGGAGGGGGTAATCGCTGTGCAGGGGAGCGATCGCATGTGCAGGAGAGCTGCAGAAACAGAAGTTTGTGCAGTCTCTGCACAGCCCAGGACTTACTCTTCCAGTGCGATGATCGGGGCCGGAGCTGACGTCAGAAACCCTCCCTCCAAACGCCTGGTCCCTCCTGCATTTTTCCGTGCACTCCTCTAAACCGGTCAGTTGCCACCCACAAACGGCCTCTTCCTGTCAATCACCTTGCGATCACCTGTGCGATCGCTTTGTTCGCACCATCCCATCACTGCCTGACGCTCCCCAGCGCGGCGGACCGATGTGCCTGCGCACTGCAATGCATGCGCAGTTCAGACCCAATCACCCGCTGTGCGAAAATACACAGCAGCGACCGGGTCTGAATTGGGCCCTATAACGGGTCTTATTTTGCAGCAACTGCTGACTAAGGGGCTGATTCAGACCTGATCACTGTGCTGCAAATTTTGCTGTCCTGCGTTCGGGTAGTCGCCGCCCCCAGGAGGAGTGTAAATTCACCCGTGCAAGTGTACGATCGTATGTGTACGCAGAGCTGCAAAAATCTACTTTGTGCAGTCTCTGCGCAGCCCAGGACTTACTCCTACAAATATTTGTTATTCATATTAGTCCCCACCCTTGTGTGTGGCCCTCGAACATTCACTGGAAGTGTTAAGCGGCCCTCCAGCTGAAATAATTGCCCACCCCTGGTGTAGAGGCTCTCATAGATGCTATCAGAAAAGTCCTAAATATCCCTGATAAGGTGACAGAGTGTGAGGAATCTTACTTTAATATTAAGAAAAAATCCTCAGACACTTTTCCTGTGTCAAAGGAACTAAATACCCTGTTTGAAGAACTGTGGGTTAATCCAGATAAGAAATTTCAAATTCCTAGGAGGTTGTAATCATCTTTTTCTTTTCCTCCTGAGGACAGGAAAAAATGGGCAAAAAATTGTACTACCTGTGCCTGGTGGAGCCTCCATAAAAGATGTGGCTGATCGCAAGATTGAGACTACACTCAAATCTTTTTATACTGCTGCCGGGGTGGCCCAGAGACCCACTATAACTTGTAGAAGATTACAAGAGCCATTGCTAAATGGTCAGGTAATTTAATTGAGGGGTTAGACACCTTACCTCAAGAGGAAATTATTTAGCTCCTGCAATATATACAAGACTCTGTGAACTTTATGGTGGAAGCCATAAAAGAAATAGGTTTACTTAATGCACGCACTACAGCTATGGCGGTGTTGGCATGCAGAGGATTATGGCTTCATCAGTGGACTGCTGATGCGGAGTGGAAGGCCTACCTTTCACAGGAGAGGCCTTATTTGGAGATGAACTCAACAAATGGCTCTCGCGAGCTACTGCAGGTTGTCACAACTGAGGGCTGGCACTGGTGGTGGGAAGCCTCAGTTGCAGGGGCTGACGGATAACTGAACTTAGGAGGTGAGATGAAACTCCTAGACATGCAGAGCAGCTGCAGCACCAAAGCCCGAAGGCGTGACCACGACAACTGGAAATAACTTTTAAGACTTTTATTAAACTTATACCACTGTGGTTATTTGTAAAAGGTATAAGACAGTTCTTGAGAGTAAAAGCATATAATATATAAAAATATATCACAAGGAAGCGCATGTATATATATTGTGTTTGATTAAAAATTATTATGTTTTTTATTTAATTATCAATTTTCTTAATAATGCACAGCATAATATATAAAACTTTAAAACACACCAAATACTGCAGTACAAAAGTCCAGTAAACTGTGACGTTATTTGTACCGTTATTTGTATTTATGTAACTCCCCGGTGAAGGACTGGTTGATTTGTAATCAATTACGTCCTTCACCGGGGAGTTACATAATTAGCACTATGTGTGCTTAAAGAATATCCTTATTGGAGCTCCAGCGGTATACGGTTACTTGGACGGTAATACAAATAACGTCACAGTTTACTGGACTTTTGTACTGCAGTATTTGGTGTGTTTTAAAGTTTTATATATTATGCTGTGCATTATTAAGAAAATTGATAATTAAATAAAAAACATAATAATTTTTAATCAACTTGTGATATATTTTTATATATTATATGCTTTTAGTGTTTATTTTTGAGTACGGTAGAATACTCTATTGGGAGCTGCAAATATTATATAAAATTGGTACCAATCTGAGGAAAGTTAGTTCTAGTGCGCTTGATTTCTACACAGGTTTGACAGTTGAAACCATTAGTGGCTAGACAGTCAAAACTGTGTGGTTCTGTTTTAGTTCTTGAGAGTCTCAGAGTGTTGCCGGATGAGACCGGTGCCCAAGGAACTTAGCTGGGAGTGCTTGTTGATGCTGGGAATCGCAGATGTAGCACTGAGATGATATATGTTGATATGAATTGTTTTAGTAACAAAGTCCTGATAGGAAATATAAACCAGGCACCGCTGGAAGCTGCTGGTGGGAGCTGGTAACAGAACGGAGTGCAAAGGCAGGGAAGTCAGGCTGTACCGCAAGGTGTTAAACTGGTGCTGGTCTCTGGAGAACTGAAGACTGGAACATTCACAGCAGAGGAGAGACTGGAATCACCGGAATGACAAACGAAGCACTGACAGCTTCCTGGTTGCTGGGACAGGATATTTATACCTGCTGGGAAGCAGGCATTGGTTGACAATTACCCCAGGCTCCAGCAGCACAGCAGATTGGTGGAAAGAGTAACATGTGATTACATCCAACATGGCTGTGCCCATGACAGAGTTTGAAGGGGAAAAGAACCATGTGCTAAACTACAATGGTGGCGAAGGCCGCGGTAACAGAAGGCTCCACACTCTTACACACACAGCGGCATAGGGATGGCGGCGGCAGCCGCAATGCAGAGAGAACGTCACCTTCAGCTCCAATGCCGTAAGATCGTGCGCGCGGCGGCGCTGGCCGCGGCGGGACTGAGAACACCATACTGATAGTAAGTGACATCACTGAGAAGGCCGCTAAGCCAGCGCTGTGGAATAACAAACAAGGTAATGTAACCAATACACCACCTAGCAAGCTCAACCCCCGGCCCTGGAACGCTGAGCCAATCTCAGGAGGCACGTAACTGGCAGAAAATTGTGTCTAGTTACCCAGATTGTGACACAGGTAAGTCCACATACCTACCTTCTGCAGCTCCGCCTGCTAGTAAGGCCTACTCAGGACCTAATCTACAGTCCTTTCGGACTGCCAAGTTTAACGGCAAGGCCAGAGGTTCTTCTACCGCCGCCACAGGTGCTAGAGGTAAACCACGCAAACCAGCGACTGCTGGTTCACAGGAACAGGGCTCAGGCTCTGCTTCCTCAAAACCTTCCATGACGGTGGACCGCAATGTCTGGAAGACATGAGGGTGGGAGCTTGGCTAAAATTCTTCAGTCACACCTGGACAGGATAGTGCCAGGATCCCTGGGTCACAGACCTTATATCCCAGGGCTACAGACTGGAGTTCCAGGAGCTCCCACCTCACAGATTCTTCAAATCAGGCTTACCAGTTTCACAAGAGGCGAGAGTAAACTTACACGACGCCATTCAAAAACTGTTACAGACCCAGGTCATTATTCCAGTTCCACCTCATCTACACAACAGGGGTTACTATTCCAGCTTGTTTCTAGTACCAAAGCCGGATGGTTCGGTAAGACCGATTCTGAACCTCAAGTCATTGAACCCGTATTTACGAGTGTTCAAATTCAAGATGGAGTCGTTGAGAGCGGTAATCTCAGATGTGGAGGAGGGGGAATTCAGGGGGAAGTCAGCGGTTGACCGAAAGTAACCTCACCGCTGACCGCAAAGTTCCCACCATTGGCTACAATGGAGCGCATAGGCGCTACATTGTATCTGTGCCGTGTGCTGCCTGACAGACACTACAGGAGCACACAGCCAATCAGGAGAGTGCCACGACGTGGCGCTCCCTGATTGGCTGAAGGGACCCTCTTTGACAGGAGTCAGGGGGGGTCCTGGCAGTCGGGGAAAGGGGTACCATGTGTAAACATGGGACCCCTTTCAGTGCGTGGTCGGGTTTCCGTTTTTTTATTTTGCCAAGTACGTGGATTATACAAAGGTCTGATTCTACACTGGATTATGTGAGTATAATTTTTTTCACAGGTACCCCAAGGATTCTACATGGAGAAGAGGACCGAGCCTCGTGGGAACATAGGTAAGTATGTGTGTATGGAGGAGTGCATGTATGTAATAAACTTATACTTTTACGGTGTGTGTGTCCTGTTTTTTGGGGGGTATTTTTTTAGTAGTAGTACTACAGGTACCAGCGGGCCCGGTTTTCCACCGCATGCTGGTACTTGTGGTTCTCCAAGTACCAGCTTGCGGGGGAGGCTTGCTGGGACTTGTAGTACTGCTACTAAAAACAATATTCAAATTTTTTTCAAAAGGCTATCAGCCCCCCATCCGCCGCCCTTGGATGGGGGGGACAGCCTCGGGCTTCACCCCTGGCCCTTGGGTGGCTGGAGGGGGGGACCCCTTGATTTAAGGGGTTCCCACTCCTCCAGGGTACCCCGGCCAGGGGTGACTAGTTTGGTATGTAATGCCAGGGCCGCAGGGACCAGTATAAAAGTGTCCCCCGGCTGTGGCATTATGTACCTGGCTAGTGGAGCCCGGTGCTGGTTTCAAAAATACGGGGGACCCCTACGCTTTTTGTCCCCCGTATTTTTGTAACCAGGACCAGGCGCAGAGCCTGGTGCTGGTTGATTAAATATGGGGGAACCCCTGTCATTTTCCCCCCCATATTTTTTCAACCAGGACCGGCTCAAAGAGCCCGAGGCTGGTTATGCTTAGGAGGGGGGACCCCACGCAATTTTTTTTCCAGTTTTTACACTAAACAGACCCTTTCCAATAGATAACCATGCACAGATCTCACTGATCCGTGCATGGTTATCCAAACTCGACTGGAAAAAGCAGGTCTATTTTTTTGCTGCTTTTTTTAACAAATCGAAAAAAAACAGACCCGCACTTGAGCACTCAGAAACTAACACCCAAATACGAATGAATAGTGAATGCCGTATTGTATGAAATAACAGCCGTGTTTGACCGATGGTCTATTCATTCGTATTTCGGAACTTTGCAAATCAAACCATTACGAATAGTCCAAACACTGCCGAGATTGGTGCTTAGTGAATTCCCGGATTGGGACTTAGAAAAAAAAACACAAATCGGACAAACTCGAATTCTTAGTAAATATTGGCCTATGTGTTAAGTATAGAACCTTTGGCAACTAAAATACGGGTAATCCAGACATTAAAGGCATCCCAGTTGCGAAGTCAGAATATAAATTATCGCGGCTGTTGACCCTATCCTCTCCTTTGACCTCTTTTTCTAATTGGGAGGCTGAAATAGCCTTATATGGCAAGTACTCTGGGTACAGGATCAACAGGACTAAATCAGAAGCGATGGCGTTCCACTTTGCTCCCTCCGATCTGACTCTTTTAGAATTCAAATCACAAAAGAATATGATCACATGTATAGCGCCAATTATGTTCCTCTCTTACAATCCATTCAATCTGACCTAGCTGTATCTTATGGACAGTATCCGAATGATAGATAGACAGTGTCTAGTTAGACAGTCAATAGATAGACATCATGGGTGATATGTAATAGGATGCGATTTAAAGTAAGATTCCGAAATCGCCCCCTATCACATGTTTTGAAATCGTTCATTTTTTGACAAAAACGCAAATGTAATAGGATGCGAATTTGGGACTGTAACATGCGATGTCATGTGATTTGACACGATTTTATGACCCGGTAATGTGCGCTTTTCTGACCAACCAGAATGCAATTTCCAACACCACCATTACACACAAGCAAAGAACCCCTCCTATTGGCCGAGCTAAGTCCCCTGGAATCTGCAACACACACCCCATATAAAGGGCTCCGGCGCCATTTTGCTCTTTATTAGGCTAGGAGGAGTGTAAGATGGAGAGGAGAGTGACCAAGAGAGGCTGAGAGAGCAGCATAGAGAGAGGCAGCATGGTGGCAAGGAGGGAAGTGGCTGGGAGGAGTCAGGAGGAGCAGGCTCAGCAGGAGGAGGCTTGTGATGGAAGCAGGAAAACACACAGAGGAGGAGGATTTTGAGAGGGAGCAGGAGGAAGAGCTGGAAGAGCCTCTCCTTAGTGACGTCGACTGGCAGGAGGAGGAGGGTGATGGGGGCCAGTTTGAGGAGGAGGAGGAGGCCGCAGAGAAGGGTGAGAAAGGCCCTATGCCATGTGCGTTTCTCCTATGAGAAAACTATGCGCTAGTCAGGGCAATGGTGCCAGTTTTTAATCGGCTTCTGGGGAAGGATAACCACCGCACTAATATGGTGCGTAAGTGCAAAATGTGGGAGGACATTACAGACGCAGTTAATGCGGTTAGCAATTTCAAGCGAAAAGTGGTGAACGTTAAAAAAAAAGATTTAACGACATAAAAAGACTGCTCAAAACGAAGATGGCTGCAGAGAGAAAGGAGACCAGACGTGCAGGGGGAGGTACCAGTGCATCCATACAGTTTACAGCCTACGAGGAACAACTTAAGCAAATAATACCGCCAGAGATACTTCCCGGGCTACACGTAGCTGATGCAACATTGCGGGTGGCAATGTGTGCATCGTTATATTGGTGCTGTGAAGGGCCTTGTGGATTACGCAGAGGTGTCATGAGACACGGTAGACACCCATACCCTGATTACCCTGCAAAACATAAGTTATTATTTATTTATTAACAGTTTCTTATATAGCGCAGCAAATTTCGTTTCGCTTTACAATTTGAAATAACAATAACAAACTGGGTGATAACAGTCATAGAGGTAGGAAGGCCCTGCTCGCAAGCTTACAATCTATAGGAAGTTGTGGTTGTGAATGAATAATTACAGTTGTTTTCAGGTATTTGTTACACACTAAGGTATAGTTAATTACCAGACCCTAACAGTCAGTTATTACTACACATAAGCACAATCATTAGAGGAATGTAAGTTGACTTTAGGGAACAAATAAGTGTATTACTGACCAAATAAGCACACCATTATGGGTCAGGGTCATGCTGCATTGTTAGGCAGTAAAACAGTACTTTTAAAAGGACATATTAGGAAACACATGAAAAGATAACTTGAATGTACCTACCAAGTAGCCATCCCTCAGGCATGGTGTGCTGCTGGAAGCGTTCCCAAAGGGATGAGTGATGCAGGATATAGGCATCATGGCAAGACCCTGGGTAACCTGCAACCACACTGAGAATGGTTAGCGTCACACACCACCTGCACATTGAGGGAGTGATGCCCATGTCTATTGACAAAGACATACCCCCTCACGTGTGGTGCTCGAATCCCAATGTGGGTGCAGTCTATGGCCCCCAGCACATTAGGGAATGCTGAGAGCCGATAGAATGCCACCTTCAGATCCTGCCACTCGGACTCAGAACTTGGGAATGGGATATATGTGCGCCACAGCTTCTTCAAGGCATATAACACTGAGTTAAATGCCTTGAGAAAGTGGCTTGTGTAACCCCCAGCGACCAAGGGCAAAAAAGTGAAGGCCACACATTAATTTTTGCAGCTCAGACACTGCATAGTTGGCAGAGCCATATGGCTCCAAATCATGTCTCACCTGCTCATATAAGCTCAAGAGGTTTGTGCAGTTCAGCCGAAACATCATCACCTCTTGATCTAAGAAGGTGTCCAGGTACACCCTCGCACGGTACCTACATGAAGCACAAAGTGGTCTGGGGACCTGAATCTGGTGCGCAGCCTGCGCCCTCTTCCTGCGCAGCTCCTCCACTAGGCCTTCCTATTTTTGAAAGATATTACCATGCCACTCAGCTGACTCATATCATGTCCTGGCATGTGGATATGGGTGATAAGAAGTGGGTAAATTTAGAAAGCGTTTTGATTGTTGATCATCGAGTGGGATTTCTTCCCTGGCTTCCCCCTCTTTTGAGACCAGCCTCAGTCTATGCAGTTCCTTGTGTTAGAGCAACTCTGAGGGTTTGGGATACCCTAAACAAACGGTTGGCCTTAGGTCCATAGGTTGGCCTTAGGTCCATAAAATTGTAGTACTTCGTGCCGCATTGTAATTTAATGTAATTCCAGTAATTATATGTACTACTCTCTCTTTCTCTGACGTCCTAGTGGATGCTGGGAACTCCGTAAGGACCATGGGGATTAGCGGCTCCGCAGGAGACTGGGCACAAAAGTAAAGCTTTAGGACTACCTGGTGTGCACTGGCTCCTCCCCCTATGACCCTCCTCCAAGCCTCAGTTAGATTTTTGTGCCCGAACGAGAAGGGTGCTCTCCTGAGCTGCTTAGTGAAAAGTTTAGTTTTAGGTTTTTTATTTTTTAGTGAGACCTGCTGGCAACAGGCTCACTGCATCGAGGGACTAAGGGGAGAAGAAGCGAACTCACCTGCGTACAGAGTGGATTGGGCTTCTTAGGCTACTGGACACCATTAGCTCCAGAGGGATCGAACACAGGCCCAGCCATGGAGTCCGGTCCCAGAGCCGCGCCGCCGGCCCCCTTACAGAGCCAGAAGCAAGAAGAGGTCCGGAAAATCGGCGGCAGAAGACATCCTGTCTTCACCAAGGTAGCGCACAGCACTGCAGCTGTGCGCCATTGCTCCTCAGCACACTTCACACTTCGGTCACTGAGGGTGCAGGGCGCTAGGGGGGGGTGCCCTGAGCAGCAATAAAAACACCTTGGCTGGCGAAAATACATCACATATAGCCCCCAGGGCTATATGGATGAATTTTAACCCCTGCCAGATTACACTGAAAAACGGGAGAAAAGGCCGCCGAGAAGGGGGCGGAGCCTATCTCCTCAGCACACTGGCGCCATTTTCCCTCACAGCTCCGTTGGAGGGAAGCTCCCTGGCTCTCCCCTGCAGTCACTACACTACAGAAAGGGTTAAAAAAGAGAGGGGGGCACTAATTAGGCGCAGTATAAACAATACAGCAGCTATAAGGGGAAAAACACTTATATAAGGTTATCCCTGTATATATATAGCGCCCTGGTGTGTGCTGGCAAACTCTCCCTCTGTCTCCCCAAAGGGCTAGTGGGGTCCTGTCCTCTATCAGAGCATTCCCTGTGTGTGTGCTGTGTGTCGGTACGTTTGTGTCGACATGTATGAGGAGGAAAATGATGTGGAGGCGGAGCAAATTGCCTGTAATAGGGATGTCACCCCCTAGGGGGTCGACACCTGAGTGGATGAACTGTTGGAAGGAATTACATGACAGTGTCAGCTCTTTACAAAAGACAGTGATTGACATGAGACAGCCGGCTACTCAGCTTGTGCCTGTCCAGACGTCTCATAGGCCGTCAGGGGCTCTAAAGCGCCCGTTACCTCAGATGGCAAATACAGACGCCGACACGGATACTGACTCCAGTGTCGACGGTGAAGAGACAAATATGACTTCCAGTAGGGCCACACGTTACATGATTGAGGCAATGAAAAATGTTTTACACATTTCTGATAATACGAGTACCACCAATAGGGGTATTATGTTCGGTGAGGAAAAACTACCTGTAGTTTTCCTGAATCTGAGAAATTAAATGAGGTGTGTGATGAAGCGTGGGTTTCCCCCGATAAAAAAACTGATAATTTCTAAACAGTTATTGGCATTATATCCTTTCCCGCCAGAGGTTAGGGTGCGTTGGGAAACACCCCCTAGGGTGGATAAAGCGCTCACACGCTTGTCAAAACAGGGGCTCTACCCTCACCTGAGATGGCCGCCCTTAAGGATCCTGCTGATAGAAAGCAGGAGGGTATCCTAAAATGTATTTACACAACATACTGGTGTTATACTGCGACCAGCAATCGCCTCAGCCTGGATGTGCAGTGCTGGGTTGGCGTGGTCGGATTCCCTGACTGAAAATATTGATACCCTAGATAGGGACAGTATATTATTGCCTATAGAGCATTTAAAAGATGCATTTCTATATATGTGTGATGCACAGCGGGATATTTGTCGACTGGCATCAAGAGTAAGTGCGCTGTCCATTTCTGCCAGAAGAGGGTTATGGACACGACAGTGGTCAGGTGATGCGGATTCCAAATGGCATATGGAAGTATTGCCTTATAAAGGGGAGGAGTTATTTGGGGTCGGTCTTTCAGACCTGGTGGCCACGGCAACAGCTGGGAAATCCACGTTTTTACCCCAGGTCGCCTCTCAACATAAGAAGACGCCGTATTATCAGGCGCAGTCCTTTCGTTCCCATAAGGGCAAGTGGGCAAAAGGTTCCTCATTTCTGCCCCGTGACAGAGGGAGAGGAAAAAGGCTGCAGAAATCAGCCAGTTCCCAAGAACAGAAGCCCTCTCCCGCCTCTGCCAAGCCCTCAGCATGACGCTGGGGCTTTACAAGCAGACAGGGAGGCAGTTTTGGAAGCCATTCACAAGCTGTATTCCCAGCAGGTGATAATCAAGGTACCCCTCCTGCAACAGGGAAAGGGGTATTATTCCACACTGTTGTGGTACCGAAGCCGGACGGCTCGGTGAGACCGATTTTAAATCTAAAATCTTTGAACACTTACATACAGAGGTTCAAATTCAAGAGAAGGGGACTACATGGTGTCTCTGGACATCAAGGATGCTTACCTTCATGTCCCAATTTACCCTTCTCACCAAGGGTACCTCAGGTTTGTGGTACAGAACTGTCACTATCAGTTTCAGACGCTGCCGTTGGATGGTCCACGGCACCCCGGGTCTTTACCAAGGTAATGGCCGAAATGATGATACTCCTTCGAAGGAAGGGAGTTTTAGTTATCCCTTACTTGGACGATCTCCTGATAAGGGTAAGATCCAGGGAACAGTTGGAGGTCGGTGTAGCACTATCTCAGGTAGTGTTGCAACAGCACGGTTGGATTCTCAATATTCCAAAATCGCAGCTGGTTCCGACGACTCGTTTTCTGTTCCTAGGGATGATTCTGGACACAGTCCAGAAAAAGGTGTTTCTCCCGGAGGAGAAAGCCAGGGAGTTATCCGAGCTAGTCAGGAACCTCCTAAAACCGAGCCAAGTCTCAGTGCATCAATGCACAAGGGTTCTGGGAAAAATGGTGGCTTCCTACAAAGCAAGCCCATTCGGCAGATTCCACGCAAGAACTTTCCAGTGGGACCTGCTGGACAAATGGTCGGGGTTGCATCTTCAGATGCATCAGCGGATAACCCGGTCACCAAGGACAAGGGTGTCCCTCCTGTGGTGGTTGCAGAGTGCTCATCTTCTAGAGGGCCGCAGATTCGGCATTCAGGACTGGGTCCTGGTGACCACGGATGCCAGCCTGCGAGGCTGGGGAGCAGTCACACAGGGAAGAAATTTCCAGGGCTTATGGTCAAGCCTGGAGACATCACTTCACATAAATATCCTGGTGCTAAGAGCCATTTACAATGCTCTAAGCTTAGCAAGACCTCTGCTTCAAGGTCAGCCGGGTTGATCCAGTCGGACAACATCACGGCAGTCACCCACGTAAACAGACAGGGTGGCACAAGAAGCAGTCAATGGCAGAAGCTGCAAGGATTCTTCGCTGGGCAGAAAATCATGTGATAGCACTGTCAGCAGTATTCATTCCGGGAGTGGACAACTGGGAAGCAGACTTCCTCAGCAGACACGACTTCCACCCGGGAGAATGGGGACTTCACCCAGAAGTCTTCCACATGATTATAAACCGTTGGGTAAAACCAAAGGTGGACATGATGGCGTCCCGCCTCAACAAAAAACTCGACAGGTATTGAGCCAGGTCAAGGGACCCTCAGGCAATAGCTGTAGACGCTCTGGTAACACCGTGGGTGTACCAGTCAGTGTATGTTTTCCCTCCTCTGCCTCTCATACCCAAGGTACTGAGAATTATAAGATGGAGAGGAGTAAGCACTATATTCGTGGCTCCGGATTGGCCAAGAAGGACTTGGTACCCGGAACTTCAAGAGAGGCTCATGGAGGATCCGTGGCCTCTACCTCTAAGAAGGGACCTGCTCCAGCAAGGACCCTGTCTGTTCCAAGACTTACCGCGGCTGCATTTGACGGCATGGCGGTTGAACGCCGGATCCTGAAGGAAAAAGGCATTCCGGATGAAGTCATCCCTATCCTGATCAAAGCCAGGAAGGATGTAACCGCAAAACATTATCACCGCATTTGGCGAAAATATGTTGCGTGGTGCGAGGCCGGTAAGGCCCGACGGAGGAATTTCAACTGGGTCGATTCCTACATTTCCTGCAAACAGGAGTGTCTATGGGCCTGAAATTGGGGTCCATTAAGGTTAAAATTTCGGCCCTGTCAATTTTCTTCCAGAAAGAACTAGCTTCAGTCCCTGAAGTGCAGACGTTTGTAAAAGGGGTACTGCATATACAGCCTCCTTTTGTGCCTCCAGTGGCACCTTGGGATCTCAATGTAGTTTTTGGGTTCCAAAAGTCACATTGGTTTGAACCACTTAAAGATGTTGGCCCTGGCCTGGGCCAGGCGCGTGTCAGAATGGGCGGCTTTATTCTGTAAAAGCCCTTATCTGATTTTCCATACGGACAGGGCGGAATTGAGGACTCGTCCTCGGTTTCTCCCTAAGGTGGTTTCAGCGTTTCACCTGAACCAACCTATTGTGGTGCCTGCGGCTACTAGGGACTTGGAGGACTCCAAGTTGCTAGACGTTGTCAGGGCCCTGAAAATATATGTTTCCAGGACGGCTGGAGTCAGAAAATCTGACTCGCTGTTTATCCTTTATGCACCCAACAAGCTGGGTGCTCCTGCTTCTAAGCAGACTATTGCTCGTTGGATTTGTAGTACAATTCAGCTTGCACATTCTGTGGCAGGCCTGCCACAGCCAAAATCTGTAAAAGCCCATTCCACACGGAAAGTGGGCTCATCTTGGGCGGCTGCCCGAGGGGTCTCGGCTTTACAACTTTGCCGAGCAGCTACTTGGTCAGGGGCACACGTTTTGCTAAATTCTACAAATTTGATACCCTGGCTGAGGAGGACCTGGAGTTCTCTCATTCGGTGCTGCAGAGTCATCCGCACTCTCCCGCCCGTTTGGGAGCTTTGGTATAACCCCCATGGTCCTTACTGAGTTCCCAGCATCCACTAGGACGTCAGAGAAAATAAGAATTTACTTACCGATAATTCTATTTCTCGTAGTCCGTAGTGGATGCTGGGAACTCCGTAAGGACCATGGGGAATAGCGGGCTCCGAAGGAGGCTGGGCACTCTAGAAAGATTTATGACTACCTGGTGTGCACTGGCTCCTCCCACTATGACCCTCCTCCAAGCCTCAGTTAGGACACCGTGCCCGGACGAGCAGACATAATAAGGAAGGATTTTGAATCCCGGGTAAGACTCTTACCAGCCACACCAATCACACCGTACAACTCGTGATACTATATCCAGTCCCATCCCAAGTGCGGATTGTCTGCAATACTTGTACATAGTTATTGTTAACTAAATCGGGTTATTGTTGTAGTGAGCCATCTTTTCTAGAGGCTCCTCTGTTATCATACTGTTAACTGGGTTTAGATCACAAGTTATATGGTGTGATTGGTGTGGCTGGTATGAGTCTTACCCGGGATTCAAAATCCTTCCTTATTGTGTACGCTCGTCCGGGCACAGTATCCTAACTGAGGCTTGGAGGAGGGTCATAGGGGGAGGAGCCAGTGCACACCAGGTAGTCCTAAAGCTTTACTTTTGTGCCCAGTCTCCCGCGGAGCCGCTAATCCCCATGGTCCTTACGGAGTTCCCAGCATCCACTACGGACTACGAGAAATAGAATTATCGGTAAGTAAATTCTTATTTTTTAAGATGCCTACTTGTGGTTAGTATGGCTATATGTTTTCACATGTTGTTGGACTTTTTGTAACAACTGTTTTTACGGTATGCACCTGTCTTTTCAATACCTACTACCTTTATATAAAAAAAAGGGTCAAAGTCTCACAGTCTGGCCTACCTCCCTGCTCGCTGCCACAGCTCAACAGATGCACTGTTAGAGTTTGGTGGTCTTTCCTGTCTACCATGGGTGCAGACACTGGCCTCTCCCCCCCCCCCCCCCCCCCCCCATCCCCCCCAATGGCCAAGCACACAGTAGTCTCTGACTGTAGTCACTATAACTGGAGGATTGTTCATTATAACTGGAGGACCGTTAAAATATGAATTGTGCTGTAGTAAAATACTCAGGCAAACAAAGAAACTAAACATTAAAATAATCAAATATTTTACAACTGTTAGATATCATTTGCATTTTAGTTTAAATAAATGAATCAGTAGATTTAAGGGGAACATGTGTGGAAGCCAGTTATTTCCACTAAACTTATATATACAGTTCTGTTATTTATTTCTAAATTGCTGAAGGCACTGGCTCCACACAGTGTGTACTGATAATAAGGTGATCAGTTCAAAATGCCAAATGCGCATGCTACAGTAACTGTTACCTAAGAAAAGCAAACACTCAAGTCATATCGCAGCTATCAAAAAATTAAGAGAAAGAGTTCCAAAATGCTAATAATTATTTTGACATATCTAAATAAACAATATTTTAAAAAACATATTCAGGTCATTATGATAATGAACAGATTTATTAAAAATAACAAGAGCATCTCACTCCTACGCAACATTCTGAGGCCAACCATTGCCAGCACAGGGAGGTTAAATGCTGTCATGACAGTAATGATAAACATTTCACATAAACGTTTCAGTGTGTTACCTGCTATGGATTAAAGGAACAATTAAAAAAATGCTTTCTATGATGGCCCACGTTCATTCTATTTAGAGCTGTGTTTTTGTTTTGTTGTTTTTTTTGTATTGTCAGGTCGATGCACTCATATTTCCAATATTAAAAGCCCAATTTATCAAGCCTTGGGGAGTGATAAATTACACTGTGATAAAGTACCAAACAAACAGCTGTCATTTTTCAAATACGGACTGTAACATGGCAGGTAGGAGCTGGTTGGCTGGTACTTTATCACCGTGCAATTTATCATTCTCCAAGGCTTGATAAATTGGGTTTTAACTATTTTCTACATTTTGCTTTATGTACTGTGCTATACAATGGCAACTGGGATGCATATTGCATTCTAAAACATACAATGGGCAAACTTTGGCCAAACTGGTGGTCTAGCGGTGACTTCCCTGTTACGGCGGGTCTAGTGCCTCCAGTGACGTCTTCCAGGCAGTATGAATCCAGGTCAGCTGATAATGACTTCTGTTGGTGAATGTGCCTAACCCCAACCCTCCCTCTAGTGCTTAACCCCAACCCTCCCTCTAGTGCCTAACCCTAACCCTCCCTCTAGTGCCTAACCCTAACCTCCCCTCCCGCATCTTAACTCTAACCTCCCCTCCAGCAGCCTAAGCCTAATCCTCCACTGCAGGTGTTGACATTACACATGCTGACATTGTAAACAAGTCGAAATTCTACACATGTTGACATGTTCAATATCGACATTTTTACAGTGGTTACACCATAACTGTAAACATTATGGGTAGAATTCAATTGTTTGAAAAGTCAGTTGGGAGTCTGTTTTTTCCTATATAATTGACAGGAAAAAACGAACACCCAACTGACTTTTCAAACAATTGAATATCCCACTATGAGTGTAAACGTTGAAATTTTGACTACATGCACATTAGTAGTCAATGGCATCTCTTAATAGAATCTTGTGATGCCTGGAGATGTTACAGTTGTTTGAAATTGTCTCATGACTAAATAATAGTAATTTTCATAAGTTTCTCTGACGTCCTAGTGGATGCTGGGAACTCCGTAAGGACCATGGGGAATAGCGGCTCCGCAGGAGACTGGGCACAAAAGTAAAGCTTTAGGACTACCTGGTGTGCACTGGCTCCTCCCCCTATGACCCTCCTCCAAGCCTCAGTTAGATTTTTGTGCCCGAACGAGAAGGGTGCACACTAGGGGCTCTCCTGAGCTGCTTAGTGAAAAGTTTAGTTTTAGGTTTTTTATTTTCAGTGAGACCTGCTGGCAACAGGCTCACTGCATCGAGGGACTAAGGGGAGAAGAAGCGAACTCACCTGCGTGCAGAGTGGATTGGGCTTCTTAGGCTACTGGACACCATTAGCTCCAGAGGGATCGAACACAGGCCCAGCCATGGAGTTCGGTCCCAGAGCCGCGCCGCCGGCCCCCTTACAGAGCCAGAAGCAAGAAGAGGTCCGGAAAATCGGCGGCAGAAGACATCCTGTCTTCACCAAGGTAGCGCACAGCACTGCAGCTGTGCGCCATTGCTCCTCAGCACACTTCACACTCCGGTCACTGAGGGTGCAGGGCGCTAGGGGGGGGCGCCCTGAGCAGCAATAAAAACACCTTGGCTGGCGAAAATACATCACATATAGCCCCCAGGGCTATATGGATGAATTTTAACCCCTGCCAGATTACACTGAAAAACGGGAGAAAAGGCCGCCGAGAAGGGGGCGGAGCCTATCTCCTCAGCACACTGGCGCCATTTTCCCTCACAGCTCTGTTGGAGGGAAGCTCCCTGGCTCTCCCCTGCAGTCACTACACTACAGAAAGGGTTAAAAAAGAGAGGGGGGCACTAATTAGGCGCAGTATAAACAATACAGCAGCTATAAGGGGAAAAACACTTATATAAGGTTATCCCTGTATATATATAGCGCTCTGGTGTGTGCTGGCAAACTCTCCCTCTGTCTCCCCAAAGGGCTAGTGGGGTCCTGTCCTCTATCAGAGCATTCCCTGTGTGTGTGCTGTGTGTCGGTACGTTTGTGTCGACATGTATGAGGAGGAAAATGATGTGGAGGCGGAGCAAATTGCCTGTAATAGGGATGTCACCCCCTAGGGGGTCGACACCTGAGTGGAAAACTGTTGGAAGGAATTACATGACAGTGTCAGCTCTTTACAAAAGACAGTGATTGACATGAGACAGCCGGCTACTCAGCTTGTGCCTGTCCAGACGTCTCATAGGCCGTCAGGGGCTCTAAAGCACCCGTTACCTCAGATGGCAAATACAGACGCCGGCACGGATACTGACTCCAGTGTCGACGGTGAAGAGACAAATATGACTTCCAGTAGGGCCACACGTTACATGATTGAGGCAATGAAAAATGTTTTACACATTTCTGATAATACGAGTACCACCAATAGGGGTATTATGTTCGGTGAGGAAAAACTACCTGTAGTTTTCCTGAATCTGAGAAATTAAATGAGGTGTGTGATGAAGCGTGGGTTTCCCCCGATAAAAAAACTGATAATTTCTAAACAGTTATTGGCATTATATCCTTTCCCGCCAGAGGTTAGGGTGCGTTGGGAAACACCCCCTAGGGTGGATAAAGCGCTCACACGCTTGTCAAAACAGGGGCTCTACCCTCTCCTGAGATGGCCGCCCTTAAGGATCCTGCTGATAGAAAGCAGGAGGGTATCCTAAAATGTATTTACACAACATACTGGTGTTATACTGCGACCAGCAATCGCCTCAGCCTGGATGTGCAGTGCTGGGTTGGCGTGGTCGGATTCCCTGACTGAAAATATTGCTACCCTAGATAGGGACAGTATATTATTGCCTATAGAGCATTTAAAAGATGCATTTCTATATATGTGTGATGCACAGCAGGATATTTGCCGACTGGCATCAAGAGTAAGTGCGCTGTCCATTTCTGCCAGAAGAGGGTTATGGACACGACAGTGGTCAGGTGATGCGGATTCCAAATGGCATATGGAAGTATTGCCTTATAAAGGGGAGGAGTTATTTGGGGTCGGTCTTTCAGACCTGGTGGCCACGGCAACAGCTGGGAAATCCACGTTTTTACCCCAGGTCGCCTCTCAACATAAGAAGACGCCGTATTATCAGGCGCAGTCCTTTCGTTCCCATAAGGGCAAGTGGGCAAAAGGTTCCTCATTTCTGCCCCGTGACAGAGGGAGAGGAAAAAGGCTGCAGAAATCAGCCAGTTCCCAGGAACAGAAGCCCTCTCCCGCCTCTGCCAAGCCCTCAGCATGACACTGGGGCTTTACAAGCAGACAGGGAGGCAGTTTTGGGAGCCATTCACAAGCTGTATTCCCAGCAGGTGATAATCAAGGTACCCCTCCTGCAACAGGGAAAGGGGTATTATTCCACACTGTTGTGGTACCGAAGCCGGACGGCTCGGTGAGACCGATTTTAAATCTAAAATCTTTGAACACTTACATACAGAGGTTCAAATTCAAGAGAAGGGGACTACATGGTGTCTCTGGACATCAAGGATGCTTACCTTCATGTCCCAATTTACCCTTCTCACCAAGGGTACCTCAGGTTTGTGGTACAGAACTGTCACTATCAGTTTCAGACGCTGCCGTTGGATGGTCCACGGCACCCCGGGTCTTTACCAAGGTAATGGCCGAAATGATGATACTCCTTCGAAGGAAGGGAGTTTTAGTTATCCCTTACTTGGACGATCTCCTGATAAGGGTAAGATCCAGGGAACAGTTGGAGGTCGGTGTAGCACTATCTCAGGTAGTGTTGCGACAGCACGGTTGGATTCTCAATATTCCAAAATCGCAGCTGGTTCCGACGACTCGTCTTCTGTTCCTAGGGATGATTCTGGACACAGTCCAGAAAAAGGTGTTTCTCCCGGAGGAGAAAGCCAGGGAGTTATCCGAGCTAGTCAGGAACCTCCTAAAACCGAGCCAAGTCTCAGTGCATCAATGCACAAGGGTTCTGGGAAAAATGGTGGCTTCCTACGAAGCAAGCCCATTCGGCAGATTCCACGCAAGAACTTTCCAGTGGGACCTGCTGGACAAATGGTCGGGGTTGCATCTTCAGATGCATCAGCGGATAACCCGGTCACCAAGGACAAGGGTGTCCCTCCTGTGGTGGTTGCAGAGTGCTCATCTTCTAGAGGGCCGCAGATTCGGCATTCAGGACTGGGTCCTGGTGACCACGGATGCCAGCCTGCGAGGCTGGGGAGCAGTCACACAGGGAAGAAATTTCCAGGGCTTATGGTCAAGCCTGGAGACATCACTTCACATAAATATCCTGGTGCTAAGAGCCATTTACAATGCTCTAAGCTTAGCAAGACCTCTGCTTCAAGGTCAGCCGGGTTGATCCAGTCGGACAACATCACGGCAGTCACCCACGTAAACAGACAGGGTGGCACAAGAAGCAGTCAATGGCAGAAGCTGCAAGGATTCTTCGCTGGGCGGAAAATCATGTGATAGCACTGTCAGCAGTATTCATTCCGGGAGTGGACAACTGGGAAGCAGACTTCCTCAGCAGACACGACCTCCACCTGGGAGAATGGGGACTTCACCCAGAAGTCTTCCACATGAACCAAAGGTGGACATGATGGCGTCCCGCCTCAACAAAAAACTCGACAGGTATGGCGCCAGGTCAAGGGACCCTCAGGCAATAGCTGTAGATGCTCTGGTAACACCGTGGGTGTACCAGTCAGTGTATGTGTTCCCTCCTCTGCCTCTCATACCCAAGGTACTGAGAATTATAAGATGGAGAGGAGTAAGCACTATATTCGTGGCTCCGGATTGGCCAAGAAGGACTTGGTACCCGGAACTTCAAGAGAGGCTCACGGAGGATCCGTGGCCTCTACCTCTAAGAAGGGACCTGCTTCAGCAAGGACCCTGTCTGTTCCAAGACTTACCGCGGCTGCGTTTGACGGCATGGCGGTTGAACGCCGGATCCTGAAGGAAAAAGGCATTCCGGATGAAGTCATCCCTATCCTGATCAAAGCCAGGAAGGATGTAACCGCAAAACATTATCACCGCATTTGGCGAAAATATGTTGCGTGGTGCGAGGCCAGTAAGGCCCGACGGAGGAATTTCAACTGGGTCGATTCCTACATTTCCTGCAAACAGGAGTGTCTATGGGCCTGAAATTGGGGTCCATTAAGGTTAAAATTTCGGCCCTGTCAATTTTCTTCCAGAAAGAACTAGCTTCAGTCCCTGAAGTGCAGACGTTTGTAAAAGGGGTACTGCATATACAGCCTCCTTTTGTGCCTCCACGGGCACCTTGGGATCTCAATGTAGTTTTTGGGTTCCAAAAGTCACATTGGTTTGAACCACTTAAAGATGTTGGCCCAGGCCTGGGCCAGGCGCGTGTCAGAATTGGCGGCTTTATTCTGTAAAAGCCCTTATCTGATTTTCCATACGGACAGGGCGGAATGGAGGACTCGTCCTCGGTTTCTCCCTAAGGTGGTTTCAGCGTTTCACCTGAACCAACCTATTGTGGTGCCTGCGGCTACTAGGGACTTGGAGGACTCCAAGTTGCTAGACGTTGTCAGGGCCCTGAAAATATATGTTTCCAGGACGGCTGGAGTCAGAAAATCTGACTCGCTGTTTATCCTGTATGCACCCAACAAGCTGGGTGCTCCTGCTTCTAAGCAGACTATTGCTCGTTGGATTTGTAGTACAATTCAGCTTGCACATTCTGTGGTAGGCCTGCCACAGCCAAAATCTGTCAATGCCCATTCCACACGGAAAGTGGGCTCATCTTGGGCGGCTGCCCGAGGGGTCTCGGCTTTACAACTTTGCCGAGCAGCTACTTGGTCAGGGGCAAACACGTTTGCTAAATTCTACAAATTTGATACCCTGGCTGAGGAGGACCTGGAGTTCTCTCATTCGGTGCTGCAGAGTCATCCGCACTCTCCCGCCCGTTTGGGAGCTTTGGTATAATCCCCATGGTCCTTACGGAGTTCCCAGCATCCACTAGGACGTCAGAGAAAATAAGAATTTACTTACCGATAATTCTATTTCTCGTAGTCCGTAGTGGATGCTGGGCGCCCATCCCAAGTGCGGATTGTCTGCAATACTTGTACATAGTTATTGTTAACTAAATCGGGTTATTGTTGTAGTGAGCCATCTTTTCTAGAGGCTCCTCTGTTATCATACTGTTAACTGGGTTCAGATCACAAGGTATACGGTGTGATTGGTGTGGCTGGTATGAGTCTTACCCGGGATTCAAAATCCTTCCTTATTGTGTACGCTCGTCCGGGCACAGTATCCTAACTGAGGCTTGGAGGAGGGTCATAGGGGGAGGAGCCAGTGCACACCAGATAGTCCTAAAGCTTTACTTTTGTGCCCAGTCTCCTGCGGAGCCGCTATTCCCCATGGTCCTTACGGAGTTCCCAGCATCCACTACGGACTACGAGAAATAGAATTATCGGTAAGTAAATTCTTATTTTTACCATGACAAAAAGAATATTTTGTTTTTCATGGCATAGCCTCGCACATTGATAGAGGATGTCCTATTCTTGAATTCGATCATAACTAAGGTATGATTATCCTTGTAATCTATGTCTCCCAACAGTCCTGTTTTGGACTGGACAGTCTTGGTTTTTAGGTACTGCCCCTCAGGTTCACGGTGTCCACAGGGGGAAGGGGGGGGGGGCATTGGGGGGAGCACTCTCACCGCTGCTTTGCACAACATATTTACAGTGCTGTGAGGAGTCTGAGGGCCCAGAGTTGTGCTGCAAGGCCACAAGACCTTCTCTCGCTCTGACATTATGGGACAATGATTATGACTGAAATTTCCCACTTTGACAGTTATCTAGCCGTCTTTACCTAGTAAGAACTATATTTGGAATTACAGTTCCTGGAATTTTTTCAAAAATAAAAATTTCATTTGTTACATATTTTTGGATTTTAATATGAATGCTATGTGATGTCACGTGTTATGCGGTGTATACCTGTATTAGGTCCCCATTTTTTGAGACTAAGATTTTGTTAATATGAACTGAGAACACTGTTTTATACATTTATTTTTTTTAACAATACATTATTGTAATTTCTTTGTACATTATACTGTGTTGCTAGAACCCCGATTTGTTGATCTAATATGTAATATAAGGATGCGGGGTTTGATTGTGCATCTACTGCACACAAGTGCCCAGGTACAGTCTCTGGATTAAGTTAACTGGTGAGACTACTGTAAGGCAAAGCAGACTTACCAGGGGGTGGGTTGTTGCTGGGATGAGAGCCTCTGGGAGGTCCCCAGCTGTGCTGAAGAAGTGAGACCGTCCGCACTGCTGCCTTAAGTAATGGGAACTTCTGGGCGAGGAGTGGATTTATCCCAGAGAGGAGTTTTCACCGTGAGCTGGAGAGAGAAGACTCCCGTGACAGCGCGGCTGAAGATTGAACAGCGGACTTCTGCGCAAGGGTGTATCCCCGCTGCGGTGCACAGCATCCCGGGTGGCGCCAAAGATGGGGAGCTGGTCGCCATGTCCCACACTCTTTCCCCATGTCCCTCTCTCTCTTTCCCCCATGTCCCCATCACGTGTCTCTCTCTTTCTCCCATGTCCATGTGTCTCTCTCTTTCTCACATGCCTTGCTTTCTCTCTCTTTCCTTGTGCCTCTCTCTTTCCCCCATGTCCCTCTCTTCCTTTCCCCCCATGTCCTCTCTTTCCCTCATGCCTCTCTCTCTCTCTCCCTCCCCATGTCACTCTTGGCTCTGACACCTACAGTACTTACACCCTGCCATTAGTGCAGAGGGCACCTCACCTGGACCCTGTAGCTGCTCTTGGCACCTGTCTATTGATTATCTCTGCATGAAGTGGGGGAAGGGGGGAGTGGGGTGGCAGGAGGGCTTGGTGGTTAACTGATAGAGAAAGGGCAATATTTTTTTATTTGCCCTGAGCACCATCAATCCTAGTTACACCTCTGCCAACAGTCTCTACCCCGTGCACGAGTGCATCTCCAAGGGCAACATCCGCATGCAGTCCTCCGGCTATCTATATTTATAGACAGATCTCTCCCTAGTCATAACCCCCTTCACTCAAACTTATAAACCAACCCTAATTTCCTATCCTTAATACCCTAACCCCATCCCCCAAACTAACCCTAATACCCTAACCCAAATCGCTAAAACAACCCTAATACTTTATCCCTAATATCCCAACCCAATCCAGTAAACTTACCCTTATACTCTCTAGTACAAAACCCTAAAGGGCAGACTGGATGGGCTATATGGTCCCTATCTGCCGTCAAATTGTATGTGAAAAAAAATGTATTTCGCGCAGCACTAACATTATCAGGAAGTGGCTGTGGAACTTATGAAATGCAGACTTCGCACTTTTCACCTGAGGTGCTGTGTATTTTTTTTTTTTTTTTTTGGGGGGGGGGGGGTATCTTCACTGAAGATTTGCCTAGGGTGCTGAGAAACCTTGCACCAGCCCTGCCTGTATGCTTCACAACTGTTAGTGCTGGTTGCCTGAAACTGAGCGTGTAAAGCTAAAGCCAACCTGCTTCATCATTTCACCTGTTTGCTTCTCCATGGCTAATGTTGGTTACCTGTGACTGAGTGTATAAAGCTAAAGCCAGCCTACTTCATCACTTCACCTGTTTGCTTCTCCATTGCTAATGCTGGTTACTTGTGACTGAGTGTATAAAGCTAAAGCCAGCCTGCTTCATCATTTCACCTGTTTGCTCCTCAATTGTTAATGCTGGTTACCTGTGACTAAGTATATGAAGCTAAATCCAGCCTGCTTCGTTATTTCACCTGTATGCTTTACAACAGTGACGTGCAGTGAGGTCATAGGCAGGGGAGGCACTGATATATATATATCAGTGCAATACCCAGCCTAGCGGCCCCCTGTCTCACCTGGGTGTCCGGCATTGTGCCGCCGCTGCTGGGAGGGAGAGGGAAGTGAGCTGTCCGCCGCCGCATGCATCACTGCCTTTAGGACCACTGCTTCCACCCACCAGTCACCGCCGGGTCCCGCCGCTTCTGCCCGCCAGTCACCGCCGGGTCCCGCGGCTTCTGCCCGCCAGTCACCACCGGGTCCTGCCGCTTCTACCCGCCAGTCACCGCCGGGTCCCGCGGCTTCTGCCCACCAGCCACCGCCGGGTCCCGCCGCTTCCAGCCACCGCCGGGTCCCGCCGCTTCCACCCACCAGTCACCGCCGGGTCCCGCCGCTACCGCCCACCAGTCACCGCCGGGTCCCGCCGCTTCCGCCCGCCGCATATAGGGGTCATTGGACAGTGGATCCAGCACTGGATCCGCTGTCCAATCACTGCTGCCTCACTGACATGGGCACAGTGTTCCTGTCCACGAGGCACTTATAGAAGTGCCGCTTACTTCATAGTTTCTCATACGTCCTAGAGGATGCTGGGGTCACATTAGAACCGTGGGGTATAGACGGGATCCGCAGGAGACATGGGCACTCCAAGACTTTGAAAGGGTGTGAACTGGCTCCTCCCTCTATGCCCCTCCTCCAGACTCCAGTTTTAGAATTGTGCCCAGGCAGACTGGATACACTCTAGGGGAGCTCTACTGAGTTTCTCTGAAAAGACTTATGTTAGGTTTTTTATTTTCAGGGAGGACTGCTGGCAACAGTCTCCCTGCTTCGTGGGACTTAGAGGGGAGAAGTATGACCAACTTCTGGTGAGTTCAATGGCTCTGCTTCTGGCTGACAGGACACCATTAGCTCCCGAGGGTGATGATCGCTGGGCGCTCCCGGATGCTCACTCCCGCAGCCTGCCATCACCCCCTTTCAGAGCCAGAAGACAGGTGAGTAGCAGAAGATTAGAAGACTTCTCCAGTGACGGCATTCTGAGGTACCGCGCAGCGAGCAGAACGCTGTGCGCCATGCTCCCACACATACACAGGCACTGCAGGGTGCGGGGGGGGGGGGGGGGGTTGGGGGGGTGCCCTGGGCAGCATAAATCCTCATTAAAAGTTAACTGGCAAGAGGGGACATTAGTGCCTGGGCACTGTCCTAACCCCCGCCAGTATAATTATTTGTTTAATTTGAGCGGGACAGAAGCGCTCCATTACGGGGGTGGAGCTCCTTCCTCACTCTCACAGCTCACTGCTCGACACCATTTCCTCTCCACAAGGCTGCAGAGACGCTGGTCCTTCCTTACACTGCTGACAAGTATCAGGGTGCAAAACGGGGGAGGGCGCAGTACATATTGGTGCAGTATATTGGCATTTAAAAGTGCTACAGGTCTGAGGCATTTTTTAGTGTTTTCAGAGTCCCCTATAAGCCCGGTGTGTCTGTGGGTGTTTGGTACACGTGTGTCGACATGTCTGAGGCTGAGTGCTCTTCCCAGGAGGTGACTGTATTAGGGACACAGACGACTGTGGGGGTGACCCTGTCGGCACCGCCGACTCCTGACTGGGTGAATGTCTTGAATGCGAATATAGCTCTTATCAGTAAGAGATTAGATAAGTCTGAGTCTCAGACCCAGGCGTGGAAAAAATCTGTGGAGGATATGTTATTGCAAGTCCAGGACCCCTCGGGGTCACAAAAACGTTCTTTTGCCCAGTTGATGCACACTGATACCGACACGGACACTGATTCCAGTGTCGACTATAGTGATTCCAGTTTAGATCCAAAATTGGCAAAGAGCATTCAGTACATGATTGTGGCTATTAAAGATGTATTACATATCACTGAGGACCCTGCTGTTCCTGATAAAAGGGTCTGTATGTATAAAGAAAAGAAACCGGAGGTGATGTTTCCTCCCTCTCATGAACTGAACGCTCTATTTGAAAAAGTCTGGGAAAACCCTGACAGAAAGTTTCAAATCCCCAAAAGGATTCTGGTTGCTTATCCTTTTCCCACTGAGGACAGGAAAAAGTGGGACTCACCCCCCATTTTGGACAAGGCCCTGTCACGTTTGTCTAAAAAGGTGGCTCTCCCAGCACCGGGCACGGCGGCCCTTAAGTACCCAGCAGATCGTAAGCAAGAAACTACATTAAAATCCATTTATGCGACCACGGGTACGCTGCTCAGACCTGCCATTGCATCTGCGTGGGTGAGTAGTGCTATTGAAAAGTGGGCAGATAACTTGTCATCTGATATAGATACACTGGATAGGGATACCATCCTCTTGATGCTGGGTTATATCAAGGACGCTGCAGCATACCTAAAGGAAACTGCGAGAGATATTGGCTTTTTGGGATCAAAAGCCAATGCCATGGCGGTCTCGGCTAGGTGAGCATTGTGGATTCACCAATGGAATGCTGATGCAGACTCCAAGAAAAATATGGAGTCTCTCCCATATAAAGGTGGGGTCTTGTTTGGGGATGGCCTCGATGATTTGGTATCTACGGCTACCGCGGGTAAGTCATCTTTTTTGCCTTATGTTCCTCAGCAACAAAAGAAAACTCACCACTATCAAATGCAGTCCTTTCGGCCCAATAAATACAGAAGAGGGCAAGGCTCTTCCTTCCTTGCTAGTAGAGGGATGGGAAGAGGTAAGGGATCAACAACCTTGTCGAGTTCGCGGGAGCAGAAGTCTTCCCCTGCTTCTGCAGAATCCACCGCATGACGCTGGGGCTCTCTTGCGGGAGTCCGCACGGGTGGGGGCACGTCTAAAACTGTTCAGTCAGTTCTGGATTTGTTCGGGCCTAGACCCGTGGGTTTTACAAATAGTGTCCCAAGGGTACAAACTGGAGTTTCAAGACGTTCCCCCTGGCTGATTTTTCAAATCGGCCTTACCAGTTTCTCCTCCGTACAGGGAGGTAGTAAGCGAGGCTATACAAAAGTTGTGTCAGAATCAACTCCTGGTTCAAGCCTTTTCGTTGTCCCGAAGCCGGACGGCTCGGTCAGGCCAATCCTAAACCTGAAATCCCTAAATTTCTACCTGAAGAAGTTCAAACTCAGAATGAAATCTCTCAGGGCGGTGATCTCCAGTCTGGAGGAAGGAGATTTCATGGTTTCAGTGGACATAAAGGATGCCTACTTACATGTTCCCATTTATTCTCCACATCAGGCTTACCTGAGATTTGCGATTCAGGATTGTCATTACCAATTTCAGACGTTGCCGTTTGGTCTATCCACGGCTCCGAAGATTTTCACCAAGGTGATGGCGGAAATGATGGTTCTCCTTCGCAAACAAGGAGTCACTATTATCCCGTACTTGGACGATCTCCTGATAAAGGCGAAATCCAGGGACCAGTTGGTGCGAAACATTGCACTCTCCCTGACAGTTCTTCAACAACATGGTTGGCTCCTAAACTTGCCAAAGTCGCAGTTGCTTCCAACAATGTGATTGTCGTTTTTCGAAATGATACTGGACATAGAACTTCAGAGAGTTTTTCTTCCAGTGGAAAAGGCTCTGGAGATCCAGAGTCTGGTCAAACAAGTTCTGAAACCAGCAAGAGTGTCAATCCATCAAAGCATTCGGTTGTTGGGGAAGATGGTTGCGGCCTACGAGGCCATTCAGTTTGGCAGGTTCCATGCCAGAGTGTTCCAGTGGGACCTGTTGGACAAGTGGTCGGGTCCCACCTACACATGCACCGGAGGATAATCCTGTCTTCCAAGACCAGGGTCTCACTCCTGTGGTGGCTGCACAGCTCTCACCTCCTAGAGGGGCGCAGGTTCGTGATCCAGGACTGGATCCTAGTAACGACGGATGCAAGCCTCCGAGGCTGGGGGGCAGTCACGCTGGGAGAAAACTTCCAAGGAAGATGGTCAAGTCAGGAAACTTGTCTTCACATAAATGTTCTGGAGTTAAGGGCAATTTACAACGGCCTTCTGCAAGCGGAACATCTTCTTCAAGATCTACCCATACTGATCCAGTCGGACAATGTAACAGCAGTAGCGTACATAAACCGTCAGGGCGGAACGAAAAGCAGAGCGGCGATGGCAGAAGCCACAAGGATTTTCCGCTGGGCGGAAAAGCATACAAGCGCTCTGTCAGCGATCTTCATTCAAGGAGTGGACAACTGGGAAGCAGACTTCCTCAGCAGACACGATCTCCATCCAGGAGAGTGGGGCCTTCACCAAGAAGTCTTCACAGAGGTGACAAGTCGTTGGGGAGTTCCTCAAGTAGACATGATGGCATTTCGTCTCAACAAGAAGCTTCAGAGATATTGTTCCAAGTCGAGAGACCCTCAAGCAATAGCAGTGGATGCACTGGTGACACCGCGGGTGTTTCAGTCGGTATATGTATTCCCTCCACTTCCTCTCATTCCAAAAGTTCTAAAGATCATAAGAAGAACAAAGATTCGGGCGATCCTCATTGTCCCAGACTGGCCAAGGAGGGCTTGGTATCCAGATCTTCAGGAATTACTCATAGGAGATCCCTGGACTCTTCCTCTGCGCGAGGACCTGTTACAACAGGGGCCGTGCGTGTATCAGGACTTACCGCGGCTACGTTTGACAGCATGGCGGTTGAGTGCAAAATCCTAGCCCGTAAGGGTATTCTCAGTGAAGTCATTCCCACACTTATTCAGGCCAGAAAAGGGGTAACGTCTAAACATTACCACCGTATTTGGAGAAAATATGTTTCTTGGTGTGAATCCAAGAAGGCTCCTACGGAAGAGTTTCAGCTGGGACGTTTTCTCCATTTTCTACAAGCAGGTGTGGATGCGGGCCTAAAATTGGGCTCAATTAAGGTACAGATTTCAGCCTTATCGGTTTTCTTTCAGAAACAATTGGCCTCTCTTCCAGAAGTTCAGACTTTCGTGAAAGGCGTGTTGCACATCCAACCTCCATTTGTGCCTCCAGTGGCACCATGGGATCTTAATGTGGTGTTGCAGTTCCTTCAATCACATTGGTTTGAACCATTACAGAAGGTGGAGTTGAAGTTCCTCACTTGGAAAGTGGTAATCCTGTTGGCCTTGGCATCTGCAAGGCGGGTGTCTGAGTTAGCGGCCTTGTCTCACATGAGCCCTTATTTGATCTTCCATGAAGATAGAGCTGAATTGAGAACACGTCAGCAATTTCTACCGAACGTGGTTTCCTCTTTCCACATGAACCAACCTATTGTGGTGCATGTGGTCAGAGCTTTGAAGATTTATGTCGCCAGAATGGCTCAGATTAGGAAAACAGAGGCTCTGTTTGTCCTGTATGCTCCCAACAAGATTGGGTGTCCTGCTTCCAAGCAGACCATTGCGCACTGGATCTGTGGTACGATTCAGCTTGCTCATTCCACGACAGGATTGCCATTACCGAAATCGGTGAAGGCCCATTCTACTAGAAAGGTGGGCTCGTCCTGGGCGGCTGCCCGGGAAGTCTCGTCATTACAGCTTTGCCGAGTAGCTACCTGGTCGGTATCAAACACTTTTGCTAAGTTTTACAAGTTTGATACCTTGGCCGATGATGACCTCAAGTTTGGTCAATCGGTGCTGCAGAGTCATCCGCACTCTCTCGCCCTTTCTAGAGCTTTAGTATAACCCCATGGTTCTAATGTGACCCCAGCATCCTCTAGGACGTATGAGAAAATAGGATTTTAATACCTACCGGTAAATCCTTTTCTCTTAGTCCGTAGAGGATGCTGGGCGCCCGTCCCTGTATCTGCAGTTATTAGTTGTGGTTACACACATGTTGTGTTACGTTTATTGTCAGCATGTTCCTGCAACTGTTCATGCCATTGGCTTGTGTTCTGTTGAATGCCACATTGTGCGGCATGCTTGAGGTGTGAGTTGGTATGAATCTCACCTTAGTTTCTCTGACGTCCTAGTGGATGCTGGGAACTCCGTAAGGACCATGGGGAATAGCGGGCTCCGAAGGAGGCTGGGCACTCTAGAAAGATTTATGACTACCTGGTGTGCACTGGCTCCTCCCACTATGACCCTCCTCCAAGCCTCAGTTAGATTTCGTGCCCGGCCGAGGTTGGATGCACACTAGGGGCTCTCCTGAGCCCTTAGAAAGAAAGTATAGTTTAGGTTTTTTATTTTCAGTGAGACCTGCTGGCAACAGGCTCACTGCAGCGAGGGACTAAGGGGAGAAGAAGCGAACTCGCCTGCTTGCAGCCGGATTGGGCTTCTTAGGCTACTGGACACCATTAGCTCCAGAGGGATCGACCGCAGGCCCAGTCCTTGGTGTTCGGTCCCGGAGCCGCGCCGCCGTCCCCCTTACAGAGCCAGAAGCAAGAAGAGGTCCGGAAAAACGGCGGCAGAAGACATCAGTCTTCACCAAGGTAGCGCACAGCACTGCAGCTGTGCGCCATTGCTCCTCATGCACACTTCACACTCCGGTCACTGAGGGTGCAGGGCGCTTGGGGGGGGGGGGCGCCCTGAGCAGCAATAAAAAACACCTTGGCTGGCAAAATACCACAATATATAGCCCCAGAGGCTATATATGTGGTAAATACCCCTGCCAGAATCCAGGAAAAAGCGGGAGAATAGGCCGCGGAAAAGGGGCGGAGCTATCTCCCTCAGACACACTGGCGCCATTTCTCCTTCACAGATCCGCTGGAAGGAAGCTCCCTGGCTCTCCCCTGCAGTCTACACTTCAGAACAGGGTAAAAACAGAGAGGGGGGGCACTAAATTTAGGCGCAATATATATATAATATAAAAAGCAGCTATAGGGGACATGGGCCCTCATTCCGAGTCGTTCGCTCTGTATTTTTCATCGCATCGCAGTGAAATTCCGCTTAGTACGCATGCGCAATATTCGCA
This sequence comes from Pseudophryne corroboree, assembly GCF_028390025.1. Lineage (NCBI taxonomy): Eukaryota > Metazoa > Chordata > Amphibia > Anura > Myobatrachidae > Pseudophryne > Pseudophryne corroboree. The sequence continues at coordinate 619,144,465 of NC_086447.1, forward strand.
CTGCGACTGCGCCAAGTAATTTTACAATGGAGATAGTATTTTTACTCACTGCTTTTTCATCGCTCCGGCGATCGTAGTGTGATTGACAGGAAATGGGTGTTACTGGGCGGAAACAGGCCGTTTTATGGGCGTGCGGGAAAAAACGCTACCGTTTCCGGAAAAAACGCAGGAGTGGCCGGGGAAACAGGGGAGTGTCTGGGCGAACGCTGGGTGTGTTTGTGACGTCAAACCAGGAACGACAAGCACTGAACTGATCGCAGATGCCGAGTAAGTGTGGAGCTACTCTGAAACTGCTAAGTAGTTTGTAATCGCAATATTGCGAATACATCGTTCGCAATTTTAAGATGCTAAGATACACTCCCAGTAGGCGGCGGCTTAGCGTGAGCAACTCTGCTAAATTCGCCTTGCGAGCGATCAACTCGGAATGAGGGCCATAACTCAGTTAGTCCCTGCATTATATAGCGCTCTGGTGTGTGCTGGCATACTCTCACTCTGTCCCCCCAAAGGGCTTTTGTGGGTCCTGTCCTCATTCGGAGCATTCCTTGTGTGTGTGCGGTGTGTCGGTACGGCTGTGTCGACATGTTTGATGAGGATAATGATGTGGAGGCGGAGCAGATGCCTTAGAAGGGATGTCACCCCCTGCGGGGCAGACACCTGAGTGGATGGGCTTATGGAAAGTAATGAGTGCACGTATAGACTCCTTATATAAGAAAATCGACGACATGCCAAATGTGGGACAGCCGACTTCTCAGCTCGTGCCTACCCAGGCGTCGCATGGGTCGTCAGGGGCTCTAAAACGCCCGCTACCTCAAGCAGACCCAGATGTCGACACTGATACTGACACCAGTGTCGACGACGATGAGTCTAACCTGATGCCCACTAAGGCCATTCACTGCATGATTGAGGCAATGAAAGAGGTGTTACACATTTCTGATATAAATACAGGTACCACTAAAATGGGTATTATGTTTGGGGAGAAAAAAAAAAAAAAAACTACCCGTAGTCTTTCCCCCGTCAGAGGAATTAAATGAAGTGTGTGAAGAAGCGTGGGCTTTCCCTGATAAAAAATTGGTAATTCCTAAGAAGGTACTAATGGCGTTCCCTTTCCCGACAGAGGATAGGTCACGTTGGGAAACACCTCCTAGGGTGGATAAAGCGCTCACACGTTTGTCTAAAAAGGTGGCACTACCGTCTCCGGATACGGCCACCCTCAAGGAACCTGCTGATAGAAAGCAGGAGGCGATCCTGAAGTCTGTATATACACACACAGGCATTATACTTAGGCCAGCTATTGCGTCAGCTTGGATGTGCAGTGCTGCCGCTGCGTGGTCAGATAAACTGTCAGAAAATATTGACACATTAGACAGAGACACGATCCTGTTAACCATAGACCATATAAAAGACTCAGTCTTATATATGAGAGATGCACAGAGGGAAATCTGCCGACTGGCATCTAAAGTAAGTGCATTGTCCATTTCTGCTAGGAGAGGCTTATGGACTCGCCAGTGGACAGGAGATGCAGATTCAAAAAAGCACATGGAAGTGTTACCATATAAGGGTGAGGAATTATTTGGGGATGGTCTCTCGGACCTAGTTTCCACAGCAACGTCTGGGAAGTCAGCGTTTTTACCCCATGTCCCCTCACAGCCTAAGAAGGCGCCGTTTTATCAGGTTCAGTCCTTTCGGACCCAGAAAAACAGGCGTGGAAAAGGCGGGTCCTTTCTGTCCAGAGGCAGAGGTAGGGGAAAAAGGCTGCAACAAACAGCAGGTTCCCAGGAGCAAAAGTCCTCCCCCGCTTCTTCGTCCAAGTCCGCCGCATGACGGTGGGGCTCCACAGGCGGAGCCTGGTACGGTGGGGGGTCGCCTCAAAAATTTCAGCGATCAGTGGGTTCGCTCACAGGTGGATCCCTGGATCCTGCAAATAGTATCTCAGGGGTACAAGCTGGAATTCGAGGCGTCCCTACCCCACCGGTTCCTAAAATCTGCCTTGCCGATGGCTCCCTCAGACAGGGAGGCGGTGCTAGCGGCAATTCACAAGCTGTATTCCCAGCAGGTGATAATCAAGGTACCCCTACTTCAACAAGGCCGGGGTTATTATTCCACACTATTTGTGGTACCGAAACCGGACGGTTCGGTGAGACCCATTCTAAATTTTAAATCCTTGAACACGTACATAAAGAAATTCAAGTTCAAGATGGAATCGCTCAGGGCAGTTATTGCAAGCCTGGACGAGGGGGATTACATGGTATCCCTGGACATCAAGGATGCTTACCTACATGTCCCCATTTACCATCCTCACCAGGAGTACCTCAGATTTGTGGTACAGGATTGCCATTACCAATTCCAGACGCTGCCGTTTGGACTGTCCACGGCACCGAGGGTATTTACCAAGGTTATGGCGGAAATGATGATACTCCTTCGAAGAAAGGGAGTTTTAATTATCCCATACTTGGACGATCTCCTAATAAAAGCGAGGTCCAAGGAACAGTTGTTGGTGGGAGTAGCACTATCTCAGGAGGTGCTGCACCAGCACGGCTGGATTCTGAATATCCCAAAGTCACAGCTGGTTCCGACGACACGGCTACTGTTCCTGGGTATGATTCTGGATACAGTCCAGAAGAAAGTGTTTCTCCCGGAGGAGAAAGCCAGGGAGTTGTCATCTCTAGTCAGAGACCTCCTGAAACCAAAACAGGTATCAGTGCATCGCTGCACGCGGGTCCTGGGAAAGATGGTGGCTTCTTACGAAGCAATTCCTTTCGGCAGGTTCCATGCCAGAATCTTTCAGTGGGACCTGTTGGACCAGTGGTCCGGATCGCATCTTCAGATGCATCGCTTGATAACCCTGTCTCCAAGAACCAGGGTGTCTCTACTGTGGTGGCTGCAGAGTGCCCATCTTCTAGAGGGCCACAGATTCGGCATACAGGACTGGGTCCTGGTGACCACGGATGCCAGCCTTCGAGGCTGGGGGGCAGTCACACAGGGAAGAAACTTCCAAGGACTATGGTCGAGTCAGGAGACTTCCCTTCACATAAATATTCTGGAACTAAGGGCCATCTACAATGCCCTAAGTCAAGCAAAATCCCTGCTTCTACACCAGCCGGTACTGATCCAGTCAGACAACATCACGGCAGTCGCCCATGTAAATCGACAGGGCGGCACAAGAAGCAGGATGGCGATGGCAGAAGCCACAAAAATTCTCCGATGGGCAGAGAATCATGTACTAGCACTGTCAGCAGTGTTCATTCCGGGAGTGGACAACTGGGAAGCAGACTTCCTCAGCAGACACGACCTCCACCCGGGAGAGTGGGGACTTCATCCAGAAGTCTTTCAGATGCTGGTAAACCGTTGGGAAAAACCACAGGTGGACATGATGGCGTCCCGCCTAAACAAAAAGTTAAAAAGATATTGCGCCAGGTCAAGGGACCCTCAGGCGGTAGCTGTGGACGCTCTAGTGACACCGTGGGTGTACCAGTCGGTTTATGTGTTCCCTCCTCTGCCTCTCATACCAAAGGTATTGAGAATAATAAGAAAGAGAGGAGTAAACACCATTCTCGTGGTTCCGGATTGGCCAAGACGAGCGTGGTACCCGGAACTTCAAGAGATGCTCTCAGAGGACCCGTGGCCTCTACCGCTCAGACAGGACCTGCTACAGCAGGGGCCCTGTCTGTTCCAAGACTTACCGCGGCTGCGTTTGACGGCATGGCGGTTGAACACCGGATCCTAAAAGAAAAGGGTATTCCGGAGGAAGTCATTCCTACGCTTATTAAGGCCAGGAAAGATGTTACGGCAAAGCATTATCACCGCATATGGCGGAAATATGTTGCATGGTGCGAGGCCAAAAAGGCCCCAACAGAGGAATTTCAACTAGGTCGATTTCTGCATTTCTTGCAAGCAGGAGTGAATATGGGCCTAAAACTAGGCTCCATTAAAGTACAGATCTCGGCTCTGTCGATTTTCTTTCAAAAAGAACTAGCTTCAGTACCTGAAGTTCAGACATTTGTGAAAGGAGTGCTGCATATTCAGCCCCCATTTGTGCCTCCTGTGGCACCTTGGGATCTCAACGTGATGTTGAGCTTCTTAAAATCACATTGGTTTGAGCCACTAAAAACCGTGGATCTGAAATATCTCACGTGGAAAGTGGTCATGTTATTGGCCTTGGCTTCAGCCAGGTGAGTGTCAGAATTGGCGGCTTTGTCATGTAAAAGCCCTTATCTGATTTTCCATATGGATAGGGCGGAATTGAGGACTCGTCCCCAATTTCTCCCTAAGGTGGTGTCAGCGTTTCACCTGAACCAGCCTATTGTGGTACCTGCGGCTACTAAGGATTTGGAGGACTCCAAGTTGCTAGACGTTGTCAGGGCCCTGAAAATATATGTTTCCAGGACGGCTGGAGTCAGAAAATCTGACTCGCTGTTTATCCTGTATGCACCCAACAAGCTGGGTGCTCCTGCTTCTAAGCAGTCTATTGCTCGCTGGATTTGTAGTACAATTCAGCTTGCACATTCTGTGGCAGGCCTGCCACAGCCAAAATCTGTGAATGCCCATTCCACAAGGAAGGTGGGCTCATCTTGGGCGGCTGCCCGAGGGGTCTCGGCTTTACAACTTTGCCGAGCAGCTACTTGGTCAGGGGCAAACACGTTTGCTAAATTCTACAAATTTGATACCCTGGCTGAGGAGGACCTGGAGTTCTCTCATTCGGTGCTGCAGAGTCATCCGCACTCTCCTGCCCGTTTGGGAGCTTTGGTATAATCCCCATGGTCCTTACGGAGTTCCCAGCATCCACTAGGACGTCAGAGAAAATAAGAATTTACTCACTGGTTATTCTATTTCTCGTAGTCTGTAGTGGATGCTGGGCGCCCATCCCAAGTGCGGATTGTCTGCAATACTTGTAAATAGTTATTGTTAACTAAAGGGTTATTGTTGAGCCATCTGTTGAGAGGCTCAGTTGTTTTCATACTGTCAAACTGGATATAGTATCACGAGTTGTACGGTGTGATTGGTGTGGCTGGTAAGAGTCTTACCCGGGATTCAAAATCCTTCCTTATTATGTCTGCTCGTCCGGGCACGGTGTCCTAACTGAGGCTTGGAGGAGGGTCATAGTGGGAGGAGCCAGTGCACACCAGGTAGTCATAAATCTTTCTAGAGTGCCCAGCCTCCTTCGGAGCCCGCTATTCCCCATGGTCCTTACGGAGTTCCCAGCATCCACTACGGACTACGAGAAATAGAATTACCGGTGAGTAAATTCTTATTTTAACAATAAATCCTTTCCTCGAAATGTCCGTCTCCCTAGGCACAGTTCCTATATAACTGGAGTCTGGAGGAGGGGCATAGAGGGAGGAGCCAGTTCACACCCTTTCAAAGTCTTGGAGTGCCCATGTCTCCTGCGGATCCTGTCTATACCCCATGGTTCTAATGTGACCCCAGCATCCTCTATGGACTAAGCGAAAATGATTTACCGGTAGGTATTAAAATACTATTTTTTTAATTGGCTTTTACAGCCCAAGTGCTTGGCCCCTCCCCCGCGTAATCCCGTTCTAATTGCCAACGGGAGGCACTCCTATCGGTGCCTCCCAAACCAATTTTAAGTACTAAAATGATTACCATAATATAAAGATGATACTTATAACACAAAATGTGTCATAAGTATCTTCTTTGTATTATTTTAATCATTAATCATTGCCTCCACGTCCCTGCTTCACAACTGTTAGTGCTGGTTACCTGAGACTGAGCGTGTTAAGTTAAAGCCAACCTGCTTCATCATTTCACCTGTTTCTTCTCCATGGCTAATACTGGTTACCTGTGACTGAGTGTATAAAGCTAAAGCCAGCCTGCTTCATCATTTCACCTGTTTGCTTCTCCATGGCTAATGCTGGTTACCTGTGACTGAGTGTATAAAGCTAAAACCAGCCTGCTTCATCATTTCACCTGTTTGCTTCTCCATTGCAATACAGGTTACCTGTGACTGAGTGTATAAAACTAAAGCCAGCCTAGTTCATAATTTCACTTGTTTGCTTCTCTGTTGCTAATGGTTGTTACCTGTGGCTGAGTGTATAAAGCTAAAGCCAGTCTGCTTCGTTATTTCACCTGTCTGCTTCTCAACTGCTTGGACTGGTTACCGGTGACTTTGTTTTATGAGGAATAGGCAACTATTGCTAGTGAGTTCCATAAGTGGGGAGCTGCACATAAATCTTGGGAATGGGACAGAAATATGGAAACTAGAGAGGAGGAGAGGCATATTGCAGTGGGTGAGAGGAAGTGTGTAAAGGGGAGGACTTGGGAGTGCTTTGAAAGTAAAGTTGAGAATCTTGCATTGATTTTGAAATTCATTGGCATTATGACACCATGGATGAGAAGCAGTAAGAGAGTAAGATCAGTCTTGCTGCAGCATTTAGGATGGATATGAGAGGGAAAAGATGGCTGATGGAAGACCAGATAGCAATAGACTGCAGTGGTCAAGGTGACAGATAATGAGATAATGTATAAGGGTTTTGAGGGAGAAAGGTGCTATAAGCTAAGGGTGTCATCAAGTATTACGCAAAGACAGCAGTCTTTTGGAATAGAGGAGATAGTGATATTGTAAGGTGAATTGTGACATTAGGATAGGCAAAGGTGAGCTCTGTTTTGGACTTGTTGAGCTTTAAGAAGTGTTGGGACATCCAGGTGGAGATGGCAGAGAGGCAGTTAGACACATAAGAGAGGGAGGAAGATTTGTGTATAGGCAGCATAGAGATAATAGTCGAAACCCTAAGAAGAGCAATTTAAAAAAAAAAACAGAACATTAGAGCCTTTACGAATCCCAACATATCCAACATATAGAGGGAATGGAGTAGAGATTGTTTCAGTATTAGAGAGCCGTAAGGAGCATTTAAAAAGGTAGGATGTGAGCAAACTAAGAAAATTGCTGTAAAAAATTAAGGGAATAAAGGGTGTAGAGGAGAGAAGGATGGTTCACTGTATTGAAAGCAGCAGAGAAGTTAAGATGAATAGGGAAAAATAACCCTTTGATTTAGCCATGAACAGATCATTGGTCACTTTAGTGAGGGCAGTCTTGTTGCGTGTAGCAGACAGATGCCGGATTTCAGAGGATGGAGAAAAAAGCAGGTGGGAGATAGTGGACCAGGTAAATATATACAAGGTGAGGAAAATAGGGTGGTTGCTTGAGAGAGAAATAGGATTCAGATATTGTTGTCTGAGTATGTTAGAGATGAGTGTATGTTTAAAGATGGAAGGATGCTGTCGATTTTTTGAAGTATGCTGTTGATTTTGTCTTTGAAATAGGTGACAACGTAATGAGCAATAAAAGAGGAATTTGGATGGGACTGGTATATATGCAAATTGATTGAGGCAATGGAGTTGAATATTGCTTGATAGGAAATGTATCAGTATACAGTAGTAAGAAGACAGTCCGCATTCAAACAAAATCTTCTACATTGAAGCTTGGCTGTGTGGGAGCACTTTTGCAGGTAGCAGGTCTGTTTGTAGTACCAGGGTCCTTGTGTCAGTTGTGTAATGGATGGATACACCTTTTCAAGGGCTGCATTAAGTGTAATATTGTAGAAATAGACTGCAGCATTAACACAGGACATGATAGAAATAGGACAGATAAGTTGCTCAAGTGAGTATGAGGAAAAAAAATGGCTATTTAGATATAATGCTGTGATCATGGATTGGGTGCATGCAGGGATCAAACAGGCAATGTGTAGTACAGTAGAAGGAAAGTAGGTTATTGGCAAATACTAGGATGATAGAGTTTGAAAAGGGGGAGATAGCACAAGATGAGAGAGCACAAGGCTCACAATGTGTCCATCTTGATGGGTGGTAGATAGTGATGAGCGGGTTCGGTTCCTCGGAATCCGAACCCGCCCGAACTTCACCTTTTTTTTACACGGGTCCGAGCGACTCGGATCCTCCCGCCTTGCTCGGTTAACCCGAGCGCGCCCGAACGTCATCATCCCGCTGTCGGATTCTCGCGAGACTCGGATTCTATATAAGGAGCCGCGCGTCGCCGCCATTTTCACACGTGCATTGAGATTGATAGGGAGAGGACGTGGCTGGCGTCCTTTCCGAGTCCGTTGTATTATATTAGAACTTAGTTAGTTATAATTGTGGGGAGGATTGGGGACGGGGAGCAGCTGTTAGGGAGTACAGTGCAGGGTTTTGCGTTTAATCCGTTGTTTCTCTGCCTGAAAAAAAAACGCTCCACCATATCTGTGCTCACTCAGTGTGCTGCACTGCTGCATGATATATCTGTGCTGAGTGCACTGCTCACACTGCCTAATTGTGGGGACTGGGGAGCAGTTATAGCAGGAGTAAAGTGCACAGTTTTGCTGACAGTGACCACCAGTCCAGTATACGTTTGTCTGCCTGAAAAACACTGTGGTGTTTTTTTTTTTCTTTCTTCATGCTAGTTTGTTTAGCAGTCTGCTGACACTGCAGTGTCCACCAGGTCCGTTATACAGTATATTATATATATAATTAAGCACTAAGCAGCAGTACGGTAGGCCACGGCTGTACCTACCTCTGTGTCGACTCGTCACTCGTCGTCCATAAGTATAAGTAATACTATCCATCCATCCATCTACATTGTATACCTGTGGTGTTTTTTTTTTTTCTTTCTTCATACTAGTTTAGCAGTCTGCTGCTGACACTGTCCACCAGGTCCGTTATACAGTATATTATATTTATATATAAGCACTAAGCAGCAGTACGGTAGGCCACGGCTGTACCTACCTCTGTGTCGTCACTCGTCGTCCATAAGTATAAGTAATACTATACTATCCATCCATCTACATTGTATACCTGTGGTGTTTTTTTTTTCTTTCTTCATACTAGTTTAGCAGTCTGCTGACACTGTCCACCAGGTCCGTCATACACAGTATATTATATTTATATATAAGCACTAAGCAGCAGTACGGTAGGCCACGGCTGTACCTACCTCTGTGTCGTCAGTGCACTCGTCGTCCATAAGTATAAGTAATACTATACTATCCATCCATCTACATTGTATACCTGTGGTGTTTTTTTTTTCTTTCTTCATACTAGTTTAGCAGTCTGCTGACACTGTCCACCAGGTCCGTTATACAGTATATTATATTTATATATAAGCACTAAGCAGCAGTACGGTAGGCCACGGCTGTACCTACCTCTGTGTCGTCAGTGCACTCGTCGTCCATAAGTATAAGTAATACTATACTATCCATCCATCTACATTGTATACCTGTGGTGTTTTTTTTTTCTTTCTTCATACTAGTTTAGCAGTCTGCTGCTGACACTGTCCACCAGGTCCGTTATACAGTATATTATATTTATATATAAGCACTAAGCAGCAGTACGGTAGGCCACGGCTGTACCTACCTCTGTGTTGTCAGTGCACTCGTCGTCCATAAGTATAAGTAATGCTATACTATCCATCCATCTACATTGTATACCTGTGGTGTTTTTTTTTCTTTCTTCATACTAGTTTAGCAGTCTGCTGACACTGTCCACCAGGTCCGTTATACAGTATATTATATTTATATATAAGCACTAAGCAGCAGTACGGTAGGCCACGGCTGTACCTACCTCTGTGTCGTCACTCGTCGTCCATAAGTATAAGTAATACTATACTATCCATCCATCTACATTGTATACCTGTGGTAGTTTTTTTTTCTTTCTTCATACTAGTTTAGCAGTCTGCTGACACTGTCCACCAGGTCCGTTATACAGTATATTATATATATAATTAAGCACTAAGCAGCAGTACGGTAGGCCACGGCTGTACCTACCTCTGTGTCGACTCGTCACTCGTCGTCCATAAGTATAAGTAATACTATCCATCCATCTACATTGTATACCTGTGGTGTTTTTTTTTTCTTTCTTCATACTAGTTTAGCAGTCTGCTGCTGACACTGTCCACCAGGTCCGTTATACAGTATATTATATTTATATATAAGCACTAAGCAGCAGTACGGTAGGCCACGGCTGTACCTACCTCTGTGTCGTCACTCGTCGTCCATAAGTATAAGTAATACTATACTATCCATCCATCTACATTGTATACCTGTGGTGGCTTTTAGTTGTGCGCAAAATATGGAGAACAAAAATATGAAGGTTAAAAAAATAGGGAAAGATCAAGATCCACTTCCACCTCGTGCTGAAGCTGCTGCCACTAGTCATGGCCGAGACGATGAAATGCCATCAACGTCGTCTGCCAAGGCCGATGCCCAATGTCATAGTACAGAGCATGTAAAATCCAAAACACAAAAGATCAGTAAAAAAATGACCCAAAAATCAAAATTAAAAGCGTCTGAGGAGAAGCGTAAACTTGCCAATATGCCATTTACGACACGGAGTGGCAAGGAACGGATGAGGCCCTGGCCTATGTTCATGGCTAGTGGTTCAGCTTCACATGAGGATGGAAGCACTCATCCTCTCGCTAGAAAAAAGAAAAGACTTGCGGCAAAAGCACAGCAAAGAACTGTGCGTTCTTCGAAATCACAAATCCCAAAGGAGAGTCCAATTGTGTCGGTTGCGATGCCTGACCTTCCCAACACTGGACGGGAAGAGCTTGCGCCTTCCACCATTTGCACGCCCCCTGCAAGTGTTGAAAGGAGCACCCGCAGTCCAGTTCCTGATAGTGAAATTGAAGATGTCAGTGTTGAAGTACACCAGGATGAGGATATGGGTGTTGCTGGCGCTGGGGAGGAAATTGACAAGGAGGATTCTGATGGTGAGGTGGTTTGTTTAAGTCAGGCACCCGGGGAGACACCTGTTGTCCGTGGGAGGAATATGGCCATTGACATGCCTGGTGAAAATACCAAAAAAATCAGCTCTTCAGTGTGGAAGTATTTCAACAGAAATGCGGACAACAGGTGTCAAGCCGTGTGTTGCCTTTGTAAAGCTGTAATAAGTAGGGGTAAGGACGTTAACCACCTCGGAACATCCTCCCTTATACGTCACCTGCAGCGCATTCATAATAAGTCAGTGACAAGTTCAAAAACTTTGGGCGACAGCGGAAGCAGTCCACTGACCAGTAAATCCCTTTCTCTTGTAACCAAGCTCGCGCAAACCACACCACCAACTCCCTCAGTGTCAATTTCCTCCTTACCCAGGAAAGCCAATAGTCCTGCAGGCCATGTCACTGGCAAGTCTGACGAGTCCTCTCCTGCCTGGGATTCCTCCGATGCATCCTTGAGTGTAACGCCTACTGCTGCTGGCGCTGCTGTTGTTGCTGCTGGGAGTCGATTGTCATCCCAGAGGGGAAGTCGTAAGACCACTTGTACTACTTCCAGTAAGCAATTGACTGTCCAACAGTCCTTTGCGAGGAAGATGAAATATCACAGCAGTCATCCTGTTGCAAAGCGGATAACTGAGGCCTTGACAACTATGTTGGTGTTAGACGTGCGTCCGGTATCCGCCGTTAGTTCACAGGGAACTAGACAATTTCTTGAGGTAGTGTGCCCCCGTTACCAAATACCATCTAGGTTCCACTTCTCTAGGCAGGCGATACCGAGAATGTACACGGACGTCAGAAAAAGACTCCACAGTGTCCTAAAAAATGCAGTTGTACCCAATGTCCACTTAACCACGGACATGTGGACAAGTGGAGCAGGGCAGACTCAGGACTACATGACTGTGACAGCCCACTGGGTAGATGTATTGCCTCCCGCTGCAAGAACAGCAGCGGCAGCACCAGTAGCAGCATCTCGCAAACGCCAACTCGTTCCTAGGCAGGCTACGCTTTGTATCACCGCTTTCCAGAATACGCACACAGCTGAAAACCTCTTACGGCAACTGAGGAAGATCATCGCAGAATGGCTTACCCCAATTGGACTCTCCTGGGGATTTGTGGCATCGGACAACGCCAGCAATATTGTGCGTGCATTACATCTGGGCAAATTCCAGCACGTCCCATGTTTTGCACATACCTTGAATTTGGTGGTGCAGAATTATTTAAAATACGAAAGGGGCATGCAAGAGATGCTGTCGGTGGCCAGAAGAATTGCGGGCCACTTTCGGCGTGCAGGCACCGCGTACAGAAGACTGGAGCACCACCAAAAAAACCTGAACCTGCCCTGCCAACATCTGAAGCAAGAGGTGGTAACGAGGTGGAATTCAACCCTCTATATGCTTCAGAGGATGGAGGAGCAGCAAAAGGCCATTCAAGCCTATACATCTGCCCACGATATAGGCAAAGGAGGTGGAATGCACCTGTCTCAAGCGCAGTGGAGAATGATTTCAACGTTGTGCAAGGTTCTGCTGCCCTTTGAACTTGCCACACGTGAAGTCAGTTCAGACACTGCCAGCCTGAGTCAGGTCATTCCCCTCATCAGGCTTTTGCAGAAGAAGCTGGAGGCATTGAAGGAGGAGCTAAAACAGAGCGATTCCGCTAGGCATGTGGGACTTGTGGATGGAGCCCTTCATTCGCTTAACAAGGATTCACGTGTGGTCAATCTGTTGAAATCAGAGCACTACATTTTGGCCACCGTGGTCGATCCTAGATTTAAAACCTACGTTGGATCTCTCTTTCCGGCAGACACAAGTCTGCAGGGGTTCAAAGAACTGCTGGTGAGAAAATTGTCAAGTCAAGCGGAACGCGACCTGTCAACATCTCCTCCTTCACATTCTCCCGCAACTGGGGGTGCGAGGAAAAGGCTACGAATTCCGAGCCCACCCGCTGGCGGTGATGCAGGGCAGTCTGGAGCGACTGCTGATGCTGACATCTGGTCCGGACTGAAGGACCTGCCAACGATTACTGACATGTCGTCTACTGTCACTGCATATGATTCTCTCACCATTGAAAGAATGGTGGAGGATTATATGAGTGACCGCATCCAAGTAGGCACGTCAGACAGTCCGTACGTATACTGGCAGGGAAAAGAGGCAATTTGGAGGCCCTTGCACAAACTGGCTTTATTCTACCTAAGTTGCCCTCCCTCCAGTGTGTACTCCGAAAGAGTGTTTAGTGCCGCCGCTCACCTTGTCAGCAATCGGCGTACGAGGTTACTTCCAGAAAATGTGGAGAAGATGATGTTCATTAAAATGAATTATAATCAATTACTCCATGGAGACATTCACCAGCAGCAATTGCCTCCAGAAAGTACACGGGGATCTGAGATGGTGGATTCCAGTGGGGACGAATTAATAATCTGTGAGGAGGGGGATGTACACAGTGAAAGGGGTGATGAATCGGACGATGATGATGAGGTGGACATCTTGCCTCTGTAGAGCCAGTTTGTGCAAGGAGAGATTGATTGCTTCTTTTTAGGTGGGGGCCCAAACCAACCAGTCATTTCAGTCACAGTCGTGTGGCAGACCCTGTCGCTGAAATGATGGGTTCGTTAAAGTGTGCATGTCCTGTTTATACAACATAAGGGTGGGTGGGAGGGCCCAAGGACAATTCCATCTTACACCTCTTTTTTCTTTTTTTCTTCTTTGCGTCATGTGCTGTTTGGGGAGTATTTTTTGGAAGGGCCATCCTGCGTGACACTGCAGTGCCACTCCTAGATGGGCCAGGTGTTTGTGTCGGCCACTAGGGTCGCTTAGCTTACTCACACAGCTACCTCATTGCGCCTCTTTTTTTTCTTCTTTGCGTCATGTGCTGTTTGGGGAGTATTTTTTGGAAGGGCCATCCTGCCTGACACTGCAGTGCCACTCCTAGATGGGCCAGGTGTTTGTGTCGGCCACTTGGGTCGCTTAGCTTAGCCATCCAGCGACCTCAGTGCAAATTTTAGGACTAAAAATAATATTGTGAGGTGTGAGGTGTTCAGAATAGACTGAAAATGAGTGGAAATTATGGTTATTGAGGTTAATAATACTATGGGATCAAAATGACCCCCAAATTCTATGATTTAAGCTGTTTTTTAGGGTTTTTTGAAAAAAACACCCAAATCCAAAACACACCCGAATCTGACAAAAAAAATTCGGTGAGGTTTTGCCAAAGCGCGTTCGAACCCAAAACACGGCCACGGAACCGAACCCAAAACCAAAACACAAAACCCGAAAAATTTCAGGTGCACATCCGGTAGATGACTCCATTGGGAGATGCTTAGATAGAGGCAGCAATGTCATTAGGAATATTATTGGGTATTTTGAAATACCCTAGATCAGGAATTATCCACTCCAGTTCTCAAGTACCACTGGCAGATCATTGTTGTGGATTTCTTTAATCATGCACAGATTAATTTGTCTATTTTGCTGGCTCATTAAATATCCCCACCTAATTCCACAGAGAGATATCCTCAAAACATGACATTCTGGAAAAACGTGAGGGTTTAGGTTGAGAACCACTACCACAGAATAAGTGTCAATAGGTTAGTGGACAGTAAGAAAGAAAGCTAGGTGGCAAATAATTGTGAAACTGGATCTGGGAATGGCAGATGATTTTATTGAGACATTTGCAGAGATACAATGTATGGTGTGCACCTCAAAGGAGGAGAAGGAAGAACTTTTGATATATTTAGTTTTAACATTTTGTTGTCACACACTGAAGTCAGTGATCATGTTACCAAGTCCATCTCTGTCACTTTGTGGCCATCCATATCCCCACTGGCCACCTGAGACGCCCCCAAAGTGTTTACTCACTTATCTGTGGGGTTCCACTCCTGGTGTTTATCTTAGGTGTCGCCATCTTGAACTGAATTACATAATCTGTTCTGTCTAAACAGCTCCCACCAACTCCAGTCATGTGTTTCACCCAATGTACCAGTGCCTAGAGCACCCTATTTAAACCAGATCTGGATGTTATGTATGGGCTGCTGCGGTTGGTGGAGTACAGCTCCAGCGGTCGGCAGTGTGGTGCTGAACACACCAGTGACCATAGGCGTGCGCAGCAAATTTTATTAGGGGGTGCACTGCTGGAGGCACATGTCTAGCACCGCCTTTTGGGCGTGTCTCGCATCGCCCAGGGACATGTCTAACACTATTTTACATTCTCTCAGTAAAATCACATGGCGTAATCTAATTTATCTCTAGTTCCTAATAATACAAGTAGATACAATACACCCCAGAGAAATAAAATGAAACATAATGGTGCGACCAGTAGCCACTACTGACTGTCCGCTACGGCATAAGTCCTAGCTGCCGCTGCATCCTATCGCTACTTACACTTCCCCAACCTATCTCTGACCTAGTGGTGGAACTAGAGAGTGGTGAACCTTGGTGCAAAATTCACATTATGCCACATGGTATGAGCCGAAATTCACATTACGCCACATGGTATAAGCCAAAATTCACATTACGCCACATAGTATGAGCCAAATTCACATTATGCCACACAGTATGAGATATAATTCACATTACGCTGCACGATATGAGCCAAAATTTACATTACGCCACACAGTATGAGGCAAAATTCACATTACGCCACATTATGCCCCGGCCTTAATATACCCCATAGTACCCCCCAAACACATTCTATAATACACAGTGCACCCTAAACACATGCCACACAGTGCCCTCCCCCCACACACACATGTTATGTGACACATAGTGCCTCTCCAAATACATTATATAATATACATTATACATTACTTGTGGGTGCGCTCGCAGCTGAGTACTCCTCACCACCGACAACTACTGCCATCCTTTCTCTCTCCTTCACCCCCTCTTTCCCTGCAGTCCTGTTCACATGTGGGTTCCAGTAGCGGGTGCAGCTGATAAATGCACCCTCTACTGCCCCTGCAGCGGCGTGTCTCTTCCCCTATCGCCAAGCCTGCTGACCGGGCGTGGCCGGCAGGTGAAGAGAGGGAAGCGGCGGGTGGAGGGCGGGCGCGGGTGTAGAGAGCGAGGGTGGGTGGGTGTAGAGAGTGGGGGTGGGCGGGCATAGCGAGCAGGCGGACAGCCGTAGAGAGCAGGCGGTCTGTGTTGGCAGGCGTAGAGTGCGGGTGGGCATACACAGTCAGGGATAGAACTGCAAGCCTGGCAATGACTCAGTTACAGGCATGTGTAAGGGGGGTGCCGGACATTAGGGGGTGCCTGTGCGCACCAGGCACCCCCCCTGCGCACGCCTATGCCGGTGACACTGCTCTGGAGGTAGTTGTAGTTTGTTGAGCCAAGGATGTGAGCTCCATTAGCATGTGGCTATCTTTAGCCACCACTGGATATAGAGCTGTCCCCTTTTCAAATCATACCACAGACCCAGGATATTGCCAGGTAGTGCAGGGTTGTGTGCCCCAGGATTTTTAACACTGGTGTGATCAGGGTTAGTCCTGGCAACGAACTGGAAATAAGTAACCCGGATCCATCCTGCAGTGTGAAGCAGGTAAGTACATCTGAACACGACTTGAAATGCAACTTCAAACTGTGTTAAAAATCTTGGGTCGCTTCAAGGATTTTAGCCTGAAAGGGGTACTAGGAATTTGGGGCAGGGCTCCTTGTGAGTCAAATGATCTGCTCTGGTTACATTAAGCAATTCCTGTAACATATTTGGTGATTTTTCTTCAAAGTTGTGGCCAGATAAACTTGTGATTCAGATCTTTCCAGCAGTGCAGGGCAACACATTAATGTTAATTGTTAAATTGCCCTTAAGTACATACATGCCCTAATGCCAGATAAGTTACAGCTCAGAAGTGCAGTGAAGTCAATATTTTTCCCACCTGAATCTTAATTTCTCTTTAATGTGTGCCCTTGTTATGTCCACAGAATGGCTGCTGTTGTTCACAGTCAAATTAAATTGAAATATTATTTGAACATTTCACAAATTGAAACATACAGTATATGTTTTTTAAATGTCACCATTACTGTAAAAATGTAACAGACAATAGTATTTTTGGCCACCGCAGATTTCGCACTAAAATTATTTGTGTCACAATGTGTTTATCTTGAACCTAATTCAAGAAGATGATTTTTTGAATATCTTGCCAGGAGAAACTTTAGCTAGGCCATTAAAAAGGTGCATTGCTGAGATATTTTCTCATATATTTCCAGACTAATGGCTAGTTCATTATCTTCCTCCCATGCTGTTGAAAAGAAAGCTCATAAAATGCTGCCCTCAAGTGATTAAATAAACTGAATTTTAATAAGTGACCAGGTAGTTAGGAGTGTACGATAGTTGCTCATGTATGCAGCGTTGTAGCCAAATAAACGACTTCCTAATAGTGGAATTATCATAAATATACATCTAAATAGCTATAATTCATTGGATAAAATATTGATTTTCTCAATATTTGTAGCTTATTTCTATGCAAGTATAAAATTAATATGAATAATTTTACAGCACTAGCTGAAAAATAATTATGGCTTAAAACCAGAACCTATGCATTTCTAAAGTATGTATACTAAGTTTCCAGATATATTTAATATTTGTTTCTCTAATGTCCTAGTGGATGCTGGGGACTCCGTAAGGACCATGGGGAATAGACGGGCTCCGCAAGAGACAGGGCACTCCAAGAAAGAATTTGGATACTGGTGTGATCTGGCTCCTCCCTCTATGTCCCTCCTCCAGACCCCAGTTTGAATCTGTGCCCGGACGAGCTGGGTGCTACTTAGTGAGCTCTCCTGAGGTTGCTAAAAAGAAAGTATTTTGTTAGGTTTTTTTATTTTCAGAGAGATCTGCTGGCAACAGACTCTCTGCTACGTGGGACTGAGGGGAGAGAAGCTGCCCTACTCACTGAAGATAGGTCCTGCTTCTTAGGCTACTGGACACCATTAGCTCCAGAGGGATCGTACACAGGATCGCACCCTTGGTCGTCCGATCCCGGAGCCGCGCCGCCGTCTCCCTCGCAGAGCCGGAAGACAGAAGCCGGTGACAGAAGCAAGAAGACTTCGAAATCGATGGCAGAAGACTCCAGTCTTCATATGAGGTAGCGCACAGCACTGCAGCTGTGCGCCATTGCTCCCACACTACACCCACATACTCCGGTCACTGTAAGGGTGCAGGGCGCAGGGGGGGGGGGGGCGCCCTGGGCAGCAATTAGAGACCTCTTTGGCAAAAGTTTGCATAATATACAGTTGGGCACTGTATATATGTATGAGCCCCCGCCAAAATTGTACATGAAAGCGGGACAGAAGCCCGCCGTCGAGGGGGTGGGGCTTCTTCCTCAGCACTCACCAACGCCATGTTTTTTCTCCACAGCACCGCTGAAAGGAAGCTCCCCAGTCTCTCCCCTGCAGTTACACGGTAGAAGAGGGTAAAAAGAGAGGGGGGGCACATAATTAGGCGCAAAAATCAATATAAACAGCAGCTACTGGTTAACATTAAGTTACTGTGTTATTCCTGGGTTAATAGCGCTGGGGTGTGTGCTGGCATACTCTCTCTCTCTGTCTCTCCAAAGGGCCTTATGGGGGAATTGTCTTCAGATGAGCATTCCCTGAGTGTGTGGTGTGTCGGTACGTGTGTGTCGACATGTCTGAGGTAAAAGGCTCCCCTAAGGAGGAGATGGAGCAAATATGTGTGTGAGAGGGTGTCTCCGTCGACAACGCCGACACCTGTTTGGATATGTGTAATTAAGTGCTAAGGTGAATTTATTGCACAAAAGATTAGAGAACAGACAGGAAATCTACCCATGTCTGTCCCTATGTCGCAGAGACCTTTAGAGTCTCTCAATGCTCACTATCCAAAATAATAGACACTGATATCGACACGGAGTTTGACTCCAGTGTCGACTACGATAATGCAAAGTTACAGCCAAAATGGCAGAAAAGTATTCAATATATGATTATTGTAATAAAAGATGATTTGCATATCACCGATGACTCATCTGTCCCTGACACAAGGGTACACATGTTTAAGGGGAAGAAAGCTGAGGTAAACTTCCCTCCTCTCATGATGAAAAAGAGCGGGAATCTCCAGACAAGAAGCTGCCGCTTCCCACAAAGAATTCTCAGCCAGTATCCTTTCCCCACTAGGGAATCTTCCCCTAGGGTGTCACGTTTGCCCAAAAGGTAGCCCTGACGTAACAGCTATTCTCAGGGATCCTGCAGATAGCGTGCACATTCTGGTACACTGCTCAGACTGGCGATTGTGTCGGCATGGGTTTATAGCGCTGTGGCAGCGTGGACAGGTACCTTATCAGCAGAGATTGAGACCCTAGTATGTATATAGATATATATATAGATATATATGTATATATAGAGATATATATATATTAAAGATGCTGTCTTAAGAGATATGTATATATAAAACATGCCCAAAGAGACATGAGTATACTGGGTCCTAGAGTCAAAGCTATGTCGATTTCTGCTTGACGTGTCCTGTAGAATATGCAATGGACAGATGATGCCGACTTAAGAGGCATATGGAAGGCTGAGGATTGTGTGGAGAAGGGTTCTCGGACCTGGTCTCCACAGCTATATATGGTAATTCTGATATTTTGCCTTATATTCCTGCACAGCCTAGGAAAGCACAACATTATCAAATGCAGCCTTTCGAATAAAGAAACAAAGTCCGAGGTGCATCCTTTCTTGCCAGAGGCGGGGGCAGAGGAAAGAAGCTGCACAACACAGCTAGTTCCCAGGAACAGAAGTCCTCCCCGGCCTCTACAAAAATCCACTGCATGTCGCTGGGGCTCCACAGGCGGAGCTAGGCCCGGTGGGGGCACGCCTTCGTAAGTTCAGCCACAAGTGAGTTCACTCCCTGTTAGATCCCTGGGCAATAGATATGTGTCTCAGGGATACAAGCTGGACTTTGAGAAGATGCCCCCTCACCGACGGCCCTGCCGGCTTCCCCCCACGAGAGGGAAACAGTGTTAACTGCAATTCACAAATTGTATCTTCAACAGGTGGTGGTCAAGGTTCCCCTCCTTCAACAAGGAGGGGGGTATTATTCGACCATGTTGTAGTCCCGAAACCATACGGTTCGGTCAGACCCATATTGAATTTAAAATCCCTGAACATATACCTGAAAAGGTTCAAGTTCAAGATGGAATCGCTAAGAGCGGTCATTGCAAGCCTGAAAGGGGGAGATTTTATGGTGACTCGGGACATCAAGGATGCATACCTTCATGTCCCCATTTATCCACCTCATCAGGCGTACCTCAGAATTGCGGTACGGGATTGTCATTACCAATTTCAGACGTTGCCGTTTGGTCTCTCCACGGCCTTGAGAATATTCACCAAGGTAATGGCGGAAATGATGGTGCTCCTGCGGAAGCAAGGTGTCACTATTATCACGTACTTGGACGATCTCCTCATAAAAGCGAGATCAAGGGAGCAGTTGCTGAACAGCGTATCACTTTCTCTGGAAGTGTGACGACAACACGGCTGGATTCTATATATTCCAAAGTCGCAGTTGGTTCTTACAGCTCATCTGCCTCTCCTAGGCATGATCCTAGACACAGACCAGAAAAGGGTTTATCTCCCGATAGAGAGAGCTCAGGAGCTCGTGACACTGGTCAGGAATCTATTAAAACCAAAACAAGTGTCAGTGCATCACTGCACTCGAGTCCTGGGAAGGAGGGTGGCATCATACAAGGCCATTCCCTTCGGCAGGTTCCATGCGAGGACCTTCCAATGGGACTTACTGGACAAGTGGTCCGGATCACATCTTCAGATGCATCGGTTAATCACCCTATCCCCCAGGGCCAGGGTGTCTCTCCTGTGGTGGCTGCAGAGTGATCACCTTCTCGAAGGTCGCTGATTCGGCATTCTGGACTGGGTCCTGGTGACCACGGATGCAAGCCTCCGAGGGTGGGGGGCAGTCACACAGGGAAGAAATTTCCAAGGGCTGTGGTCAAGGCAGGAGACTTGCCTTCACATCAATATCCTGGAACTAAGGGCCATATACAACGCCCTAAGTCAAGCGGAGACCCTGCTTCGCGACCAACCGGTTCTGATTCAGTCAGACAATATCACCGCAGTGGCTCATGTAAACCGCCAAGGCGGCACAAGGAGCAGGGTGGCGATGGTAGAAGCCACCAGAATTCTTCGCTGGGCAGAGAATCACGTAAGCGCACTGTCAGCAGTGTTCATTCCGGGAGTGGACAACTGGGAAGCAGACTTCCTCAGCAGGCACGACCTCCACCCGGGAGAGTGGGGACTTCATCAAGAAGTCTTCATGCAGATTGCAAGTCGGTGGGAACTGCCACAGGTGGACATGATGGCATCCCGCCTCAACAAAAAGCTGCAGAGATATTGCGCCAGGTCAAGAGACCCTCAGGCGATAGCTGTGGACGCACTGGTGACACCGTGGGTGTTCCTGTCGGTCTATGTATTTCCTCCTCTTCCTCTCATACCCAAGGTGCTGAGAATCATAAGAAAAGAGGAGTGAGAACAATACTCTTTGTTCCGGATTGGCCAAGAAGGACTTGATATCCAGATCTGCAAGAAATGCTCACAGAGGACCCTTGGCCTCTGCCTCTAAGACAGGACTTGTGCAACAGGGGCCCTGTCTGTTCCAAGACTTACCGCGGCTGCGTTTGACGGCATGACGGTTGAACGCCGGATCCTAGCAGAAAAAGGCATTCCGGATGAGGTCATTCCTACGCTGATAGAGGCTAGGAAGGATGTGACGGCTCAACATTATCACCGTATATGGCGAAAATATGTTGCTTGGTGTGAGGCAAGGAATGCCCCTATGGAGGAATTCCAGCTGGGCCGTTTCATTCACTTCCTACAGTCGGGAGTGGCTTTCGGCCTGAAATTGGGTTACATTAAGGTCCAGATTTCGGTCCTATCCATTTTCTTTCAAAAAGAACTGGCTTCACTGCCTGAAGTTCAGACGTTTGTAAAGGGAGTGCTGCATATTCAGCTCCCTTTTGTGCCTCCAGTGGCACCTTGGGATCTTAACGTGGTGTTGAGTTTCCTGAAGTCACACTGGTTTGAGCCACTCAAAACCGTGGAGTTAAAATTTATCACGTGGAAGGTGGTCATGCTATTAGCCTTGGCTTCAGCTAGGCGTGTGTCAGAATTAGCGGCTTTGTCACATAAAAGCCCCTATCTGTTTTTCCATATGGACAGGGCAGAATTGCGGACCCGTCCACAATTTCTGCCAAAAGTGGTGTCATCTTTTCATATGAACCAACCTATGGTGGTGCCTGTGGCTACTCGTGACTTGGAGGATTCCGAGTTGCTGGATGTGGTCAGGGCTTTGAAGGTTTATGTAGCCAGAACGGCTAGAGTCAGGAAAACTGAGTCGCTGTTTATCCTGTATGCATCCAACAAGCTGGGTGCTCCTGCTTCAAAGCAAACTATTGCTCGCTGGATCTGTAACACGATTCAGCAGGCTCATTCTGCGGCTGGATGGCCGCTTCCAAAATCAGTAAAAGCCCACTCCACAAGGAAGGTGGGCTCTTCTTGGGCGGCTGCCCGAGGGGATACGGCATTACAGCTTTGCCGAGCAGCTACTTGGTCAGGTTCAAACACTTTTGCAAAGTTTTACAAGTTTGATACCCTGGCTGAGGAGGACTTTGTGTTGCTCATTCGGTGCTGCAGAGTCATCCGCACTCTCCCGCCCGTTTGGGAGCTTTGGTATAATCCCCATGGTCCTGACGGAGTCCCCAGCATCCACTAGGATGTTAGAGAAAATAAGATTTTACTTACCGGTAAATCTATTTCTCGTAGTCCGTAGTGGATGCTGGGCGCCCGTCCCAAGTGCGGACTTCTTCTGCAATACTTGTATATAGTTATTGTTTAAATAAGGGTTATGTTGTGGTTGCATCAGGGTTGTTTATACTGTTAACTGGGTAAGTTTATCATAAGTTATACGGTGTGATTGGTGTGACTGGTATGAGTCTTGCCCTGGATTCCAAAATCCTTTCCTTGTACTGTCAGCTCTTCCGGGCACAGTTTCTCTAACTGGGGTCTGGAGGAGGGACATAGAGGGAGGAGCCAGAGCACACAGTATCCAAATTCTTTCTTGGAGTACCCTGTCTCCTGCGGAGCCCGTCTATTCCCCATGGTCCTTACGGAGTCCCCAGCATCCACTACAGACTACGAGAAATTGATTTACCGGTAAGTAAAATCTTATTTTTCCAGTTACAAAAAAATAAAATAATAAACTATTGTAATTACAGTAAAATTACATTGGTATACACTAATTACATTTTTTATATCTAATTATACTACACATTAGTCACATTAGACTTGTCTGTAATGTGGAAGAAATTGGATGAGATCACCTTTTTGCAATGGTTCACTGGCTTAAAGATTATATATACATATTATTTTTATAATCAATAACATCATCATCATCATCATCAATCATCATCATCATCATCATCCAGCAGTTATAAAGTGCTAACAGTGGCATAACTCCCAGAGACATTGGAGGCACTGACTACCGGGCTCCCGCTGTCAGAGGGGCACCAAGATATAACATTGGCAAGCTGCTGGGACATCAGCACACATGCAAGCAGGAGCCACTGGCACTGGGAGGGTGCACCACCTTTTATTTTGCCTCCGTGCACCTGGCATGAATTTACTCCCCTGGGTGCTAACATATACTGTATACATGCTAAGGTGTTGATATGTGTGTACTTTCATTGTGGAATACACAAAGATGATTGATAGTCGACACCAGCAGAACTGAGAGAAACCAGGCAGTAAGACTTAACAGGAGCTTTGGATTTATTGTAGTGCAAAAGTTTGCTCTACCATAACTATGTAGCGGGCAGGATCTCCCAGTGCACAGTATAACACTTCTGTATGGGTTGGGTATGCGTGACCTGTGGTCACCATACCGATGATGGGATCCCGACATTGAGATGGCCGGCAGGGGGGAGGGGGGGGGGGGGAAAGCGCAATAAGCTCCTTGCGGGCTTGCTGCTCTCGCCACGATGCTATGCTCGCCACAGGTTCTATTCCCATTCTAAGGGTGTCCCGGACACCCATGTGTGGGAGTAGTCCCTGCTAGTTGGCATGCCGACTGTCGGGATTCTAAGAGGGCTGGATGTAGGGGGAGGTATTGTGATCGGCGGTCTCCTGCCCGCCAGTCACATAACTACATCCCCTTCTGTATAGTATGTGGTGTTGTATAGTATGTGGTGTTCAATAGGCTCTATGTATAGTATGTGGTGTTCAATAAGCTCCTTGCGGGCTTGCTGCTCTCGCCACGATGCTATGCTCGCCACAGGTTCTATTCCCATTCTAAGGGTGTCCCGGACACCCATGTGTGGGAATAGTCCCTGCTAGTTGGCATGCCGACTGTCGGGATTCTAAGAGGGCTGGATGTAGGGGGAGGTATTGTGATCGGCGGTCTCCTGCCCGCCAGTCACATAACTACATCCCCTTCTGTATAGTATGTGGTGTTCAAACACAGCGACTTGAGCAGAATACCTAACGGCAGTATTCTTGGTAGAGAACAGATGCTTTATGTTATGGTGCAACAAGGAGGCAGCACAGAAGCGTATTCCATATGTCTCCCTCACTGCAAGCTCTTTCCATGTTACAAAAACATTTTTGCAGTCAACACCTATAAATAAATAAGGGGTTAAAACAAGCAACAACATATCAACATTTTAAAGTGTATTCTAGTCCACATTTCTTAAAAAAGAAAACCCATACCTGTGACATAATTCTTTTTGTGAGTATATCAGCAGTATTCTTCTCACTTGCTATATGGACCACCTCAACAAATCCATTTCCAACAAACTCACAGATAACGTGATGTTTTATTTCAATGTGCTGTACTTAGATTGTCCATGGTGCTTGCTACTATAGGACAGACTAAGTACACCTTTATTATCACACTCCATGTTGATGATGTTGTCTTTGTTTAAAAGACTCAATTCATATGAAGTCTTTTTGATAAGAAACTTTTTTCATACTCTGATTTCTCTTCACTTATTGGTTTAGTTAGGTTAATGCCTTTGTCAATGGAAGTGCTTCTTGGGTTTTTCTAGATTGTTGGAGATACTCAGACCTACGTAGTAGTGTGCAGGACCTAGATCTTGCATCTTGAACTTTTGTCCTAAAAGCTGCTTGACATCTGTGGTTTTGTGTTCTTGGCCTGTTAGTAACACATCATCCACACATACAACAATAATGAAGAGTTTCTCTTCTATGTATTTGTGGTAGAGAAAAGGATCAGTTTTTAAATGTACAAAGTCCATTTCTTGGAGTACAGTATCTAGTTTGATGTGACAACGAACACTTTCTTTTAGACCATGCAAAGGTTTCTTTAAGAGAGACTTCCCCTTCTTGGAACATATTCTGCAGTAATGCTCTGGAGGTTCAATGTATATCTCTTCTGTAAATTCTTCATTCATGAAAGCTGAGTCAAAGTATAATAACACATTGTACAAGGAAGATATGACAATTTTCAAATGTAATGTACGGGATAGTAAGTTTTAATGTAGTCAACTGCAGATTTCTACATTTATCCCGTTGCGACAAGAACAGCTTTATAATGGGTGATAGCCCCATCTACTTTCATCTTTCTGCAAAATATCACTTGTTCTTGACTATTTTGTGATGACTTGGTCTTTCAGCTACAGTCCATGTATTGTTGACATTGGGGGTCATTCCGAGTTGTTCGCTCGCAAGCTGCTTTTAGCAGCTTTGCACACGCTAAGCCGCCGCCTACTGGGAGTGAATCTTAGCTTATCAAAATTGCGAACGAAAGATTCGCAATATTGCGAAAAGACTTCTCTGTGCAGTTTCTGAGTAGCTCGAGACTTACTCTGCCAGTGCGATCAGTTCAGTGCTTGTCGTTCCTGGTTTGACGTCACAAACACACCCAGCGTTCGCCCAGACACTCCTCCATTTCTCCAGCCACTCCCGCGTTTTTCCCAGAAACGGTAGCGTTTTTTCACACACTCCCATAAAACGGCCTGTTTACGCCCAGAAACACCCACTTCCTGTCAATCACATTACGATCACCAGAACGGAGAAAAAACCTCGTAATGCCGTGAGTAAAATACCTAACTGCATAGCAAATTTACTTGGCGCAGTCGCAATGCGGACATTGCGCATGCGCATTAGCGACTAATCGCTCCGTTGCGAGAAAAAAATAACGAGCGAACAACTCGGAATGACCCCCATTGAGCGATGTCATCTTGTCTATTATTGGTTACCACTCAAACCAGTTGTTCTTCACTTTGCTTCTTAGATATTTTGGGGTTCACAGAATGTGATATCTGCCAACTACTTATATCTTCTAAGTGGTTTTCTACTGTTTGATCTTGCAGAAGTTCTGTTCTCTGGTTGGATGTCCATGCTGGTACTTTCCGTTTCAAACATGTCTTCAGTTGCATGCATGTCACCACTTCCAACTCCAGCTGTGTTTTAAGTGGTGCTGTTTTTTGAATATAACATTTCTTGATTTTATAAGCTTTTTGTTCTTAGGATTCTAATCCATAATACCATGATTTCCAACCATGATACATTTCACTGATTTGGTATCCAGTTTATGTCTTTTCTCCTTGGGGATATGTACATAAGCAATGCTTCAGAGACTTTGAGATGATTAATGCTTGGCTTTCTTCCATAACATGCCTCTATTGGTGTATTTACTGGTGTATTACAGCAACTGTGGGAGCAAAAGTCTTGAAATATACCTCTATCTATACTGCTTCTGCCCAAAAGCACTTGTCGAGGCCAGCATCTTTTAACATGGATTGAGCTTCCTTCACTATAGTGCAGTTTGCAGACTATCTTACACTGTTCTGCTCTGGCGTATATGCAGTTGATGATCAGTACCATGCTTCTTTAGGAAGGTTTCAACATCTCTGTTCTCACCCAAGGTCAAGATTTTTAACTTGTGACCGGTTTGACTTTCTACTGCTCTCTTGTATTCTGCAATATTACTCATTACTGTACTTCATTCTTTTCTTTGATGAAATAAACTAGTCTCATTCAAGTGAAGTCATCGATGAATGTTATAAAATATGTGTATCCACTTATCTGTTTCACTTCCATTAGACCACAAAGATCTGTATGCACCATTTCCAGCTTTGCCTCAGCTCTGGTTGCTGATCTTGGGAAGGGACAACAGCTTTGTTTGCCTACCATACAGCTCTCACACACTTTCTGTGTTATGAATATTCCTGTAACCAAATCATAAAGAAGTTTCTGGATATTTTCATATCCAAGGTGGCCTAGCCTTCTGTGCTAGAGTTCCATAGTCTGTGAATCAGAAGTCACCTCTGTGTTAAGAACATACAGTTGTTCACATTGGGTACCTGTTGATAATACAGTCGCTCTTTTATTCCACACTACACATTTTCCTTCAGTGAACTGGCCTTTAAATCCTTTCTACTCAGGATACTTATGGCAATGAAGTTTGTACACATATCTGGCACCTATAATACATCTTGGATTTCTTTGACTTTGGTTTCACCTCCTATTCTTCTTGATTGCAACTGATATGTCTTGAGTCAATATATACTAGCATTCTCCTCTGTGACACTTAAAGGTGACGTCTTTTTTCTGTTACACTAATTTTTCTGTTTAGCATTCATATTCATCATTATGCATTTAAATGCTGTGGGGTATGAACACAATCATAATTGCAGGGTTTTAGCATAATCGTATTTCACCGACAGACGAAATCCCGCCAATATGCCAAGGAAAGAGCTTCCAGTTCACACATTTAATTGAATAAACACAGTAAAAATTGACAATGGGATAAAATGGCCTCTCACCAAGACTTTTTGTCTGCATAACAAACAGACAATGGAGCATGTGTACAATCTCACAGGGGTCCCCGGGTTGATGGTAAGTACCTAAGAGAGTATCCAGATGGTCCCCATGTCCTCCTCGCCAATGCATTTCTAAACCCTAAGGTTTCTTTTTCAAGGCATGAGGAGCTTATCCAGCTTGACAGGTATATATACCCCTGCCAATCATCCTATAATAATTCCTATTTCCAGACATGGATCCACTATCCGGCTAAATACCTATATAAATCACTTAGTATCATCCAGACCGTTCTCCATGTTTTGATCGGATTCATTATGTTTCCTAATCAAAGTTCCGGCTGCTTTCACTGGTTTGATACTTTGATGGAGCTGAACACGATCCTCCGTAGACCGGAAGTGTCTGCTCCAGTGTGCGTTCCACGGACCAGAAGGGCTCTTCCACAACGTCATATCCTTTGACATACTTCCGCTATGCAATGTTATTTTCAATTGGTGGTAAATTAAATGGATGCGGAAGTGTCCTTTATTTTACTCAGTGGCCATTTTGGGTTGGTTGAATCGTTCTTAATTCGACAAAAGCCATTTTATTGTAGACCATATTGACCAGTAAAGAATATGTGAATAAAAAAACACATATTAGACATAGTCTAATAGTCATTTGGATTCTCAATATATTGTATGTCACTGGGATGGGAAGCAGTTAGTTTCCTGGCTGTCAGGATACTGACACCTGAATTCCGACAGCCAAGGTGAACCGGGCAGCTGGAATCCTGACCAGGGCCCAGAATCCACACCCTTCTGATGCTTTTCGAAAAGAGGGGAGTTTTTTAATCTGTAGGCCTTTAGGAATGACAATGTTCAGTTTGGACTTTCTCTAACGCTCCAATATCCCACTAGTTTGTTTTATTTGATACAATTGCTCATTATTGACATGGCCATCTTAATGTTGTCATCGCTCACCTTATTATCATTAGATTCAAAGTAAAATGATGATTTTACAGTTTTTTATGTTAAAATGGGAAAACATGGTGCTGCTATTGATCCAAACTAAAATGGAATGTAAGAAAGTGGAATGGTGGTTAGGGTCAGGAGTGCAGTCTTCCTAAGCTGCCAGCGGTTCAAACACCTTGGGTCTCCCAATAAACATAGATTATAAATGTATAAAAAGTGATTGGTGAATGACCAAAAGGTGCTAAGTAGTTCTCCCAAAAAAAGGTAATTTCATGAAAGAAGAGTACAACAAAAGTTTAGGATAGAAATAAATTTCTACTGTATATAAAAAATGCAATCACTTTAAACAAATAAATAAAACACATGGCATCGATGTGTCTGTCCTACGTCACAACTGGGAGGGCATTTGAATTTGCCTGCCCAGTTGTGATGTCAGTCCCTGCAGCTAGTGTATGGATGGTCATTGGGTTGCCTTGCACACAGCTAGACATGCCAATATATCTGCAAGATATATTGGCATCAGCTGTGCTGTAGGGTTGATCTGATGATATATCTGGGAATGACATCATTCAAAGCCATATCGGGTGTACACACACTACAGATATATTTCCCGTACAAAATAATGGGTGATCTATCTGTTAGTATATACCCAGACTAAGTTTCCTGAGTAGTGCAAAGCAGTATATTTAGAAACTTGCATAACAAAGGGGTGTTTCTTGTTGGCATTAGAATTTTCATTTCAACATTTGTTTTGTGTTTTTTCCCCAGCATTGGTACACCTTGTTGTATCCTCTTATTAAGTGCAGGTTTGAACCACTATCTTATCAAGCAGTTTATCGCCGCTCTTCATTGCTTATCACTGCTCTTTGCTGCTTATCTCCGGAGCAGTTGATGAACAGATGTCATCCCTGTGCTAAGTGGCACAGTTATGGGCAGCAGCTTAGATCACAGCAGGGGCAGATGGTCCGATTACCCCCCAATGCGGTCTGACTCAAAATGCCAGCTGGCAGCCACGCTTCCAGAAGCAGCTCTGGCAGGGATACAGGATTTCAGCAGGGGCAGGGCTAAATGGGACCCAGGGGGGCAGAGCTACACAGAACTCAGGCTGCTGCTCACTCACATTGCTGCTGTAATGGTGCCCATACACTTGTGCGATGCCCCGCGACGTGACATCGCAGGGCATCGGACCGGCAGTTCAGGTGCGATGAAATTGCACCTGAAATGCCAAAGTGATTACCATGCGATCATGCGATAGATCACATGGTAATCACGTGATGGGCACGTCACCACCGAGTGCTCCCGTCTGGTGCCCATCGCAGTACGATATAATGCATGTGTTAAAAAAAAATATGCAATCTCACTGTGATGCGAGAAATATTATGTGCAGCACATACTATCATGAGATGCGACATTCGAGCGGCGTGCCCACGCATCGTGTCTCATGGTACCTTAAATGTGCATATACAATTCTTTGATTTCTCTCACAGATCCGGTCGAAATCGAAGGATAGCACCTAATATCTCACAAGTGTATGGGCACCATTAGAGGGAGAGGAGAAGCTGCTGCAGATCCAGGGCCGGCACAGCCAGTGAGACTGCACTCTACTGTAGTCTGTAAGACAAGAGTAAGTGGAGGTGTTTGTGTGTGACTTCTGTATGTGTGAGACTTCCATATGAACTTCTGTGTGTGGGTGTGTCTCTGTCTTCCATGTGAATTTCTGTATGTGTTTTGCATGTGAACTTTTGTGTGTCTGTGACTTCCATGTGAACTTCTATGAGTGTGTTTGTCTTTCATGTAAACTTCTGTTGTGTGTGTGTGTGTGTGTCTTGCATGTGAGCTTCTGCAGGGAGTAGAGTTTACTATAGCGCAAAGGTGAGGGACTGTGTGAGCCTGATAGAGCATAGGCTGCGGGCAGGGTGGGGATTGGGGGGAGTGTGTGAGTGTGATACAGCAAAGGCCACAGTGGCAGGGAGTGTGTCATTGTGATACAGCGTAAGTCGCAGAGGGAGTGAGTGTGTCAGTGTGATAGAGCGCAGACCGCAGGAGAAGAGAGTGTGATAGAGCAAAGGCCACAGGGGGAGCAAGCGTGTATGTATAATAGAGTTCAGGCCGCGTGAGGAGGGAGTGTGTCACTGTGACAGAGTGCAAGCTGCAGGGTGATGTAGTGTATCACTGTGATAGAGCGCAGGCCGTGGGGGAGGGAGTGTGTGAGTGTAATACAGTGTCCAGGGGTGCTGTCAGTCGTCAACTGCAGTGCCGGACAGTGGCCAATATACATGCTTCTGTTCTACCTTAGAGTACACTGTAGTGGAATGCATATAGTATACAGGACGCTGGGCAGCCATGGTACAGACTCAGCTGATTGCAGTAACGCCCAGTGGGAATCTTGGAAGTGCTCAGCTGATTACTCTATCCCACAGGTTCTCAAACTCGGTCCTCAGGTCTTTGCAGGTCTCCTCACAGAATCACAAGTGAAATAATTAGCTCCACTTGCGGACCTTTTAAAATGTCAGTGAGTAATTAATACACCTGTGCACCTGCTGGGATACCTGCAAAACATGCACTGTGTGGGGTCCTGAGGACCGAGTTTGAGAACCTATGCTCTATCCAATAGCTGACTGTCCCATGGTATATAAGTGGAATCCTGGGAACAGGAAGTCGCCTGAACAACTTCTTCCTTCAGTGCATGCTGCTGTGTGTTGCTGCTCCAGGTTCCAGGCTCCACTCTGTGTCTCCACGTGTTTGCCAGAGCGTTTCTATGTTGATTGTCACTTATGGGTGTATTCAATCAATTCGACAAGTTGGAAAAACTGCATTTTCTGACTTTTATAGGTGGAATCTGGATTCGACCTATTCAAGTCTGTTGCTGTTTTTCCGACTTGTTGGAAATTCTGACTTATCAGAGACCATGTGGATCGGCGGATTAACTGCGGATCCATGTTTTGTCGGATTTGCAGGCATTTCCGACAAGTTTTTAGCCTGTTTTCGACAATGCCGATTCGACTTAAATAAAAGTCAGATCGGCATTGTTGGAAACAGGCAGAAACCTGTCGGAAATGCCTACAAATTGAATAGTGAAGTGCCGAATCCTCTCCATCGGTTAAACATCGATTGCTTCTTCAAGTGTTTTCAAGTTCTTCAGTTTCTCAAGTACCAAGCGCCATCGGTTAAACATCAATTACTTCTTTGAGTTTTTCAAGTTCTTTAATTTCTAATGTACCGAGTGCCATCGGTTAAACATCGATTGCTTCTTCAAGTGCTTTCAAGTTCTTTAGTTTCTCAAGTACTGAGTGCCATCGGTCACCATCGATTATTTCTTCAAGTGTTTCCCAATTTCCTAGTAACTCAAGTACCAATTGTTATCGGTCGCCATCGATTGTCCCTTCAAGTTTCTTCTGATTCTTCATTATCTTCAGCACTGGATATCTTCAGTTATCCTTTATTTATTGTCTTCACCATTCTTCAGCCCTCATAATCAGCGGTTACTCTCAGTGTCTAACTTCATCAAAGACTCTTTCATTTACCACAGCCTGCCACTAGTTAGTTCCCCCCAGGATTCATCAAATATTGCCGGCTACCTGTCCGGGGGGCCGCAACCTGTCTATCGGGAGCAGCGAAACCCAAATCCCCATAGGAGGGTGTCACTGTTGAAAACCTTCCAGTGGGTTAGACTCCGCCAACACCCGGTACAAGCAGTACATGAGGAAATCCTATATTCGTTCCCCTCATTTGTTGTGGCATTCTAATCCAGTAACTCCATATCTCAAATCACCAGCTGAGTTCACAGGGACCCAGGACATGACCGTGTGTTCAGGACAAATGGATATGCAGGACTCTTAAGGTGCAGGGGCTATCCAGAATGTAGCCTCTCATGTTGAGAAACAAGAAGCCACCCAGCAACAGGTAGTTCAATACCTGCAAGACTTTTTAGCTCAGCTGTTAACCATTCAGAACACCTTAGCTTCCATGTCTCCCACTTTGCCAGCTCCTGTGACAGCTCCAGGGAATTTGTCTAGTGCACATTCATCTTCTAAGTCTCGCCTTCAAATGCCGACTCCAAGGCATTTTGACGGTAGCCCCAAACTCTTCTGAAGTTTTATTAACCAGTGTGAGATTCACTTTGAACTTCTCCCTCAGAATTTCCCTAATAAAAAGGGCTAAAGTCGCATAAATTATTTCTTTGCTCTCAGGTTCTGCCCTGGAATGGGATTTTCCTTTATGAGAACGATCAGATGTGTTAGTCTCCAATTATACAGACTTTATTAAATCCTTCAATAGGATTTTTGATGAGCCTAGTAGGCTTGTGTCGGCTTCTTCTGAGATTCTACGTGTACGCCAGGGGTCACGCACAGTTGGGCAATACGTAGTCCAGTTTCAAACTATTGCTTCTGAGTTGGAGTGGGATGACGAAGCCTTAAGAGCTGTTTTTATTAACGGCTTATCAGAGAAACTAAAGCATAAGCTTGCTGTTCGTTACCTTCCAGAAGCATTATCAGAATTAATCTCTCTATGTATTAAAATTGATCTTCATCATAGAGAAAGACAGTCTGCCAGGTGGCAAGAGGGTCGGAGCAAGAATCGTCCTGTATCTCCTTCTATCAGATTAATTTCTCCTTCTAAAGATGAGCCAATGCAGATAAATAGATATTGCTTAACTCCAGCAGAACGGTCTCGTCGCATTCTTGATAAACTGTGCATCTACTGTGCTAGCTCTGGTCATTAATATCTGCCCACAGCTCTCGGGAAACCCTAACTGAGATTGGGAGTGCTCGGTTGGGGGTTCTTTCTTCTGTCTCTCATTCTACAGATAGTTCTTTGCCTGCTGAAATGTTTTCTAGATCCATCTCAAAAGAAGAAGACGCTTTGATAGACTCCGGTGCAGCAGGGAATTTTATTTCTGAGAGTTTGGTTCAGGATCTAAAGATTCCAGTCAAGTCAATTTCTCCTCCCTTAGTTCTCTCTGCAGTCAACAGAAGTCGTATTCAGGTGCTCTTTCGTCTTCGTGCTCATCAGCTATGTGGGAAAATTTCCAAGTTTCATTTTGAGAAATCTTCTGTACCTCTTCTTGGTCATATAATTTCTGGAGATTCTTTGCAAATGGATCCAGAGAAACTGAGTGCTTTTCAAGATTGTCTCCAACCACATACCTTAAAGGCAGTTCAAAGATTTCTTGGATTCGCCAACTACTATAGGAGGTTTATTAATAATTTTTCCACTGTTGTGGCAGCTATCACCGCACTTACAAAAAAGGGTGCCAATCCTGCTTGTTGGTCTTCTTCTGCTATAATTGCATTTCAAGCTCTTAAACAAGATTCTCCCTCAGCGCCCATTCTGTGTCAACCAGATTTTGATAAACCATTTTCTGTTGACATGGACGCTTCTTCAGTGGGAGTAGGAGCAGTCTTGTCTTAAGTTGCTGAGGATGGATGGAATCTGGCTACTTTTCTCATAACTTCTTTTCGGCTGAAAGAAATGGCACCATTGGGTACCAAGAGCTTCTGGAAATTAAGCTGGCAGTTGAGGAATGGAGACATCTTCAGGAGGGAGCAAAGTTTCCAGTGACGGTGATTATAGATCATAAAAAAAATTTATATTTGAAAACAGCACAACGTCTTAACCCTAGACAAACCTGTGGGGCCCTCTTCTTCTCCAGATTTGATATTAAAATTCTATTTCTTTCTGGCATCCTCAACCAAAAAGCTGATGCTCTCTCATGGTCTTTTTTGCCTCAGGATGAAGAGGAAGATACACAGAAAGGAGATTCATTTCTGAGCCCACTAGTATTTGCACAAACTCAAATTAATCCTGATCCACCTCCTGGTAAAGTTTTTGTCGCTCCCAATCTGAGGGAAAAAATTATTGACCTGGTCACATACTGCTTTGTTTGCTGGACATTCCGGTATTTTCAAGACTTTCAACCTTCTTCAGCATTCTTACTAGTTGCATCCATGAGAGATGATGTCAAAAGTTTTATTAATTTTTGTTCATCATGCTCAACACAAATCTCATCGGCATCAAGTTGTTGGTCCTTTTCGTCCTCTGTCAATACCAACTTCTCCTTGGACCCACATATCCATGGATTTCATCTCTGAGTTACCTCCATCGAAATGATTCAATACTATCTGGGCCGTAGTTGATCGATTTTATAAGATGGCTCATTTCATACCCTTGGTTGGTTTACCTTCTGCTCCACAATTTGCCAAAGTATTTCTCTGTGAAGTTTCTCACTTGCATGGGTTACACAGAGAGATCGTTTGTAACCGTGGGGTACAGTTTGTTGCTAAGTTTTGGTGAAGTCCTTGTGCTACTAGTGGTATCAACTTAAAATTTTCCTCAGTCTTCCATCCTCAAACTAATGAGCAAATAGAAAGGGTTAATCAAGAACTAGAAACCTTCATCAGATTGATCTGTTACCTTGGGTGGCGTTTGCCCATAATTATAGATACCACACTTCCACTAATACTGCTTCATTCTTTGCTGTTTTTGAGAAATATCCTAGAGTTCCGGAGTTTCAAGCCTTGCCTCCTATCGAAGTACCTGAAGTGACTGATCTCTTTAAGTCATATTTCGACATCTGGGGAAAGATTAATCGATCTTTGAAAACCGCCTCCAGTAATTACAAGAAATTAGCTGATCGGAAACGTATGGCAGTACCCTCTCTTAAACCTGGTGATTGGGTTTGGCGCTCCACAAAGAATATTAGACTGAGGGTTTCAAGTATGAAACTTGCTCCATACTATTTTGGTCCTTCTCACATTCTCAAGGTAATAAATCCAGTAACTAATAAATTGGAGTTACCACCGCATCTGAGAGTTCCAAATACTTTTCATATCTGCATGCTTCGTCCATTAACTCTTAGTCGATTTCATCGTTTTCCACCGAAAACTCCTCAAGTTCATACTCAGCGTGAAGTTGAGTATGAGGTGGAATGAATTCTTGATTCTCGTATTCGTCTGGGATAATTACAGTATTTAATCGACTGGAAAGGTTATGGACCGGAGTACACTGTAGTGGAATGCATAGCAGGATGCTGGGCAGCCATGTTACAGAGTCAGCTGACCACAGTAATGCCCAATGGGAATCCTAGGAGTGCTCAGTTGATTATTCTATCCAATAGCTGACTGTCTCAGGGTATATAAGTGGAATCCTGGGAACAGAAAGTCGCCTGAACAGCTTCTTCCTTCAGTGCATGTTGCTATGTTGCTGCTCCAGGTTCCAGCCTCTACTCTGTGTCCCCACGTGTTTCCCAGAGCGTTTCTAAGTTGATTATCACTTAGTGTTATTCTACATTGAACCAACATCGATTCCACATTGATCCTCGCTCAGAGTGATTTTAACATCGATTGCTACTGCAAGTGTTTTCAAGTTCTTTAGGTTCTCAAGTACCGAGTGCCATTGGTTAAACATCGATTGCTTCTTCAAGTGCTTTCAAGTTCTTCAGTTTCTCAAGTACCGAGTGCCATCAGTCACCATCGATTATTTCTTCAAATGTTTCCCAATTTCCTAGTAACTCAAGTAGCTAGTGCTATTGGTCACCATCGATTGTACCTTCAAGTTTCTTCCGATTCTTCATTATCTTCAGAACTGGATATCATCAGTTATCCTTTGGATTGTCTTTACCATTCTTCAACCCTCATGATCAGAGGTTACTCTCAGTGTCTAGCTTCATCAAAGACTCTCTCATTTACCACAGCCTGCCACTAGTTAGTTCCCCCCAGGATTCATCAAATATTGCCGGGTACCTGTCCAGGGGGCTGCAAATTGCCTATCGGGAGCAGCGAAACCCAAATCCCCATAGGAGGGTGTCACTGGTGAAATCCTTCTAGTAGGTTAGACTCCATGACTCTGGGCAGGTTTTGTCAACACCCGGTACTAGCAGTACATGAGGAAATCCTATATTCATTCCCCTCGTTTGTTGTGTCATTCTAATCCAGTAACTCTATCACGAATCACCAGCTAAGTTCACAGGGACCCAGGACGTAACAGCTCCGACTCAGAATCAGGCTGTATGAGGAGGAAATATTCCACCCCCCTTGACAAACCCCACCCCCTCAACAGACCTTGCCATTAGGGCTGCTTCTAGAAATTTCCCAGGCTGGTTTTCCACCTCAAACCAGCAAAGAGATAATGATAGCTATCACTTTGCTTCTAGGCATCTGCCAGATTGGGACTTTATTTAGAAGCTAAATCCAGATTACTACAGCATTAATATATGCATGTAGTAAATTTCACTATCTCATTAAAAGTTGGGCATTCTGTAATTACCATATCTCAATAAAAAATGTGGTTGGTGATAAAAATGCTCCTTAAAAACTTACAAAGTTTCTATAATTCTACTGTCCATGTGCTGAAGATAGGTAGTTATTAATTTAAGAACTGTGGAAACTTCAGACGAGCCCTAGTTCTTGGGGAAGTGACCACTGGTGGGGACGTGGCTATGACCTGCTTGTGGTGCATGCTGCATCAAGGGTCATGATCAGAGCATCGTGGGAGGGGGGGGGGGGTGTTTACACTAACCCTGCACTCCTGGGCCCGGGTAAATTGTATTTTGAAAACCCTTGAATACTTTAGCCCTACTACCAATTATTCCCAATGAAGATTGATAAATACACCAGTGTCACAACTGAGGGCCTGAGCTGACGGGAGGCAGCCTCAGTTGTAGGGGCTGAGATGTACCGGAACCTGGGAGGTTGTATCAGACCCCTGGACATGTAAGTAACATGAATAATAACTGCCCGAAGGCGTGACCACGACAACTTGGATAAAAGTCAATGATGTTTATTATGACAACTCCGCAACACAGCAGCAGTAAAAGAAAACGTAAAAGTCAGCAAAGAATAAATACAGTTCCTGGGTACTACAGGATGGCAGGAGCCACAGGGCACTGGTAGTGTGAGATAGTTCTTATGATCTTCTAGATGGAAAGTCCTTACCAGGCCCGACTGTAGCAATGGAGATAACCCAGGATTGTGCCAGCTGGTGTTCCAGGAAAAGCTGGGTTGCTGAAGATAAAACAGCTGCTGTGGATACTGGCTGGAACCAGACTGTTGTTAGCACGGAGTGGATACTGGCTGGAACCAGTTAAATAATAAATGAACTTGGGAGCGATGAAATATGAACTGAAATGTAGAACTTGAGAGCGGAGAAATAATAATACCGGTGGAGAGTGGTAAAGTGTAGAAAGGACACCGGCCCTTTAAGGGAAGCTGTACTCTGCTGGAAGCTGAGCTGGAAGCAGGTAATGTTGTAGCTGGAAACAGATGAATCCACAATGGATTGGAGAGTCAGGCTACACCGCAGGTGGAATGCTGGTGCGGGTCTCTATGGTGGAAGTCTTGAGACAGGAGCTGGAACCTGGAAGACAATCACAGGAGAGAGACAAACAGGAACTAGGTTTGACAACCAAAGCACTGACGCCTTCCTTGCTCAGGCACAGTGTATTTATACCTGCAGCAAGGAAGGGATTGGCTAGGCAATTATGCAGATTATCAATACTGAGAACAGATTGGTGGAAATGATCAGCTGACAGAATCCAAGATGGCTGCGCCCATGCAGACACTTGGAGGGAAGTTTGGTTTGTAATCCATGTGGTAATGAAAACAGTAATGGCGGCGCCGGCCACCGGAGACAGGAGGCACCAGGCTGACAGATGCACATCCAACCACGCGGACACAGCGGAGGCCGCGGCTGACGTAATCGCCACTCAGACACTCTGCATGCAGAAGTTCAGGGACGGCGGCGGAGGCCGCGGGAGACGCCATGCCAGGTGTAATATGGCGTTTACTGTGACAGCGTCCCAGAGTGACAGGAGAGGATACAGGAATGTACACATCAGGATAACAGATGGGATCCGGTCCTGGAGCGCTGAGCCAGCCTTAGGAGGCATCTGATGGGTAAGAAATGGCGTCCAGATACCCGGATCGTGACAGCACCCCCCCCTTTAGGAGTGGCCCCAGGACACTTCTTTGGCTTTTGAGGAAACTTGGAATGGAATCTCCGGACCAAGGCAGGAGCATGGACATCAGAAGCATTGGTCCATGAACGTTCCTCAGGACGTCCCTTCCAGTCAATAAGATATTGTAGTTGACCGTAACGGTGACGTGAGTCCAGGATCTTGGCCACTTCATACTCAACGCCTCGTTGAGTTTGGACTTTCGGAGTTGGAGGAAGTGAGGAATGAAACCGATTCAAGATCAGCGGTTTCAACAGGGAAACATGGAATGTCCTGGGTATTTTTAAGAAGGGAGGCAACTGGAGTCTGTAAGCAACAGGATTGATGACTTGTTCAATCTTGAAAGGACCGATATAGCGAGGTGCAAACTTCATAC
Source organism: Pseudophryne corroboree (assembly GCF_028390025.1). Taxonomy (NCBI): domain Eukaryota; kingdom Metazoa; phylum Chordata; class Amphibia; order Anura; family Myobatrachidae; genus Pseudophryne; species Pseudophryne corroboree. Next base: position 619,183,238 of record NC_086447.1, read on the forward strand.
TGGGAACTCTTAACCTCAAATTCTTCGTGGATAACCATACCCGATCACCCACCTTGAGAGCAGGAACTGCTCGACGCTTCTTATCCGCAAACTTCTTGTACCTGAACGATGCCTTGAGCAGAGCTGATCGTACGCTCTTCCAGATATTGGCAAACTGATGCAAGGTGATATCCACTGCGGGAACAGAAGTTGCTGGAAGCGGTTGGAACTCAGGGACTTTAGGGTGGAATCCAAAGTTAGTGAAGAATGGTGTTGAAGCAGATGAAGAATGATACTGGTTGTTATGACAGAACTCGGCCCAGGGAAGTAATTGAACCCAGTCATCTTGAGAGGAGGACACATAGATGCGGAGGAAGGCCTCCAAGTCCTGATTCACCCTCTCGGTTTGACCATTGGTCTGAGGATGGTAAGCCGTGGAAAACTTTAGCTTGACTTGGAGGACTTGACATAAACTTCGCCAGAATTTGGCTGTGAATTGAACTCCTCGATCTGAGATAATTTCTTCAGGAAGACCGTGGAGTCGGAAGATCTCTTGTATGAATACTTGAGCCAACTTGGAAGCTGACGGAAGACCGGTGAGAGGAATGAAGTGTGCCATCTTGGTGAACCGGTCAACTACCACCCAGATGGTATTGAACTTGTTGCACATGGGTAAGTCTGTAATGAAATCCATCGACAAGTGGGTCCATGGTCGACGGGGAACGGATAGTGGAACCAGTTGCCCCGCAGACGACTGGCGGGATACTTTATGTTGGGCACACTTTGGGCAAGATGCAATAAACTCCAAGACGTCCTTTTTCAGAGTTGGCCACCAATAGGACCTAGAGATAAACTCCAGGGTTTTTTGGATACCTGTATGTCCGGCAAAACGGGAAGCATGGGCCCAATGCATGAGCTTCTTCCTTAGCATCGGCTTCACAAAAATTTTCCCTGATGGGGGCGTAGAGTCCATCCCTACCGTGGAGAATGCCAACGGATTTATAATAGGATGCTTGTCTGAAGACTCTGACTCATTTTCTTGCTCCCATGAGCGGGAAAGGGCATCGGCCTTGCGATTCTGAGAGCCCGGACAGAACTGGAGTTTAAAGTCGAACCTGGAAAAGAAAAGTGCCCATCTGGCCTGACGAGGGTTGAGACATTGTGCGCCCTTCAGGTATAAAAGGTTCTTGTGGTCTGTAAGTATGGTGATTGAATGAGAAGCTCCCTCCAACAGATACCTCCACTCCTCTAGAGCGAGCTTGATGGCTAGCAACTCCTGGTCGCCAATGGCATAGTTGCGCTCAGCTGGGGAGAACTTCCGGGAGAAGAAACTGCAAGGGTGTAAATGGCCATCTTTAGCCCTCTGAGATAACACCGCTCCTACTCCAACGGAGGAGGCATCCACCTCTAAGATGAAAGGAGAGTCGATGTCAGGCTGTTTCAGAACAGGCGCAGAGATGAACCTTTGTTTTAAAAGATGAAATGCTTGCATGGCTTCTTCAGACCACTTGGACGGGTTAGCACCCTTCTTAGTGAAAGCAGTAATAGGCGCCACAATGGTGGAAAAGTCTCGTATAAACTTTCGGTAATAGTTGGCGAACCCTAAGAACCTCTGGACCCCTTTGAGGGTTAAGGGTACCGGCCAATTTTGGATTGCTTGTAGTTTCTCAGGATCCATCTCTAGTCCGGAACCGGACACAATGTACCCTAGAAACGGAATGGACTTGACTTCAAAGACGCATTTTTCTAATTTGCAATAGAGATGATTGACACGGAGACGAGACAGAACCTCTTTAACCCAAAAATGATGTTCCTCTAAATCGTTGGCAAAAATGAGGATATCGTCTAGATAGACCACGACATGACGGTATAGAATGTCTCTGAAGATCTCATTGACAAAATGCTGGAAGACAGCTGGAGCATTGCTCAATCCGAAGGGCATGACGAGGTACTCATAATGTCCGTCACGGGTGTTAAAGGCGGTCTTCCACTCGTCACCCTCACGGATCCGGATGAGATTGTATGCACCTCGCAAGTCCAGCTTTGTAAAGATGGTAGCTCCGCTAACTCTGTCAAAGAGCTCAGTAATCAGGGGTAAAGGATAACGGTTCTTGATGGTAATGTCGTTCAAACCTCTGTAGTCGATGCACGGCCGCAGACCACCATCTTTCTTTTTTACAAAAAAGAAGCCTGCGCCGGCTGGAGAAGAAGAAGGTCGAATGAACCCCTTTGCTAGGTTCTCTTTAATATATTCCTCCATAGAATGCGTCTCAGGCAGAGACAACGGATAAGTTCGGCCTCGAGGTGGAACCTTCCCTGGAACGAGATCAATCGGACAGTCCCATTCTCTATGAGGAGGAAGGATATCAGCAGAAGCTTTACTGAACACATCCGTGAAATCTTGATATGGAGGAGGTGGAACATCAGACGACCTGGGGGAGGAAGAACAGACAGGCAATACTTTAAACAAACATGTCTCAGCACAGGAGGAACCCCATGCCAGGATTTGCGTAGTCGTCCAATCAATTGTAGGATTGTGAAGACGGAGCCATGGAAGGCCCAGGACCACAGGATGTGTGGCTCTTGGAATCACTAAAAAAGAAATAAGTTCGGAATGAAGAACTCCCACTCTCAGACGAACTGGTAGAGTCCTTAAAGAAATAACTGCATCAAAAATTTTGCTGCCATCCACGGCAGTTAAAGAAATGGACGAAGGAAGTCTCTCGGTGGGTAGGGACCACCGTTTAACATAGGCTTCGGTAATAAAGTTCCCAGCTGCTCCGGAATCAAGGAGGGCAATGACGTTCCGATAACGTTGAGCAACTTGAAGCGAGACTGGGAGATTACAATCTTGAGGAGATGGAGAGGAGATCATTACTCCTAGCCGGCCCTCTCCTTGGCGAGCTAGGATTTGGAGTTTCCCGGACGTTTGGGACAGGCATTAATGGTGTGAGACGGAGCTGCACAATAGAGACAGAGAAACTCGGAGAGACGTCTTCGGCGCTCAGCAGGAGTTAAACGGGAACGGCCAAGTTGCATGGGCTCATCTTTAGATGGTGACAGTTGACGAGGAGGAGGAGCAGAAGATTTTGGAGCAGATGATCTTCCACGCTCAGTTGCTCTCTCTCTGAAACGTAAATCAACTTTCGTGCAGAGTGAGATTAGCTCATCTAACTTAGAAGGTAAGTCTCTGGTAGCTAACTCATCTTTAATACGCTCAGATAAGCCATGCCAGAATGCAGCATACAGGGCCTCGTCGTTCCATGCCAGTTCGGATGCCAGGATCTGGAACTGTATCAGATATTGTCCTACAGTACGTGACCCCTGGCGTAAACGGAGAATCTCGGATGAAGCTGAGGTTACCCGGCCTGGCTCGTCGAAGATGCGCCTGAATGTTGACACGAAGGCAGTGTAGGAAGATAGCAGGGTGTCGGACCTCTCCCATAACGGTGATGCCCAATCAAGGGCTGAGCCACTGAGAAGAGAAATAATGTAGGCAATTTTTGTACGGTCACTGGGAAAATTGCCAGGTTGTAGCTCAAACTGAATCTCACACTGGTTGAGAAATCCCCTGCAGAATCTTGGAGATCCGTCAAATTTTGCTGGCGTTGGAAGATGAAGACGTGGAGCAGAAATGGGTAAGGTGGGTGGGGTTATAGCTGGAGTCACTGTGGTTGACGCACCAGACGCGCCTGATCCACGGAGAGTTGTCTGAATCCCATCCAGCCGAGTAGAGAGATCCTGGAGACAGCGGATGATGTGGCCCTGTGCAGCCTCCTGATGTTCTAGTCGAGCTGCCAGTTCTTGCATCGGCCTGGCCGCTTGATCCTGGTCTCCGGCTGGATTCATTAGGTCAGTGCTTACTGTCACAACTGAGGGCCTGAGCTGACGGGAGGCAGCCTCAGTTGTAGGGGCTGAGATGTACCGGAACCTGGGAGGTTGTATCAGACCCCTGGACATGTAAGTAACATGAATAATAACTGCCCGAAGGCGTGACCACGACAACTTGGATAAAAGTCAATGATGTTTATTATGACAACTCCGCAACACAGCAGCAGTAAAAGAAAACGTAAAAGTCAGCAAAGAATAAATACAGTTCCTGGGTACTACAGGATGGCAGGAGCCACAGGGCACTGGTAGTGTGAGATAGTTCTTATGATCTTCTAGATGGAAAGTCCTTACCAGGCCCGACTGTAGCAATGGAGATAACCCAGGATTGTGCCAGCTGGTGTTCCAGGAAAAGCTGGGTTGCTGAAGATAAAACAGCTGCTGTGGATACTGGCTGGAACCAGACTGTTGTTAGCACGGAGTGGATACTGGCTGGAACCAGTTAAATAATAAATGAACTTGGGAGCGATGAAATATGAACTGAAATGTAGAACTTGAGAGCGGAGAAATAATAATACCGGTGGAGAGTGGTAAAGTGTAGAAAGGACACCGGCCCTTTAAGGGAAGCTGTACTCTGCTGGAAGCTGAGCTGGAAGCAGGTAATGTTGTAGCTGGAAACAGATGAATCCACAATGGATTGGAGAGTCAGGCTACACCGCAGGTGGAATGCTGGTGCGGGTCTCTATGGTGGAAGTCTTGAGACAGGAGCTGGAACCTGGAAGACAATCACAGGAGAGAGACAAACAGGAACTAGGTTTGACAACCAAAGCACTGACGCCTTCCTTGCTCAGGCACAGTGTATTTATACCTGCAGCAAGGAAGGGATTGGCTAGGCAATTATGCAGATTATCAATACTGAGAACAGATTGGTGGAAATGATCAGCTGACAGAATCCAAGATGGCTGCGCCCATGCAGACACTTGGAGGGAAGTTTGGTTTGTAATCCATGTGGTAATGAAAACCGTAATGGCGGCGCCGGCCACCGGAGACAGGAGGCGCCAGGCTGACAGATGCACATCCAACCACGCGGACACAGCGGAGGCCGCGGCTGACGTAATCGCCACTCAGACACTCTGCATGCAGAAGTTCAGGGACGGCGGCGGAGGCCGCGGGAGACGCCATGCCAGGTGTAATATGGCGTTTACTGTGACAGCGTCCCAGAGTGACAGGAGAGGATACAGGAATGTACACATCAGGATAACAGATGGGATCCGGTCCTGGAGCGCTGAGCCAGCCTTAGGAGGCATCTGATGGGTAAGAAATGGCGTCCAGATACCCGGATCGTGACAACCAGAAGTAGACTTGGGATCATCCTATTATTCCTATTACATGCAGATAGTTGGTGAATAAGGACACTGGACTTGGCTAGAATCTATTAATTTCCCCTTTACGCACACCACTGCATATTTGACCTGAAAAATATGAATGGGTTTCTTGACATTTTCTGACCCTATTGGCATGATGAGGTTATTTTATTAGGTCATGAGAGTGGCAATGAGCTTGGGTAATGAGGAGCATGGTCAAATATGGGTAGGCATGGTCACGCCTCCCTACATTTTTTTTTTTTTTTAGAGAAAATAGTAATAGCTGGCGTGGGACACAATTAACTGCACAGGGGGACATTTGTCCTCCTCAGCAAAGCTGTAAACTTAGACAATGCCTCCTTTAACAGTTGACCCAGGCCCTTCCAACAAGTCTGAGCTAGGGAAGAGGCAAGTGGATGAAGGTGTTATGTTACATGTAGAAGAAACAGAGATATTTAAGATACATTATTAGAATTTTAGAGATGGATATAGCTCTTTTATCCACAAAATATACCAGTAAATAGACTATCAATAACAATATTTAAATTAACTGTTACTATGATCCGTAGGTCATACATTTAGTATCCTTCAACACCTTGATGTCTCTCTCTGGTCCTACCCAATAACAAAATCTTTTCATCTTCCACCAGCTTAAGAGGTGAAGGCGTATTATCCAGTCCCTTACATTGCAAGTTAGGCAGCTTATTTCTGTTATATTATCTATTTATATTGCAATATTTTTCACCTGCTACTTGAAGATTTTTTAGGTCACTGTTATAGTGGTCCCAACATCCTCAGAGAAAATAATGTAGTTAATGATCAGTAAATTGATTGTGTTGTCGACAAATGTAGAGCAATAAATTCACATGCATTTTTGCTGATTTTGCATTTAAATAAATGGCAAAATAGGTGTAGATAGCAATATAGTGGTATCCCACTGCATTACAGTTTATTAAGAAACCACTATGGGATGGATGCAGAGTTTAATGGTTTTGTGGCTGTATCTTGCATATTTTCGCACCGCATCTTCTCTGGAGCCATGCACATACAACTACTGCATGGGTCTTCAACCTGCGGCCCTCCAGCTGCTGTGGAACTACACATCCCAGCATTCCCTGCCTCAGTTTTAGCATACATTAATTGCAAAACTGTGGCAATGTACTCAACTCAGTTACATCTTCCTTTGCAGGAGAGGTCAGTTTGTCCTCAGAATTGCAGGCCAAGCAGAGGTGTGTGGAACCTAAAATACTAAAGTCTTTAGATCAGGGATGGGGAACCTTTTTTCTACCAAGGGCCATTTGGATATTTATAAAATCCTTCGGGGGCCATACAAAAATTATCAACTTAAAAATTAGCCTGCCCCCAGTAGTTACGCCCCAGTAGATATGCCCCCAGTAGTTATGTCCCAAGTCAGTAGCTATGCCCCCAGTCAGTTGTTTTGCCCCACTAGATATGCCCCCTGTACATATGCCCCCAGTCAGTTGTTTTGCCCCACTAGATATGCCCCCAGTACATATGCCCCCAGTCCGTTGTTATGCCACATTAGATATGCCCCCAGTCAGTTGTTATGCCCCATTAGATATGCCCTCTAGTAGCGCCGCTTACACACACACATTAAAAGGAAAAAAAACAATATAGCCCCGCTCCTGCTTCCAGACTGTTGCCCTCCGCTTGGCCGTCCTCTCCTCAGAACTATGGGAGAGACTCAGGAGTTAGCTCCTGCCTCCGGCTGCTGCTGAGGTGAAGAAGCCGGGCGCCCGCTAGTAACAAAATCTCAGCGGGCGCCCGGCATCTCCACGGTTAGGTGAGCCTGGCCCGGGCCTGATCAAGTGGCTCTGCGGGCCTTAAACGGCCCACGGGCCTGAGGTTCCCCACCCCTGCTTTAGATGTATCTTTTGCACCAGGGATAGGACTCGTGCAAATGTGGCCTGATGACAATAGCTAAATTAGACATAAGCATAGGGCTGGTTTGGAAGCAGAGATCCATACAGTCTGCTTACAGATAAATATACACATTTATTTCTTTGCACACAATGTGGGAGGAATTGTGACTGGTGGTCAATTCTGCATAGGCCCACATACATCATCAGTCCATTAATTTAATCCTCCGAAACATTTTTGGTTTTTAGCATATTGAATCACAACACTGTTATGATTGAAATAAAGCATAAGTCTGTCATATTTTTGACCAAGTGTTCCTTCTGTACATGCTGAAAAATGTCAAAACAACTTTACCCTTGTTACTATGAAATTTTGCAGTTATCATGGTAACATAACCCTGGGATTATCAAATAATTTCTCAGAAGCATTTAATGTTGGATAAGCAAAGAGCGGTGCTGAACAGCATTTGGCTTTTTCACATTTATTTTAATTACTTATTCACATATGTTGATAACATAAGAACTATGTGTAATATTAATTAGTCTTAGTAGATTGAAAGAAAAAAAAATGTTGTCTTTTATCTAAGAAACGCACAGAAAAAAACTTATACGTGATTTGAACAAAAGCTGCAATTTTTTTTATCCCAAGTCAAGTATCAGTCGTATACATGTAACACCATTTTCATACATGTCTATACTAGGGTGGCCAATCCCGGGATCGAGATCGGCGGCATCCTGGGATTTAGGTCGAAAATCGTCCGGGATTCAGTCCCGGGATTGGAAGCTCCAATCCCGGGATTGAGGGATCATGCGGCCCTTTGTATTTTTAAAGCCGGCTAGCGTTGAGCGTCCTCAGGACGCTCAGATGCTGGTCAGCTCCCTCCTGGCTCACCCTGCGCAGCATGATGTGCAGTCATAGATCACGCTGTGCAGCCAGCCGTCACCCGTTGCCGACTGCTGCCGAGTCCGATGGATGTCTCCCACCCACCTGTCCCCATCGTATGGTGAGTTATATGTGTGGGGCGGGCGAGAGGGACGGACACATAGGTAAAAGCCAATCCTGGTTATTCCGGGATTGACCATTTTTCAATCCCGTTACCCGTGATTGAAAAAATGGCCAGGGATTGGCCACCCTAGTCTATATTGTAGTGCCGTGTTGTACTGGTTACTATGAGGAGGGGTATATTCATCATACATTCATTTATACAAAAGCAGGTGAAAATTAACATTTTGACCTTTTACATGAATTAAATGTCAGGAACCTGCCAAAAGAAGGAGCATGGCCTTGCAAAATGTGGGAGTCCTTTGGGGCACACCTCTGTTTCATCACTCCCAGAGATACTGGGCTGCCCCCAGGTTCTCCCCACACTGTGAACAGATGCCGTTCACATGCACATGTAATCTACTGTATTCAACCTTTGCTCTGCGCAGAAGTGAGAGTGCTAATCCCCCCCGCCCCACAACTTTTTCTCCCTATGGGACACTGTGGTCCGCAGATGGAACAATGGGACTGTATCTCTCAAAGCTGGAGAGTTGGGACTTATGCAAGTGTAGAAAAGGGTGACAAGGCTATATTTCTCTTAAGGTAACCCAGGCGCCCGCCTAGGGCGTGGTGGGTCCCAAGGGGTCCATGGCCGAGCCCACAAAATCTTTCCGTCCGTGATTCATTACAAAGGCTGTCTTCTACTTAAATGTTTTAAAGAGGCTCAGTAACAGGGCTCAGACCAGTATAATGTCACTAACAATGGCACTGTGCGGCCACTGTGTGACATCATGACGTCACGCAGATCCGCCCCGCACTCCTGCCACCCTGCCTGCCCCAGCACAGCGGCAGCTGCTTCTGCCAGCATGTAGTTACAGTGAGTAGCAGAGGGATGGAGATAGGCAGAGTCAGACTGACTGAGGATCACAGTACAGGCAGGTACTGTAAACAAACTATATATATATTATTACTTACTACATAATGATAATTGAATTATGTAGAAATCATTTTTTACAGTAAGTGGGGAGTAGACAGGACTGCCTTATATTAAAAGTACATTATAATATACACCATGACATTGCATGATTCATTTACCAATTATTAGTACATCAATTCAGGATGAGAGATCATTTACCAATTATTTATGTAATTGTGCCAAGGTACTTGTAATATGCTTGTAATATAAGGCAGTCCTGTCTACTTCTATCCTGCCACATAAAATAAATACTATAGTGTACTTTAAAAAATAAGGGTGGGGGCGGGGTTGGTGGCGGATGCAATCCAGTATCATGCTTCTCAGTGCGAGCAGGAATGCAGCGGTATTGTTGTGTATGCACATTGCGATCACAGCACATGCGCAGTTTGACGATCATTGTTCCATTGCGTGAACATGAGCCATTGCAAACAAACATGAATTAGGCCCTTGGTTTTGGATTTCACGAAAATTTATAAAAACAGCTAAAATCATGTATTTTGGACCTTTGTTGTTCCTACAGCATTACAGCATCTCAATAACATTCATTTCCAGTATTTCCAGTCAAATTTGATCACAGTATAGTTCACCAATATTTGCCAAATGCTGATTGACTAAACGAGGTGACACAAACACAGCAGTTACTTTAAATGAATAAAGTGCATCTATAAAACATTGCAGCACAGCACTGGTAGACAGGATGTCAGTTTAATAAACTATATGACTCCATAGAAAGAATGTTTTCAAATGAAGAGAGCCTAGGCAGTACAGTGAAATGGAGACAGAGTATGTAGTGGCAGGCAGGTAAAGCATTGATTGATTGATTGATTGATTGATTAATTGACTAATTAATTGATTGAAATTGATTCATTTAATTCAGTAATTTAGAAAATTAAATACATTTGATAATCTATTTTGAAGCAACTGAGAAGAGGCCAGAATAGTATAATGTTTATAGCCAAGCAGTCCTGACAAGTGTTCAAAAAGAAGCCAAGAAAATTAATAGTTGCACTGCAGAGCTGCAAATTCTAAATCACTGATAAATTTTAGGAGGCTAACCTGCTGGCCATACTACCCCCCTCCCTCTCCTTCCTAATTGTGTAACACACCCCTGTAGTACATTTCTGATGTGCACCAGAGATTCTAAGGGCTAATACCATGTTTTTTTTTACTGAATCTAATCTACAAGTGGTGCAAGACGGAATTGTCCTTGGGCCCTGCCGCCCACTATTATGTTGTATATTAAAAAGGGAATTCACAGTTTAACAAACCAAGCACTTCAACATCAGGAACTGTCACTTTTGTGGCTGAAGTGCTTAGCTTGTTTGGGACCCCTCACACCAAGCTACCAGTGGGCTTAAGGTGGCTGTGTTATTATTCTGTGTCACATTTGGAACATGTCAGACCCATCATCATCATCATCATCACACTCATCACTGTTGCTAATATCATCTTCATCATCACCACACAATATTAAAATATCCTCACTGGTATCCACAGTTACAGAAGACGTTATTGTTTGTTGTAATTTTTGGCACAGGTCTTCCTCATATATTTTGTAATTAATTTTAATGAACATCAGCCTTTCCACATTTTTGAGAAAGACTACCTCCGATCATTAATAAGGAGGATGATGATTAGGGTTTTGGAGGTGGAGATTGCATGTGCTGGTCCAAACTGCTGCTAGCTGATACTAGACTCCAGGATTTTTTTCAGATTTTGATAAATAACTTGCATGAACTCATTGCAAATGATGTAACAGGGAGGAGGTGCCTAGATGGTTAATGTTCACAAATAGGATCTGGGTAAACATGATTCCACATGAAAGAGGTGGATTTTTTGGTCCTTGCCCAGTCATGACAACAATGTCCTTCATCTTCTTATCATCACTGGCAAGAACTTCTGCCACTGGTGGCTGACTTACCTTGACACAAACAATATCCTCGTCCTGAATTTGATCAACTTCTTCTCCAACACATTCATCATTAACATCCTTATTAGCATCAGATACACAAATATTCCCCTCATCCTGTTGCACTTCCACAGTAGCATCCTAAATTTCCATGTCTAAACCATCACAATTCTTACTTTTACTACTACTCATCCTCACATTTACAGAGGCTTCAGAAATGGTGGAAGGAGGCTTCTCTACAATTACTGTAAGAATCAGAAATGTCAGACTCAGACATACTGTAGCTAACATGAACACCAGTAGACTCTCCTCAGGGTTTAATAAAGTTTCTGAACACACAGTTTGTTCTTCAACCCTAAGTGTTCTTTTGTTGGGGCACTAATTTTTCTGTTTTAAAGGTGACACATCTAGGTGTTGATGTGAGGTTACAGAAGATGTCTGACTGTGTTTGGCCCTGGCTTTAGAAATTGGCCCTTTACTGCGTGAAACAGCAGTATTAGGACCACCAATCGCAAAAAGACCTGAGCCTTTCCTTGCCACTGTGTCTGGTGTATGGCATGTTGGTAATTTTTAATTTTCTGGCAGTAAATTTTCCTCTAATATTTAGACTCAGAGGTATTGTTTTCTTAACCAATGTGAAATACTGTTTAGATTTGATGTGCCTTTTGTACACCTTCTTTCTCCTTGACCACCTTTAGTAGATGTTGAAGAAGTACTATACTATGACTGCCAACAACCGCAGAACTATAGACTGATCCATGACTGTGCCAATTATTATTTATCATTAACCATTTATTCATTGTTTTACATTATAAAGCCTGAAAAGATCACAGCCAGGTCTAAGATAGTAAATCTTTGGTTTCTATTACCGTCAATTGAAATTAATCAGAGTTTGCACAGATGATCTTGTTACAAACTGAGTGCCTGGAACTCGGGAGTATGAGTGGCAACTGGGGAGTTCCTGGTCCTGACTTGTGAGCTGCAGCTGGGAAAGGGAAATGGCTGCAACACCGACTCTACTCCTAACTCCATTATTTCTCCCAGTAGTCGGTTGGCACCTGCATAACTAGTCTTCTCCTTTAGCAGCCGCATTTGAATGGACGAATTAGTTCCGCCCAGACTCAGATGCCCCCAGGTCTTACGAGGTAACAAGGCACCAACCGAGACTGAGGGAGAATAAGGGGAAAACTAGCTAAGACTAACGAGACTACCAATGGGAGAGAATACAGATAGGACAATGAACAGATTATATGCAGCGTGTCCGTCGAAATCCCAACATAGGAACCAAGGCACAGAGTATTGAAAGCAAAGACACTGAATATATGAGTGATTGTGAATGCAACAATGCATGAAGATGTTATGACTGACTTAATAAACAGTGAAAGCAACAATGGTAGAAGATGTTATAATACAGAAATACAGGCAAGCAGTGTCTGTGTGGGAACACCACAAAATCCTGAGCACAAAGCTAGCTGGTTCTGGTCAGGTAATCTAAGTGGCAAAGTCTCCAGGTCACAGGTTCAACACAGGCAGACAGGTTCTAATACAAGTTGACAGGTTCTCACTGAATGCTCTAAGATGTAATAATACAGAGATATAAGCAAGACAGTGTCTGTATGGCGCTCCACACACTGCTTAGCAAAAACCTGAATTAAAAAATGGCTGGATCTGGTCAGGTTATCATTTGAACAGGGTCTCCTGGTCACGGGCACAACACAGATAGACAGGATCTCTCTCTCGAGCTGACAGGTTCAAGATTCCACCATAGAAGAGGGCCTGGACACAGGTACAGATAGGAACATGTATCTATCTCCGGCATTAGGTGAAAGGCAGGCTGGGTAATAAAGGAAGCATGCTCCAATCAGGATGGCTGAAAGCCAGATACAAGGTAATGGCCTAAATAACTGACAGGTGAGACAGCACAAGCCACACATACAGGAGACAGGCTGCAGTTATACAGACTCACCACATAATGGCCGAATTACCTGACAGGTGAGGCTACACAGGCCACACATACAGGAGACAGGCTGCAGTTACACAGACTCACCAAAGGTGGCCCGCAACAGTACTAAACAAGTACATGAGAAAACCTGGCATGCAAACAAATATAACATAAAATACATAAACAAAATGCAAACAGGAATGAGCCAAAGCAGTGGCTCATGACAGATTTACTGTTGTCCAGTTGTTTATATGTGATTTCCTGTTGGATTTGCCTTTAGTAAACCTCAAATTTGTAAAATCGATGGAAAATAGCAGAAAAACCCAACATTCCACATAGGGTGATATCCAATTAGCCATGGGAAGCCCCCTGCGCACCTGATAACCAGCCCTATCAGCCTGTTTTCTGTGTGAAAACACATAGGAGCTGGGATAAGTTTGTGTATCCATGTGTTTTTGCTTGAAAATAAAAAAAAATTCAGCCCCCCAAAAAAATGCCTGGATGGAGAAGGAAGTAGACAGCTTAAAGAAAAGGTGCTGAAAACTGTCAAGAAGCTGTGGCTACAGGTACTCATGCTTTAATATTTACGGATAAAAAAAAATTTGATATTCTGCTCCCCTGTGGGTCTATTAATTATTTATCATGTTTTAGACCCAATAATTAGATTTTATTATTGCCAATATTTGTGGCAAAAAAGAAATTCTGTAACTCAGGAGTGTATTCAAAATGACATCTAGGGACAGGAGCACTTTTTTGAAAGTACCACACATAGAGAAGTAGTGATTGTTAAGGCGATACACTCAGAGCCGTAACTAGGTGTGTGCCAGAGGGTCATTGCACACAGCGCAACTGCACTGTGGGCGCACCATCTGGCAGCACCACCCGCACGGCCGCTGCCCGCTGCCCACTCTCATTGCCTCCCGCCGGCCGCCGATGCAGTGCTGTCCTGCACGCGGGGGGGGGGGGGGGGGTGAGTATTCAGAAAACCCCCATGAGGGAGACGGAGACACCTCTGCCTCTGTTTCCTTGATTTCCGCAACGATGATCGGCGCTACCAGCAGCCCCTATAGATAGAGAGCTCTGCGCAGCTCAACAAAGCTCTCCTGCACTACGGCTGGCAGCTTCGGTCACCCGGCGTCAGGGGAAGCGGTAGGACCAGCAGCGGCGGCAGGCACTAAACAACAATGCACAAAGGTGATTTGTGCATTGCTGTTTAGTGCCTGCTGCCGCTGCCGGTCCTGCCGCTTCCCCTGACGCCGGGTGCCCAAAGCTGATTAGTGCATTGCTGTTTAGTGCCTGCCGCTGCTGCCTGAGGTCCCGGCAGCGCTGCGGCTGATTACTCTGCTGCCTGTGAAGTGGACAGGAGGAGTCAGGAGCCGGCAACAGCAAGTAAGTGCCTACACAGAAACTAAACTACACTATATTACACTACACTATATTACACTATACTTCACTACACTATATTACACTACACTTCACTACACTACACTTCACTACACTATATTACACTATAGTTCACTACACTATATTACACTACACTTCACTACACTATATTACACTTCACTACAGTACACTACACTACAGTACACTTCACTACACTACACTCTAAGGGTAGGGGGCGGGGGGAGGGAAAGTGTAAGGGGGACTCTGCCTGCCATAATGTGTAAAAGGGGGACCTATCCTGCCGTAACGTGTAAAAGGTGGACTCTGCCTGCCGTAATGTGTAAAAAGGGGACGCTGTCTGCCGTAATGTGTAAAAAGGAGGCGCTGTCTGCCGTAATGTGTAAAAAGGAGGCACTGCCTGCCGTAATGTGTAAAAAGGGGACACTGTCCGCCGTAATGTGTAAAAAGGGGCCGCTGTCTGCCGTAATGTGTAAAAAGGAGGCGCTGTCTGCTGTAATGTGTAAAAAGGGGACGCTGTCTGCCGTAATGTGTAAAAAGAGGAAGCTGTCTGCCGTAATGTGTAAAAAGGGGCTCTACCTGATGTAGTGGCGCTACTGTGCGGCGTAATTTGAATAATGGAGACTTCTGTGCACCATTAGGAATTGGTATTATTTTGTGGCCACACCCCTTTCCCCTGAAGCCACGCCCCTATATTTTTTGCACACAGCGCTAAAATGTCTAGTTACGGCACTGGAGCAGAGACGCAGTCCGGGGGCAGGGGAGGAGGGAGTCTCTGGAGCCGCAGCAGCAGAGCCGGCAGGGCAGGCTGGAGAGGCGGGTACTAGCCAAGACGTGGTTTTATTACAGGCAGCATCCAAACCAGTCTCCCGGAGGCTGCTGCCAGCGCCCCCTCTGTCTCTGCTTCTCCCCTCCACGCACACCGTCCCTGGCAGAACACCCTGCCTGCTTTACTCCTATGTGTTACATGAATAATCACCGGGCAACGCTCCAGCCGGAACCGCACAGATGATCATGCCCCCCCGCCTCCGTGCGCGCGCTAGCACCCGCAACAGACTACCTGCCTGTAGCAGAGAGACATCTGTCAGTGCAAGATCGCAGCAATGGAGGCAGAGCAGAGCGGGATGAGGATCATTAGGACCAGTGCTGCAGATCAGCCCAGCTGCTGTTAATGCTGGTAAAACAGTCTTTCTCTCATTCCAGTGCTGTCAATCTGTTCAGTAACAACCATCCTGCTTAATTACATTAGATGTCCCCCCCCCCCTCATCCCCACCCCCGCGATCGCATATAAATCCCTGTGTAGTGTCAGTGTACTGTATGTGTGTATACTATGGACCCCTGTATAGTGTCAGTGTACTGTATGTGTGTATACTATGGACCCCTGTATAGTGTCAGTGTACTGTATGTGTGTATACTATGGACCCCTGTATAGTGTCAGTGTACTGTATGTGTGTATACTATGGACCCCTGTATAGTGTCAGTGTACTGTATGTGTGTATACTATGGACCCCTGTATAGTGTCAGTGTACTGTATGTGTGTATACTATGGACCCCTGTATAGTGTCAGTGTACTGTATGTGTGTATACTATGGACCCCTGTATAGTGTCAGTGTACTGTATGTGTGTATACTATGGACCCCTGTATAGTGTCAGTGTACTGTATGTGTGTATACTATGGACCCCTGTATAGCGTCAGTGTACAGTATGTGTGTATACTATGGACCCCTGTATAGCGTCAGTGTACTGTATGTGTGTATACTATGGACCACTGTATGGCGTCAGTGTACTGTATGTGTGTATACTATGGACCCCTGTATAGTGTCAGTGTACTGTATGTGTGCATACTATGGACCCCTGTATAGTGTCAGTGTACTGTATGTGTGCATACTATGGACCCCTGTATAGTGTCAGTGTACTGTATGTGTGTATACTATGGACCCCTGTATAGTGTCAGTGTACTGTATGTGTGCGTATGGACCACTGTATAGCGTTAGTGTACTGTATGTGTGCGTATGGACCACTGTATAGTGTTAGTGTACTGTATGTGTGCGTATGGACCACTGTATAGTGTTAGTGTACTGTATGTGTGCGTATGGGCCACTGTATAGTGTTAGTGTACTGTATGTGTGCGTATGGACCACTGTATAGTGTTAGTGTACTGTATGTGTGCGTATGGACCACTGTATAGTGTTAGTGTACTGCATGTGTGCGTATGGACCACTGTATAGTGTTAGTGTACTGCATGTGTGCGTATGGACCACTGTATAGTGTTAGTGTACTGCATGTGTGCGTATGGACCACTGTATAGTGTTAGTGTACTGCATGTGTGCGTATGGACCACTGTATAGTGTTAGTGTACTGCATGTGTGCGTATGGACCACTGTATAGTGTTAGTGTACTGCATGTGTGCGTATGGACCACTGTATAGTGTTAGTGTACTGCATGTGTGCGTATGGACCACTGTATAGTGTTAGTGTACTGCATGTGTGCGTATGGACCACTGTATAGTGTTAGTGTACTGCATGTGTGCGTATGGACCACTGTATAGTGTTAGTGTACTGCATGTGTGCGTATGGACCACTGTATAGTGTTAGTGTACTGTATGTGTGCGTATGGACCACTGTATAGTGTTAGTGTACTGTATGTGTGCGTATGGACCACTGTATAGTGTTAGTGTACTGTATGTGTGCGTATGGACCACTGTATAGTGTTAGTGTACTGTATGTGTGCGTACGGACCACTGTATAGTGTTAGTGTACTGTATGTGTGCGTATGGACCACTGTATAGTGTTAGTGTACTGTATGTGTGCGTATGGACCACTGTATAGTGTTAGTGTACTGTATGTGTGCGTATGGACCACTGTATAGTGTACTGTATGTGTGCGTATGGACCACTGTATAGTGTTAGTGTACTGTATGTGTGCGTATGGACCACTGTATAGTGTTAGTGTACTGTATGTGTGCGTATGGACCACTGTATAGTGTTAGTGTACTGTATGTGTGCGTATGGACCACTGTATAGTGTTAGTGTACTGTATGTGTGCGTATGGACCACTGTATAGTGTTAGTGTACTGTATGTGTGCGTATGGACCACTGTATAGTGTTAGTGTACTGTATGTGTGCGTATGGACCACTGTATAGTGTTAGTGTACTGTATGTGTGCGTATGGACCACTGTATAGTGTTAGTGTACTGTATGTGTGCGTATGGACCACTGTATAGTGTTAGTGTACTGTATGTGTGCGTATGGACCACTGTATAGTGTTAGTGTACTGTATGTGTGCGCAGAGCCGTAACTAGGTGTGTGCCAGAGGGTCATTGCACACAGCGCAACTGCACTGTGGGCGCACCATCTGGCAGCACCACCCGCGCGGCCGCTGCCCACTCTCATTGCCTCCTGCCTCCCGCCGGCCGCCGCTGCAGTGCTGTCCTGCACGCAGGGGGGGGGGGGTTCTGAGTATTCAGAAAACCCCCATGAGGGAGACGGAGACACCTCTGCCTCTCTTTCCTTGATTCCCGCAATGATGATCGGCGCTGCCAGCAGCCCCTATAGATAGAGAGCTCTGCGCAGCTCAACAAAGCTCTCCTGCACTACGGCTGGCAGCTTCGGTCACCCGGCGTCAGGGGAAGCGGTAGGACCAGCAGCGGCGGCAGGCACTAAACAACAATGCACAAAGGATTTGTGCATTGCTGTTTAGTACCTGCCTCCGCTGCTGGTCCTGCCGCCTCCCCTGATGCCGGGTGCCCGAAGCTGATTTGTGCATTGCTGTTTAGTGCCTGCTGCCGCTGCCGGTCCTGCCGCTTCCCCTGACGCCGGGTGCCCAAAGCTGATTTGTGCATTGCTGTTTAGTGCCTGCCGCCGCTGCCTGAGGTCCCGGCAGCGCTGCGGCTGATTACTCTGCTGCCTGTGAAGTGGACAGGAGGAGTCAGGAGCCGGCAACAGCAAGTAAGTGCCTACACAGACACTAAACTACACTATATTACACTACACTTCACTAAATATATTACACTATACTTCACTACACTATATTACACTACACTTCACTACACTATATTACACTATACTTCACTACACTATATTACACTACACTTCACTACACTATATTACACTACACTTCACTACAGTACACTACACTACAGTACACTTCACTACACTACACTCTAAGGGTAGGGGGCGGGGGGAGGGAAAGTGTAAGGGGGACTCTGCCTGCCATAATGTGTAAAAGGGGGACCTATCCTGCCGTAACGTGTAAAAGGTGGACTCTGCCTGCCGTAACGTGTAAAAGGTGGACTCTGTCTGCCGTAATGTGTAAAAAGGGGACGCTGTCTGCCGTAATGTGTAAAAAGGAGGCGCTGTCTGCCGTAATGTGTAAAAAGGAGGCACTGCCTGCCGTAATGTGTAAAAAGGGGACGCTGTCCGCCGTAATGTGTAAAAAGGGGACGCTGTCTGCCGTAATGTGTAAAAAGGAGGCGCTGTCTGCTGTAATGTATAAAAAGGGGACGCTGTCTGCTGTAATGTGTAAAAAGAGGAAGCTGTCTGCCGTAATGTGTAAAAAGGGGCTCTACCTGATGTAGTGGCGCTACTGTGCGGCGTAATTTGAATAATGGAGACTTCTGTGCACCATTAGGAATTGGTATTATTTTGTGGCCACACCCCTTTCCCCTGAAGCCACGCCCCTATATTTTTTGCTCGCGACTACGGCGCGCACTACCGACAGTTTACGTTATGGGGGGGCGCCGATGCCGTCTCTTGCACACAGCGCTAAAATGTCTAGTTACGGCACTGGATATACTGGACACACTGGTTGTTAAGCTAGCAGTTTTCCACACTACCCTCACTTTCAGTCTTCACCCCCCCCATTCTCTCTGTTCCAAAGCAACCATTTCTCCCCCCCACCATTCTCTCCCTAAACCCACTCCAATTCTCTCTCTGACCCCACCCCCACTCTCTCTCTCACCCCATGTCTCTAACCCACCCCATTCTCTTGCTCTCTCTCCACCCTTTCCTCTCCACCAGTCCCTTATTCCCTTCTGTCTCTCCCTCTTCCACCGATACTCTTTCTCTTCCTCCCACCCTCGTTTTCCCATGCTCTAACCCATACTTTAGGATTGGTAATGTATTTCTCCCAAGTCCCACCATATGTGATGTTTGTCACACGCCATAGGCGGCGTTCACCGCGCTTACTCCTGCGTGCCTGCTGGTCTGTGTTGCGGCCTCCGCCTTCGGTGGTCCACGGGCTCTGGCGTCTGGCTGGCGCCGCTCCCGGCGGTTCCCCGGGGCAGGGGCGCCGCCATGACACCCGGCATCACGTGGGCGGGGAGCAGGTGACGTCATCAGACTGTTCCGCCAATCCAGCGGAGGCGGGAGATTCAAAGGCAGACGCCGGGCAGAGCCTTGGCGCCTGAGTATCGTCTTTTCCCCTGAAGTGGATGCCAGTGCTCTTGTTCCCGGCGAATCTCTCTGCAGTCGTACCCCAGTGTCTCCGGCACTTCCAGGTACTAGTTGCTGCACAGTTCCAGCGTATACAGCGGCTGGTGTGTTCCTCTGCAATCCAGTCACCAGTGCTTTTTGGAGTCAGCGTGGGCTGCGGGCTAAACGCCGCTCTCAAGTTCTACAAGTCCTCAGTGTCTTTAAACACCGCTCTCAAGTTCTACAAGTCATCAGTGTCTTTAAGCACCGTTCTCAAATTCTACAAGTCATCAGTGTCTTTAAACACCGTTCTCAAATTCTACAAGTCATCAGTGTCTTTAACCACCGCTCCCAAGTTTTGCAAGTTACCAGTGTCTCTAACCACCGCTCCCAAGTTTTGCAAGTTGCCAGTGTCTTTAAGCACCGCTCTCAAGTCATACAAATCATCAGTGTCTTTAACCACCGTTCTCAAGTTCTACAGTGTCTTTAATCACCGCTCTCAAGTCATACAAATCATCAGTGTCTTTAACCACCGCTCTCAAGTTCTATAAATCATCAGTATCTTTAGTCACCGCTCTCAAGTCATACAAATCATCAGTGTCTTTAACCACCGCTCACAAGTGTTTCAAATCATCAGAGTCTTTAACCACCGTTCACCAGTTCTTCAAATCATCAATATCTTTAAAAACATCACTCACAAGTTCTTCAGTCACTATTACCTTGTACCAACACTCACAAGTACTTCTTTTCCTGGAATCTTTAACATTGCTTACAAGTTCTCCTATAGGCCTGGACATTCCACCCATACGTTCCTTCTCTGCTATGTGACATTGTGTTGCTCCCTTCCTGCAATAAAGTTCTTTAATATTTTCACCAAGCTTTACTGTCAGAGTCCTGTATGAGGAAGACCTATATCAAGCCATCCCTGTTCCGACCCAACTGTGGTTCCTCTCCCCTACCATCGGGAGAATCCCCGAGTTCACAACACCCCCAACCTAGGTCAGTGACAGTATTCTCAGGCGCCATGGACCCGGGGGATCGGAGCCCAGAGGCAAGTACCATCCAGGACTTGATTTCTCGAGTACAAAGTCAGGAAGCAGCACAGGGCCAGGTGATGCATTATCTCCAGGAATTATCTGGCCGGCTGGATCAAATTCAGACTTCTCTGGCTTCAGTAGTACCGGCCCCAGCTCCAGTACCCGCTCCAGTGGTTGTCTCTAGTAATGTTCCATCCTCCTCTGGAACCAGGTCACGCCTTCAGCTCCCTACTCCTTCTCACTATAATGGGAATCCAAAGAATTGCCGTGGTTTTCTCAATCAGTGCATACAGAGGTACATTCTGAACTTCTTTCACATAACTTCCCTACTGATCGGTCCAAGGTGGCATACATTATTTCTTTGCTCGAGGGTTCAGCGTTGGATTGGGTGTCTCCGTTATGGGAGCGATCTGATCCATTGGTTTCTAGTTACACCAATTTCATTACGTCATTCCGGAGGATCTTTGATGAGCCCGGCAGGACGACCGCTGCCTCTGCAGACTTGCTTCGTGTCCAACAAGGCTCTCGTTCAGTGGGACAGTATGTGATTAATTTTCAGACCATTGCCTCAGAACTGCGCTGGAATAATGATGCCCTTCGGGCTACCTTTTGGAATGGGCTCTCCGATCGTCTAAAGGACGAGTTGGTCACTAGAGATTTGCCGTATTCTTTAGAACAGTTGATCTCGCTCTGTGTAAAGGTGGATCTTCGCATGCAGGAACGAGGTGGCGAACGTAGTCGGTCAGATCGATCAAGGGTCCGATCTCTTCCATCTAAGCAAACGGTTATTCCAAGTCCTGATGAACCCATGCAGATTAATCGATCTCGGCTGTCCCCAGAAGAACGTCAGCGTCGTCGTGAGGGTAGACTCTGCCTCTACTGTGGAGCCGCGGATCACTTTCTCAAGTTTTGCAAGTCTCGCCCGGGAAACGGGCAGTCCTAGCTTGTTCCGGAGGAGTCGAGCTAGGGGTTTCTTCTAAACCTTCTCCGCCAGTGGACTGTTTACTCTCCGTGTCTCTGTTCTCCGAGTCAATAGCCAAACCCGTTAAGGCACTGCTGGACTCAGGGGCTGCAGGGAATTTTATTTCCCTTTCCTGTGCCCAGGATCTGGGTTTTCAGCTACGGTCGGTCGAACGACCTATTACGTTGACTGCTATCAATGGTACCCAAATTTCTAACGGTCTGATTTCAAGTTGTACAGTACCAATCAAACTCCAAGTGGGAGCTCTGCATCTAGAACACCTGGAGTTCCTGGTGATTCGGGAGATGCCTCATGATCTGGTTCTTGGCCTTCCTTGGCTTAAACTTCACAACCCTCACGTCGACTGGAGTTCGACACAAATAATATCTTGGAGTTCTTTTTGTCATTCGAATTGTCTCACCCCTGTCTATCCGCTCCGTGTATCTTCCAAGTCAGATGAAGGGCTCATTCCGGAGGCCTATCGGGAGTTTTCTGACATGTTCTCGGAGCAAGCGGCCGATCAGCTACCACCGCATAGACCCTGGGACTGCCCCATTGAGCTCATTCCGGGGAAAATGCCACCTCGGGGTCGCACTTATCCCTTATCATTGCCCGAGAACCAAGCTATGTCGGACTATATCAAGTCTAATCTGCAGAAAGGATTCATCCGCCCCTCTACCTCCCCGGCGGGGGCGGGTTTCTTTTTTGTGAAGAAGAAGGACGGAGAATGTCTGTGCCAGCTAAATTTCGACCAAGGTTGTTGCAGTGGGCTCATATTTCCAAGTTTTCCGGTCATCCTGGAGTTCAAAAGATGTGGGAGTTTCTACGAAGGTCTTACTGGTGGGACACTATGAAGAAGGATATTCAAGATTATGTCAACTCATGTCCTCAGTGTGCTCAGCACAAAATTCTTCGTTTGCCTCCTGCGGGGTTGTTGCATCCACTGTCCATTCCTCAGAGGCCTTGGACCCATATCTCTATGGACTTTGTCACCGAATTGCCCCTCTCCAAGGGTCACAATACTGTCTGGGTAATTATCGACCGTTTCTCTAAGATGGCACATTTTGTACCTTTGACCGGGTTACCATCAGCTCCCAAGTTGGCTTTGTTATTTATCCGAGAACATTTCCGCCTGCACGGCTTACCTCAGGAAATCGTCTCTGACCGGGGGGTACAATTCACTGCAAGATTCTGGAGAGCTCTCTGTACGGCCTTACAAATAAAACTCAAGTTTTCATCCGCTTACCATCCACAAACCAATGGGCAAACTGAATGCGTCAATCAAGATTTAGAGACTTTTCTCCGTGTTTATCTTTCTCCCTCGCAAGATGATTGGGTGGAACTGTTGCCATGGGCCGAGTTTGCCCTTAATCATCTGTACCACTCTTCGACTGGTGAGTCCCCATTTTTCATTAATTATGGGTTCCATCCTCAAGTTCCTGAATTACCCATTTGTCCTCCGGAGGATGTTCCTGCTGCAGCCTCTACTCTTCGGCACTTCAGCCAAATTTGGAGTCGAGTTCATGCTAATCTCAAGAGAGTCTCCGGCCGCTATAAGTTCTTTGCGGACAGGAAGCGACGAGCAGCTCCCCAATACAAGGTTGGTGACAGGGTATGGCTTTCCACCCGCAACCTCCGGTTAAGGGTGCCCACTATGAAGTTCGCCCCAAAGTTTATTGGTCCTTACCCCGTGTTACAAGTCCTGAACCCGGTTGTCTGCAAATTGGGATTGCCTTCCCACCTCTGGATACCAAACTCCTTTCATGTCTCTCTCCTTTGCCCCCTTATTTTAAACCGGTTCCATTTAAAGTCCCCGAGGCCAACCTCTGCAGAGTCTGAAGCTGGAACGGACTTTGAAATCAAAGCTATTCTTGACTCTCGTTATCTTCACAAGAATCTACAGTATTTGGTGGAGTGGAAAGGTTTGGCCCCGAGGAGAGGAGCTGGGTCAAGGCTACTGAAGTTACGGCTCCCCGACTGGTGCGGATTTTCCATTCCAGACATCCAACAAAACCTGGAAAGTGTCCGGGGACCACTCCTGGAGGAGGGGCTACTGTCAAACGCCATAGGCAGCGTTCACCGCGCTTACCCCTGCGTGCCTGCTGGTCTGTGTTGCGGCCTCCGCCTTTGGTGGTCCACGGGCTACGGCGTCTGGCTGGCGCGGCTCCCGGCGGTTCCCTGGGGCAGGGGCGCCGCCATGACACCCGGCATCACGTGGGCGGGGAGCAGGTGACGTCATCAGACTGTTCCGCCAATCCAGCGGAGGCGGGAGATTCAAAGGCAGACGCCGGGCAGAGCCTTGGCGCCTGAGTATAGTCTTTTCCCCTGAAGTGGATGCCAGTGCTCTTGTTCCCGGCGAATCTCTCTGCAGTCGTACCTCAGTGTCTCCGGCACTTCCAGGTGCCAGTTGCTGCACAGTTCCAGCGTATACATCGGCTAGGGTGTTCCTCTGCAATCCAGTCACCAGTGCTTCTTGGAGTCAGCGTGGGCTGCGGGCTAAATGCCGCTCTCAAGTTCTACAAGACCTCAGTGTCTTTAAACACCGCTCTCAAGTTCTACAAGTCATCAGTGTCTTAAACACCGCTCTCAAGTTCTACAAGTCATCAGTGTCTTAAACACCGCTCTCAAGTTCTACAAGTCATCAGTGTCTTTAACCACCGCTCCCAAGTTTTGCAAGTTACCAGTGTCACTAACCACCGCTCCCAAGTTTTGCAAGTTGCCAGTGTCTTTAACCACCGCTCTCAAGTCATACAAATCATCAGTGTCTTTAACCACCGTTCTCAAGTTCTACAGTGTCTTTAATCACCGCTCTCAAGTCATACAAATCATCAGTGTCTTTAACCACCGCTCTCAAGTTCTATAAATCATCAGTATCTTTAGTCACCGCTCTCAAGTCATACAAATCATCAGTGTCTTTAACCACCGCTCACAAGTGTTTCAAATCATCAGAGTCTTTAACCACCGTTCACCAGTTCTTCAAATCATCAGTATCTTTAAAAACATCACTCACAAGTTCTTCAGTCACTATTACCTTGTCCCAACACTCACAAGTACTTCTTTTCCTGGAATCTTTAACATTGCTTACAAGTTCTCCTATAGGCCTGGACATTCCCCCCATACGTTCCTTCTCTGCTATGTGACATTGTGTTGCTCCCTTCCTGCAATAAAGTTCTTTAATATTTTCACCAAGCTTTACTGTCAGAGTCCTGTATGAGGAAGACCTATATCAAGCCATCCCTGTTCCGACCCAACTGTGGTTCCTCTCCCCGGGTCTGGGACTGAGGATAGACAGCAAAAAGGTCGACAAACCTTAGGTCGACGCCAATTGGTCGACACACCTTAGGTCGACATGGACAAAAGGTCGACAGGAACAAGGTCGACGTGGATTCTTGTGATTCTTGGACCTGGGTTTTCCTTTTAGAATGACAATCAATAGAGAGATTATGGAGACCAGGACATTTGCAAATGGTTGAGCCATTTCAACTAGCTGGTCACTTCGTAAGTGTCAGGACTGTGCGCGTGGCCTATGTTTGGGGTAGTTTGGTGTGTGTTCCATGTGACCAGCGTTCCTGTGTATCTGCATAATAGGCACAGTCATGTTGGAGACCATCAGGTGTAAAGGGATATTATAGCAATCCTAACCATGGTCCTACTATGTTATGGGTTAGATCTGGGAGTCAACAAGTAAGATCTTTCCTAAAGAGGAACATGCTGATCCTGGTGTTGTGACCCAGAGTAGTCACTGGGCAAGAGACCCTCCAGAAGTTAGTTTTAAAAGCTCCAAACATTTTCCAAATTTCACACTCCTGGTAGGTGGGGCAAAATGTATCTTTTTTTGATTAATTAAAATACCCAAAACTTCTCTCATATAAGCTTGGGAGTGACAAACTATATGAAATTGTAATTTTCACAAACCTATCGAAGAAATTGTAGCAGTCCAAGGTGTACCGTAATTATTCCTCACTCTTGAAGGGATCTTTTATATATATATATATATATATATATATATATATACATATATATATATACACATATATATATATATATATATATATATATATATATATATATATATATATATATATATATATATATATATATATAGGTTATCTATCTATTTTTCTGATGTTATCTCCAAATTTACAATAAGGAGAAGAGGAGACTGTAGAGATTCACCTACATCTTTCGGCACCATAAGTCGAATTGTGGGAAGTGTTGGAGAAACACATCATGCTGACTTTGTAATATTATGGACATTAAATGTGTTATTATGTTTTTATAATAAATTTTATGAAGGAACATGTTACTATTACGTTCTGATGTTTGATTATCTCAAATTGTGAAACTCTATAAGGGTTCCTTTTATTAATGAGGGTTTATACGACCCCCGGGCGCCAATTCCTCTATTGTTACACATCTCCTTATACATAGTTCCTCCTAACAGGGAACTTAGTGGAATCAGGCAGCCTGTTCTAAATCTTCTATATAACTTTTATATATCATTTGAATAGCGCAGAGGGAGAGTGTTTGATAGAGATATATATATATATATATATATATATATATATATATATATATTTATTTATTTATTTTTTAACACGGGTACTGTAAATAAGGACTCGCAGGCAGGTTTTCCGGTTACAACCACAGTGTCTTTACTGGCATCAGACACTTGTAGAACAACATACACAGGCTTGGGCCTGGTCACACAGGTACATACAAGAAATAAAGCAACAAACATAAAAGGTCTTAGCACATCCCGTGCTCAAAAGTCATTCTGCTGCAGTGACTTGCAGCGACACATGCCATGCTCTCCTGGCATGGCCAATGTCCACAGTCCCTGGCACTATATACTGAGACCTGCTCACTGGCCTCTAACTTGCATCAGTGCAATGCATTATGGGTAAATGGGATTTTTAAACCCCTTTCCTGCACCTGACTTCCTGCGGTCTCTAGGTGAGCTGGAAAACCCGGACATCTGCAGCTGTGCAGGACTTGTTTTCTTCTCCCTTGGAGGGAACTGATTCCACCAGCATGTGAACAAATCAGGTGAGAGACCACCCCTCTCACCACACATTTTCCCCTTTCACTTTTCCAAGCTTGGAAAGAGCACTTTCCGCTTTTTGTCAGCCGTGATTATTCAGGCTTTTCAAATTTTCAGAACAACGCGTCCGCATTTTTATGTTGAGCCCCAGGCCGATGCTGCACGACAAACTTGTATTGCTGTAGGGTCAAGAACCAACACGTAACCCTGGGGTTAAGGTGCATCCACCTCAAGGGTGCGTGATCTGTGACTAGGACAAAACTCTCTTCCCAGAAGATGTTACTTCAGTGCTTCGACTGCCCACTTGATCGCCAAGCACTCTAGCTCGACTATAGAAAACTTTGTTTCTCGTGGTAACAATTTTCTTCTTAAAGTAGAGGACCAGCTTTTCTTTTCCCATAACAGACTGTGACAAACAGCACCCAAGGCTGTTGTGGAGGCATCTGTCTGCAGGACAAAGGGTTTCTTGAAATCAGATGCCTGCAGAACGGGTTTGGTACACAGAGCCATCCTCATATCTTCTCAGGCTACTTCAATTGTTTTGGTCCAGATAATTTTCTCCGGTTGAGGTTTCTGACACAAAATTTTAAATGAACCGGCGGTAGTAGCCTACCAATCCAAGGAAAGTTCTCATCTATTTCTTGGTGGAGGGTGTTGGCCAAGATTGAATTGCCCCCTTTTTCTGCAGTTGAGGCTTCATTTGTCCATTACCCATCACATACCCCAAATAATTGGCCTCTGAAAGTCCAATGGCACACTTGGCTGGATTAGCTGTAAACCAATGCTGTCTTAAGCTGTTTAGTACTTCCTGGACTCTGGGCAAGTGTTCCTCCCAACTTTCTGTATAGATAACAATATTGTCTAAATAAGCTATAGCGTACCCCTGGTGTGGTCTCAACAGCTGATCCATGGCACGCTGAAATGTCGCTGGTGCCCCATTTAGGCCAAAAGGTAGCACCTTATATTGATATAGCCCATCAGGTGTCGAGAATGCAGTCTTCTCCTTGGCTGTCTCACATAGAAGAATTTGCAAATACCCCCTTATGAGGTCCAAAGTTGTAAGATAGCATCTGCTTGCCTAATTTTCCACTAATTCGTATATCCTTGGTAGTGGAAATGCATCAAACCTGAACACTTTGTTCAGCTGCCTTAAGTCATTGCAAAAATGTATGACTCCTGATGGTTGGGGACCAATACAATAGGACTTGACCTATTCATTTTTTGACTCCTCAATGACCTCAAGCTGGAGCATCTCTTTCAGCTACTGCTGGACTTGCTTGCCACCGTGCCTCAGGATTATGATACAGTCGCTGCTTCACAACCACTTCCTCAGGTGTATTTATCTCATGCTCTACTGAGGCAGTGCGCCCTGGCAGGGAGGAAAATACATTCTGATTATTGGTACTAATGCTTCTGTTTCTTTTTCGCTGTTCTGTAGACAAAGTTTCTGCCAGCGAAACTTCTGTAGGGCCAGGTGAACTAGAGCGGGCCCCATGTACCTGAGGGGAGGCGGTTGCCAACACATCCACGGCAACATATGTATTGGGTATATCATATCTGTAAATATTTTTGTCTGGCTGCAATTGGGTAAATCCTTGCAGATTTCTTTCCTCTGATTTTATTTGTGCAGAGGTACCCTTTCCAAAGAGGACTGCCCGTGCTTTTCTACTCAGATTCTCCCTTTTATGTTGTAGGGTCTTGGAGACTTTACAGTTGATTAGTCTCTGTGGTTCTTTTAAGAGCTCTCTAAATACTGGGAAATTATGTCCCAATATAAGAGGATAGGGTAGCTAAGGACCAACTGCGCCAACCATCTCATAAGTGCGCCCCTTTACGGTGAAGTTCACACGCACCAGGAGAAGTTTTCTGTGGACCCATGTATGCAGAGTACTTCAACTAACCCTGGGCACATTTTCCACTGGCCTGGGCAGGACAGCCTCTGAGATCAGGGTCAGCTCATTCAGAGTCTATAATAGCTGGGAGTTCTCGGCATTTAGCAACAAGGTTTCCCACATTAACGGGGGTCTGAAATCCAGGGGTACCATCTTGTAAAAATCAGGGTATGTAGCATCCACACTAGCAATCCCACACTCTTCAGGCTCTGTTTTTTTTCTGGGACAGTCCCATCTTATATGACCTGGCTCTCCACTTTCATAACAAACGACCCTGGCATCTCCAGCGGTGTTTACTTGTGGAGGGGTAACTGACGGGGCCACAGGCCACTGAGGTGCCATTCTAACTGGTCGCCAATTCCCTGGTTTCTTTTCTGATGTTTTTCACATATTTCCTGCGGTCTCATACCACTCCAATACTGTGATTAATTCCTCTAAATTCTGAGGATCAGCATGTATGACCCAGCGCTGCATATTTCACCCTAGCATTCTAATACACTGGTCAGTTACCACCGTCTCCACAATCTGAGCAGCAGTACAGTCTTTTCGCTGGAGCCAACTCCGCCCCTGTCTAGCGAGTTCTGCCACCTGCTTCCGAATTGGGATCCCTGGTAATAAAGCCCATTCGTGGAAGCGCTGCGCTTTACCAGAAGGAGTTAAACCTGAAAGGGCTAAAATAGCACGTTTAACCAAGTCATATTTCTCTGCATCAGCAGAAGATAGCTCAGCATATGTTTTCTGAGCCTCACTAGTAGGATAGGGGGCAAGTTTATCAGCCCAAGTTTCAACTGCCCACTTTAAGCACTGTGCCACCCTTTCAAATATTAATAAATATGCCTCTGGATCGTCTGAAGCAGACATTTTCTTCAGATGCCCTGCAATATATGTTGTGCCCATTGTTTGGGTCACCAATTGTAACATCTGCTCCTCTGTCTTTTGATGGGAGGCTAGCAGATTTACAACAGTATGGAAAAGTTCCTCCATGTTTATAGCAGATGGAGTATACACAAACTTTGGTGTTTTTAAATAAGAGGCCAGTTTGCACAAACAGACAGGTTTTTAGTACTGCACACAAAAACACTTTTTTCTCTTCCACGCAATGCATGGGTTAAACAGAACAGAAAAAAAAATGGGTTTTTCCCTTTCAGCAGTGCTGTGCTTAATTAGACCTCAACGTGTGTGCCCTGCTCTGTTCAGGTGTACATAATCACATAACAGCAGTCAAACCTGTCTTTTAAATAGCAGACAGCATTTGCACTTATGAAAAAAACAAAAATAGCAACTGTTTAAACTTCACAGTGGTAACTTATCATATTGCAACTCAGAATTAATAGAACTACGGTTATTTTGGTCTGCAAACCGATACTCACATAACCGGTATTTATGCCTTTATCCTCTAGCTTTTGCACTGTGACTCAGTAGCACAAATTCTTCCCCATATGGGCCAACAAATGTAACACGGGTACTGTAAATAAGGACTTGCAAGGCAGGTTTTCACTGTTACAACCACTGTGTCTTTACTGGCATCAGACAGAACAGCATACACAGGCTTGGGCCTGGTCACACAGGTACAGACAGAAAATAAAGCAACAAACATAAAAGGTCTTGGCACTTCCCATGCTCAAAAGTCATTCTGCTGCACTGGCTTGCAACTACATATGCCATGCTCTCCTGGCATGGCAAATGTTCACAGTCCCTGGCGCTATAAACTGAGCACTGCTCACTGGCCTCTAACAGGCATCAGCGCAATGCATTGTGGGTAAATGGGATTTTTAAACCCCTCTCCTACACCTGACTTCCTGCTGTCTCTGGGTGAGCTGGAAAACCCGGACATCTGCAGCTGTGCAGAATGTGCAGGACTTGTTTTCTTCTCCCTTGGAGGGAGCTGATTCCACCAGAATGTGAACAAATCAGGTGAGATACCACCCCTCTCACCACATTATGTAGTACAGACCAGCACTCCTGCTTAATATATATCACAATATGCCTTGGTGCCATCCTCAAATGTATGCATAAATTACATATACAGTATATCGTATATTATATATATACAGTTGTGCTCATAAGTTTACATACCCTAGCAGAATTTGTGATTTTCTTGCCATTTGTCAGAGATTATGAATGATAACTCACAAACTTTTCTTTCACTCATGGTTAGTGGTTGGGTGAAGCCATCTATTGTCAAACAACTGTGTTTACTCTTTTTAAATCATAATGACAACAGAAACTACCCAAATGACCCTGATCAAAAGTTTACATACCCTGGAGATTTTGGCCTGATAACATGCACACAAGTTGACTCAAACGGGTTTGAATGGCTACTAAAGGTAACCATCCTCACCTGTGATCTGTTTGCTTATTATCAGTGTGTGTGTATAAAAGGTCAGTGAGTTTCTGGACTCCTGAAAGACCCTTGCATCTTTCATCCAGTGCTGCACTGACGTGTCTGGATTCTGAGTCATGGGGAAAGCAAAAGAATTGTCAAAGGATCTGCGGGAAAAGGTATCCAAGCAATTGAGAATGCCAATCAGCAGTGTTCAAACTGTAATTAAGAAGTGGAAAATGAGGGATTTTGTGGAAACCAAATCACGGTCAGGTAGACCAACAAAAATTTCAGCCACAACTGCCAGGAAAATTGTTCAGGATGCAAAGAAAAATCCACAAATAACTTCAGCTGCAATACAGGACTCTCTGAAAAAAGTGGTGTGGTTGTTTCAAGATGCACAATAAGGAGGCATTTGAAGAAAAATGGGCTGCATGGTCGAGTCGCCAGAAGAAAGCCATTATTACGCAAATGCCACAAAGCATCCCGCTTACAATACTCCAAACAGCACAGAGACAAGCCTCAAAACTTCTGGAACAAAGTCATTTGGAGTGATGAGACCAAAATTGAACTTTTTGGCCACAACCATAAACGTTACATTTGGAGAGGAGTCAACAAGGCCTATGATGAAAGGTACACCATTCCTACTGTGAAACACGGAGGTAGATTGCTGATGTTTTGGGGATGTGTGAGCTACAAAGGCACTGGAAACTTGGTCAAAATTGATGGCAAGATGAATGCAGCATGTTATCAGAAAATACTGGAGGAAAATTTGCACTCATCAGTCCGGAAGCTGCGCATGGGACGTACTTGGACGTTCCAACATGACAATGATCCAAAACACAAGGCCAAGTCAACCTATCATTGGCTACAGCAGAATAAAGTGAAGGTTCTGGAGTGGCCATCTCAGTCTCCTGACCTCAATATCATTGAGCCACTCTGGGGAGATCTCAAACGTGCAGTTCATGCAAGACAGCCCAAGAATTTACAGGAACTGGAGGCTTTTTGCCAAGAAGAATGGGCAGCTTTACCATCTGAGAAAATAAAGAGCCTCATCCACAACAACTACAAAAGACTTCAAGCTGTCATTGATGTTAAAGGGGGCAATACACGGTATTAAGAACTGCGGTATGTAAACTTTTGATCAGGGTCATTTGGGTAGTTTATGTTGTCATTATGATTTAAAAAGAGTAAACACACTTGTTTGACAATAAATGGCTTCACCCAACCACTAACCATGAGTGAAAGAAAAGTTTTTGAGTTATCATTCATATTCTCTGACAAATGGCCAGAAAAACACAAATTCTGATAGGGTATGTAAACTTATGAGCACAACTGTATATATATATATATATATATATATATAGAAGCACTGCATGCAGTAAAAATACTTTAACAGGTTTCCAGAGTGCGACCTGTAACTTTCTTTCTCTCTCTCTCTCTATATATATATTTATTTATTAATTTATGTTATACACACAAACACACACACAAACATTTATAGATCTCTGCAAGAAAATGTATTTGTACACAAATCCTCTTTATACCACATTCATGCACTTAACTTGAGCGTTCATTGTTATTCAGTTACAATACCCCTTATAGCACATTTCCATATACTGTACAGGGGCAGTCAGGAAATGCTGTGCTTCAAAAACGGGGTAAGCCCATACTTGCCTACCTGAACCTCTCCATGAGGGAGTAAATGCTCTGTTCCTGGACTTTCCTGGTAATGTATGATTGCCATCACCTGTGGTGAGCTAGTTCATTGATAAGAAAGGTGTTTCACCACAGGTAATGGCAATCATACATTACCAGGAAAGTCCAGGAACAGAGCATTTTCTCCCTCATGGAGAGGGTCAGGTAGGCAAGTATGGGTAAGCCACAAGTGAAAGTAATTAAAACAGATAACTGACAAGTGCTGGCAACAGTACCCCCTTCTCTGCAGCTCTATGTGTGGTGGCACACTCCGAACATACCTAGTTATGGACCTGCAGGGGTTTAATAAGGACTTTGTGGGCCCCATAGCAACATTTTGAATGGGCCCCCCAATGACATTAATAGATCTTCCCACTGCAACATTGGCATTAATATATTCACCCCACCCTTGTCACACTTACATTATTAGATTCCATCCGCCCCCCCTCACCCCCACCTTCAATTACACTGACATTGACAGGGTTTCTGGGGTTTACAATGAGCTCCAAAACACTCACACAGCTCATTTTCTGCTCCTCTTCTAAAAGTACTGTTTACTACACTGGCTGGCCAGGAATGCTGGGAGCATCTGTATCCGACTCCCAGCAGGCTCCTCACTATTAGAATGCCATTGGGCACATCTCCTCCCGCCTGCTTATGTTCAAAATACTGTGCATGCTGTGGTAAGTGAGCCAGGCCTGCGCTACAGTATGAATGCAAAGCCGAGCAAAAATACAGAGAGCCACCCTTCATGGTGCACTGTGTTTCCCAGGATTTTATGACCCGGCTGCAACATCCCACCAGAGGCGCTAAAATACCATGCTGCGCAGGGAGGGCTTGTGTAGTCCTGTACCGGGCAGCCATTTATGTTTGACACCCGGGTTTGACTGGTCAGGTTGCCAATGGTGGTGTTTGTGGTGATGGTTTGGTGAGAGTTTAGTGAGCAGGGCTTCGACAGTCAATTGCTATGCTGCTGGAAACAGTAGAAGGTGGGGCTCTAAGGCAGTGGGTGGGGCCCCAATATGACAACGTCCATCCTGCCTCCTCTCATCTGATATGCCCCACCTCCTTATCTGGCCCACTTCCACTCTTCTTGCTCTGCCTGCATAATGGCACAGGCAAAGAAAGGGGAGCTCAGAACACGTGTCCCATTGCCGCCCCTTAATCTGACTGCTGTAGAGCTGCCTACTCTGCTTTAACATCCATGTGTCCTCCCACAGATGTCGCAGCAGTGCAGGCAGCACTGCAACAGCAAACCTTAGCATAAGGTTATGGAAAGTAATCCATTGATGTCAACTTGCAATTGGTATTTGGCTTTCTCTTTAGCACTATCTATATAATAAGAGAGAAAATATATGTGTGTGTGTGTCTGTCTGTTAGTCCTTTATGCACAACCAGAGCTTTGTTCCTAGCTTCAAGAAATTTGGCATAGTGTAGTATGACCAGGGTTAGGTTTTTGCTTAGGTTTGAACTTCATCATAGCTATTGAGGTCTACATGGGGGCCAACAACTAGACCGTGGACTCTCTAAATTGACATTTTAATTAAAGCAACTTCAATCAGGATGTCTCCCAGTGCCAGACACTGCATTAAACTGATGTCACCGGCTGGTATGTACCAGTGTGGGGGGGGAGGGGGGGGGGGGCAGGTAGGAGCTATGGTCTGCAATGTTGGTCTGCAGAGATTTCTGCTCTGCCTTAATTTCTGTTCTGTGGTGGTTTCTGAAACCGCAGTGATTTTGGAAGCTATACTGATTTACCCCATTCCAAACACTCAGAAAACACACCTGTCTGCACTGTCACTTACTCCTAATTTGCATGTATCAGGTGTGAATAACTTCTGTGTTCATTCTAAAAGCTTTCCTCCTTGTACAGGCATGTTCAAACTGCGGCCCTCCAGCTGATGTGAAGCTACATATCCCAGCATGTCCTGACACAGTTTTGCTGTCAGAAAATGCTAAAGCTGTGTCAGGGCATGCTGGGATGTGTAGTTCCTCAACAGCTGGAGGGCCGCAGTTTGGACATGCCTGGTATAGTACATTCAAAACAAGGTTTACTACTTTTCACATTTCAGCTTTCAAAAGTGTGGTCCTTTTCAGGACCATTCACTGTTAAAGCACAACCACAGACTAAGGGGGTAATTCCAAGTTGATCGCAGCAGGAAATTTTTTAGCAGTTGGGCAAAACCGTGTGCACTGCAGGGGAGGCAGATATAACATGTGCAGAAAGAGTTAGATTTGGGTGGGTTATTTTATTTCTGTGCAGGGTAAATACTGGCTGCTTTATTTTTACACTGCAAATTAGATTGCAGATTGAACACACCCCACCCAAATCTAACTCTCTCTGCACATGTTATATCTGCCCCCCCTGCAGTGCACATGGTTTTGCCCAATTGCTACAAAAATTCCTGCTGCGGTCAACTTGGAATTACCCCCATTGTGCACTACAATATCCATTGCATTTTTGGCACGGAGAAGATGGATACAATTTTCAGGTCATTGAGGGTCACAAGGTTACATCAATGCAATTTTACGCCAATAGCTTAATGACAAGATCAACACGTTTTTAATAATCTGCATTGATGTGGACTAGTTTTCCATCAGTTTGCAGTTGATACTGTATGTGGGCCAAGATTGAAAGAGAAAGACTTTCACCTGTAATCCAAACTGGGCATAGATAACAGCAAAATGATTACCTGCCCAGAAGAGTCACCGACCAGACTTGGAGACTAGATTCTTTCAGCAAAAACGTATTACACTCATGGATTTCTTCAAGCTTTCACATGGACTTATCTTTGGAGAAGTCCTTTCTTGAATGTATTCCATAGAGTTGCAGAAGAGGGTATTGTCTCATGCACATATATTCATTTGGATTAAAGAATAAAAACAGACCCAACCACATTGACACCTGCATCAGTGCAGAAATTCCAAATGCAGATGTTGATCCTGGTCTCTATAAA
The DNA here is from genome assembly GCF_028390025.1 of Pseudophryne corroboree. Taxonomy (NCBI): domain Eukaryota; kingdom Metazoa; phylum Chordata; class Amphibia; order Anura; family Myobatrachidae; genus Pseudophryne; species Pseudophryne corroboree. Next base: position 619,218,822 of record NC_086447.1, read on the forward strand.
ATAATCTCAACATGTATGTTGCATGGCCACTGCAGTGGGTCTTCCTACATGAATGCTCAATGTATGAAAAATGGAAAATGCTCTAAAAGATACCCAAGACCATTCCTAGAAGAAACACATACAGAAGATGATAGATACATACAAAGAGAAATTCCAGAGGGCTCGAATCAATTCAGGAGTTATAGCTCATTAATGAGTCCTTTTTAGTAGGTATAAAGTTCAGAGGAGATGTTAACTTGAAAAAGGAGATGATAGATATCCACTTTACAGAAGAAGAGAACCAGGTAAGGAAGTAGAAAACAGAGTGTCACAGGTGATACAAGATCTCATGTCATCTATTTTCACTTTTATGCAGTAAATGGTTGTATGCATACCTGCCAATTTTCCCGATTTAGATGGGACAGAGCTATTTCTGGGGGAGTATTACTCCATCCCGGCACCCAGAACATTTGTTCAAACTTGCTGGAAATGTTGGGAGACATATCCCATTCATGACCACTGGTACCTGCAGCAAAGGAGAGGTGTCTGTTGCAAAGGGTACAGGTTAGGAGTTTCCTAGTGTGTTATACCCTATCTATCTATTGTGAATGCCAAATTGTTTCCTCACAAATATTTAAAATGCCCACTCTAATATATACTGCAGACGCCAGGCGCATCTTATTACCATATACGATAAAAGTGCGCTGTACATCGCAAAACACTGCATCCCATAAGAGAAAAAAATACACCGACACATCTGAGTTCCAAAGCTCATTGATGTATATATTTGTTATTAAGAAGGATATGGATTCAATATATTACAATGTACAGTATACACATAATTACATGGTTACAACTCACACAGTAAGCAGTTAAAACATACAGTTACAGGCCCGCGATACAATTACCATATCTTTCAATGCATCCTCCTCTTAATATCTCTCTCTCTCAGCAAATAAATACAGGAACTGATCTGGCAATAACTCCATCATCGTCTAGTCCAAAACAGCAACTGACCTCCTGAGTGATCAGCAATGTGTTATCTAGTATGGGTGAGGGAACTTACTCATTCATGATGAGTCACTAGTCTCTTTGTATATGCTAAACAGGTTCAGCCTTGGGGACGTCCAAAGGGGCTGGCCTGAGCTTCCTGTCCACTACCTGTTTGGAATATCTATTGTTCTAATAAAAGTGATTTTAGCTTTTTTTTTTTCCAATAAACTTTTTATTGAGACATCACAGATATCACATTACATAATAAAATATACAGAAACTGTAAAGTACAATAATATGAAGAGTTTGTAACTGGAGTTGTACAACAAATTCACAAACATCAAACTGCAGAGACTTTTGCATTATAAGTGGGTAATCGTTTAACACAATGATTGTATTATACATCATTGACGGAACCATAAGGGGAGCCGTCACATCCGTCCACTCTTAAACTAAAGATATAGGTTGGTCCTGCATAGCCAATCTAGTCAGGTACCACGTAGTGTTCTTGAGGCTGTTGTGAATGTGTAGCCGTGTTGTGAGGGGCAAAGTGGAGATATAAGATTCCCAGAGAGTGAAAAACCTGTCTACTTGTCTACCTCTATCAACAATAGCCTCCACCCAGTCCATCCTGAATATATGGTGTAGTTTACTCAAAAATAATGGTATCTGTGGTGGTGTGCTATCTATCCACCCCTGTAGAATTGTTTTTTTGTCCCGCCGCACTAAGGGCTATCAGTAGTTTTTTACATTCCAATGGCATACGCAGAGTGGGATCAATGATACCCAAAACTGCCCATTCGGGGGTAAAGGGCACATAGGTTATTAAATTAGCTTCCGCATATCTCCTAATGAGGTGCCAAAAATATTGTACAATTGGGCATGCCCACAAACAGTGATATATGTCAGCCTCACTCTGGTGGCATCTGGGGCAAGAGTGTGTTTCCGATGTTCCCATATGGTAGCGATGTAGCGGGGATAGATAAGCGTTATGATACACATTAAGAAATAATTCAGTGTACATGCTTGCTGGGAAGACCTTCAGGGAGAATAGTAGTGCTTTTTCCATTGTTGGTATGGTCAGTCCAGGAAAGTGGGCCAACCATTTGGACATGCCACCTGTCACAGTAGCGTGGTCCAATATTGTCCTCAAAAAAGTATAATGTGTGGATATGGCCTTGTGACTCGGTACAGGGTGCATTAAGAGACTATCTAGAGGGTTAGTCCAGTCCCCCTCCGCAAAATGTGTAAGAACATGCCTAACGTAAAATTGTGTTTGCAAAAATGGAAGGGGAGATGAAACGACCACAGCATGTCCCGTTGAAACCTCTGAGAAGGTGAGCAAACGGTGGTCCTCCACAGATACCAATGACCGAATCGATGCTATACCAGCCTCCCTCCATCTTGTGAAGGGATGGGCAGCCATGCCGTCCAAGAACTCTGGGTTTTTAAGTAAGGGCAGGTGTAAGGAGTAGTGCTGATTCAATTTCGCATTGTGGCGCAGTATGTGCCACATTTTCCTAGTAGACCACAAAAGTGGGTTAGACCTAACATGGTCCGGTATCTCCCAATCATGTTGGTGAAAAAAACATGTCAGACCCACATCTGCTAAAAAGTTCTGTTCGAGGGATGTGTTCGTATATACAGGGCTATTTTGCAGCCAATCTTTCAAGTGTCTCAGAAGTGCAGCATGATTGTAAACTACTATATCTGGAAAGTTGATACCCCCATTGGACTTAGGTTGAGCTAGTTTACGCAAAGCGATACGCGCCTGGCCTTCCTTCCATATAAAGGTTCTGATGAGTTTGTTGATTGTTTGTACGTCCTGTTTAGTCAGCAGTATGGGAAGTGTTTGTAGTGGATATAATATGCGCGGTATGGCCACCATTTTCAGCAGGTTAGTCCTGCCCAGATATGACAATGGAAGACGTTCCCATCTCTTAACATCATCAGTTAGAGTGTGTATGGCTTTGTTTACGTTGATTTTGTATAGTTCAGACATATAGCATGGCACCATAATACCCAGATATATAATATATGTGGACACCCAGTGTAGGGGAAAATGTGAGGTCCAGCTCGGACACGTCACATTACCAAACAACAATAATGCTTTAGATTTATCCATATTGATACTAAAACCTGAAATGCGGCCAAATAATTGGATCTTGTCTAGGATCAAGTCAAGGGAATGTTCTTGGTCAGATATATACAGAAGGATATCATCAGCGAAAGCGGTCAGCTTAATTTCCTGTCCACCCACTTTTATACCCCGAAAAACCGACCAATCTTGTAATGTCCTAAGCAACGGGTCGAGGGCCAGATTAAACAGCAGCGGCGATAGAGGGCATCCCTGACGGGTACCCCTTTCCAAGAGGAACCGTTGGCCCCTGATCCCATTTATTAATAAAGAAGCAGATGGATTATCGTAGATGTATCGTACATAGTTAATAAAACCCATATCAAAGCCTCTTCTCTCCAATACAGTAAATAAATGTGGCCACAAGACCATGTCAAAGGCCTTATTGGCATCGAGGCTGAGAAGCATATTCGAGTCTGTACAAGGAGATTGGGATGCCGCCACCGCCGCCAGTGCTGTGCGGATTGCTTTAACCGCATGTCTACCAGTTACAAAACCCATTTGTGTTGTGGTGAGTATATCAGGGAGAATGGATTGAAGCCGTGTCGCCATTATCTTGGCCAATAGTTTGTAGTCAACATTTAATAGGCTAATTGGTCTGTATGAGGAAAGAAAATTGGAGTCCCTACCAGGTTTGGGGATAAGTGTAATAAATGCTTCATTAAAGAGAGGAGACGGGGTGCTCCTTTCATGTATAGCTTGGAACAATTCCAATAGGGTGGGGACAATGTGGGCCTGTAACATGCGGTAATAATCTCCCGACAGGCCATCTGGACCTGGAGATTTATCATGAGGTAAATTGGAGATAACAGTGTTGATTTCCTCCCCCGTTATTATTCCCACAAGGGCTTCTCTCTGGTCTCATGTCAGAGGGGGCAGTACCTCATCTATGAGCAGCTGTGATTGTATATCAGTATCTATTTGTGCCGAGCTAAACAAAGATTGAAAATAGGATTGAAACTGTTCCACTATTTCTTGAGATTTGGTGATAATACGACTGGACCTAGGGTGGTGTATAGTGGCGATAATGTGTCATTTTTTGGGAGGCCGGGAAATAACCGCCAGTAATCTACCAGCCTTATTGCCCCATCTATAGAATTTATTTTTGGTAAAGTCTAAGGAGTGCTTCGCCTGGGTGGCTAAATAAGTTTCAAGCAAGCGCCTAGCCTGTTTATACTCAGAAAGGACGACCTCTGTCAGAGTAGCAGTGAATGTTTGGAAGGCTAAGGACATTGCCGCTTTTAACTCAGTATATTCCAGTTTGGATTCCCTTTTTTTCCAGGTGACATAACCAATAATGTGTCCCCTCATCACTGCCTTGGAGGCGTTCCAAAAAATGTCAGGTCTATCCCAGTAATCTATATTTCTCTGACGTCCTAAGTGGATGCTGGGGACTCCATCAGGACCATGGGGAATAGCGGCTCCGCAGGAGACAGGGCACAAAAGTAAAAGCTTTAGGATCAGGTGGTGTGCACTGGCTCCTCCCCCTATGACCCTCCTCCAAGCCTCAGTTAGGTTTTTGTGCCCGGCCGAGAAGGGTGCAATCTAGGTGGCTCTCCTAAAGAGCTGCTTAGAGTAAAAGTTTTGTTAGGTTTTTTATTTTCAGTGAGTCCTGCTGGCAACAGGCTCACTGCAACGAGGGACTTAGGGGAGAAGAAGTGAACTCACCTGCGTGCAGGATGGATTGGCTTCTTAGGCTACTGGACACTAGCTCCAGAGGGACGATCACAGGTACAGCCTGGATGGATCACCGGAGCCGCGCCGCCGACCCCCTTGCAGATGCTGAAGAGAGAAGAGGTCCAGAAATCGGCGGCTGAAGACTTCTCAGTCTTCATGAGGTAGCGCACAGCACTGCAGCTGTGGGCCATTGCTCTCAGCACACTTCACACCAACGGTCACTGAGGGTGCAGGGCGCTGGGGGGGGTGCCCTGGGCAGCAATGAAAATACCTATGCTGGCTAAAAATACATCACATATAGCCTCTGGGGCTATATGGATGTATTTAACCCCTGCCAGGTTGTCAGAAAAACGGGAGAAGAAGCCCGCCGAAAAGGGGGCGGGGCCTATTCTCCTCAGCACACAGCGCCATTTTCCTACACAGCTCCGCTGCTAGGAAGGCTCCCAGGCTCTCCCCTGCACTGCACTACAGAAACAGGGTTAAAACAGAGAGGGGGGGCACTTATTTGGCGATATTATTATATATTAAGATGCTATAAGGGAAAACACTTATATAAGGTTGTCCCTGTATAATTATAGCGTTTTGGTGTGTGCTGGCAAACTCTCCCTCTGTCTCCCCAAAGGGCTAGTGGGGTCCTGTCCTCTATCAGAGCATTCCCTGTGTGTGTGCTGTGTGTCGGTACGTGTGTGTCGACATGTATGAGGACGATGTTGGTGAGGAGGCGGAGCAATTGCCTGTAATGGTGATGTCACTCTCTAGGGAGTCGACACCGGAATGGATGGCTTATTTAGGGAATTACGTGATAATGTCAACACGCTGCAAGGTCGGTTGACGACATGAGACGGCCGGCAAACCAATTAGTACCTGTCCAGGCGTCTCAAACACCGTCAGGGGCTTTAAAACGCCCATTTACCTCAGTCGGTCGACACAGACACGGACACTGACTCCAGTGTCGACGGTGAAGAAACAAACGTATTTTCCATTAGGGCCACACGTTACATGTTAAGGGCAATGAAGGAGGTGTTACATATTTCTGATACTACAAGTACCACAAAAAAGGGTATTATGTGGGGTGTGAAAAAACTACCTGTAGTTTTTCCTGAATCAGATAAATTAAATGAAGTGTGTGATGATGCGTGGGTTTCCCCCGATAGAAAATTATTGGCGTTATACCCTTTCCCGCCAGAAGTTAGGGCGCGTTGGGAAACACCCCTTAGGGTGGATAAGGCGCTCACACGCTTATCAAAACAAGTGGCGTTACCGTCTCCAGATACGGCCGCCCTCAAGGAGCCAGCTGATAGGAGGCTGGAAAATATCCTAAAAAGTATATACACACATACTGGTGTTATACTGCGACCAGCGATCGCCTCAGCCTGGATGTGCAGCGCTGGGGTGGCTTGGTCGGATTCCCTGACTGAAAATATTGATACCCTTGACAGGGACAGTATTTTATTGACTATAGAGCATTTAAAGGATGCATTTCTATATATGCGAGATGCACAGAGGGATATTTGCACTCTGGCATCAAGAGTAAGTGCGATGTCCATATCTGCCAGAAGATGTTTATGGACACGACAGTGGTCAGGTGATGCAGATTCCAAACGGCACATGGAAGTATTGCCGTATAAAGAAAAAGACACCGTCTTTTCAGCCTCAGTCCTTTCGTCCCCATAAGGGCAAGCGGGGAAAAGGCCAGTCATATCTGCCCAGGGATAGAGGAAAAGGAAGAAGACTGCAGCAGGCAGCCCCTTCCCAGGAACAGAAGCCCTCCACCGCTTCTGCCAAGTCCTCAGCATGACGCTGGGGCCGTACAAGCGGACTCAGGTGCGGTGGGGGCGTCGTCTCAAGAGTTTCAATGCGCAGTGGGCTCACTCGCAAGTGGACCCCTGGATCCTACAAGTAGTATCCCAGGGGTACAGATTGGAAATTCGAGACGTCTCCACCTCGCAGGTTCCTGAAGTCTGCTTTACCAACGTCTCCCTCCGACAGGGAGGCAGTATTGGAAACAATTCACAAGCTGTATTCCCAGCAGGTGATAATCAAAGTACCCCTCCTACAACAAGGAAAGGGGTATTATTCCACACTATTTGTGGTACTGAAGCCAGACGGCTCGGTGAGATCTATTCTAAATCTGAAATCTTTGAACACTTACATACAAAGGTTCAAATCAAGATGGAGTCACTCAGAGCAGTGATAGCGAACCAGGAAGAAGGGGACTATATGGTGTCCCTGGACATCAAGGATGCTTACCTCCATGTCCCAAATTGCCTTTCTCACCAAGGGTACCTCAGGTTCGTGGTACAGAACTGTCACTATCAGTTTCAGACGCTGCCGTTTGGATTGTCCACGGCACCCCGGGTCTTTACCAAGGTAATGGCCGAAATGATGATTCTTCTTCAAAGAAAAGGCGTCTTAATTATCCCTTACTTGGACGATCTCCTGATAAGGGCAAGGTCCAGAGAACAGTTGGAGGTCGGAGTAGCACTATCTCAAGTAGTTCTACGACAGCAAGGATGGATTCTAAATATTCCAAAATCGCAGCTGATTCCGACGACACGTCTGCTGTTCCTAGGGATGATTCTGGACACAGTCCAGAAAAAGGTGTTTCTCCCGGAGGAGAAAGCCAGGGAGTTATCTGAGCTAGTTAGGAACCTCCTAGAACCAGGCCAAGTGTCAGTCCATCAATGCACAAGAGTCCTGGGAAAAATGGTGGCTTCTTACGAAGCGATTCCATTCGGCAGATTTCACGCAAGAATTTTTCAGTGGGATCTGCTGGACGAATGGTCCGGATCACATCTTCAGATGCATCAGCGGATAATCCTGTCTCCAAGGACAAGGGTGTCTCTTCTGTGGTGGCTGCAGAGTGCTCATCTACTAGAGGGCAGCAGATTCGGCATTCAGGACTGGGTCCTGGTGACCACGGATGCCAGCCTGAGAGGCTGGGGAGCAGTCACACAGGGAAGAAATTTCCAAGGAGTGTGGTCAAGTCTGGAGACTTCTCTCCACATAAATATACTGGAGCTAAGGGCAAGTTACAATGCTCTGAGCCTAGGAAGACCTCTGCTTCAAAGTCAACTGGTGCTGATCCAGTCGGACAACATCACGGCAGTCGCCCACGTAAACAGACAGGGCGGCACAAGAAGCAGGAGGGCAATGGCAGCAAGGATTCTTCGCTGGGCGAAAAATCATGTGATAACACTGTCAGCGGTGTTCATTCCGGGAGTGGACAACTGGGAAGCAGACTTCCTCAGCAGGCAAGACCTCCACCCGGGAGAGTTGGGACTTCATCTGGAAGTCTTCCACATGATTGTGAACCGTTGGGAAAGACCAAAGGTGGACATGATGGCGTCCCGTCTGAACAAAAAACTGGACAGGTATTGCGCCAGGTCAAGAGACCCTCAGGCAATAGCTGGGACGCTCTGGTAACACCGTGGGTGTACCAGTCGGTGTATGTGTTCCCTCCTCTGCCTCTCATACCCAAGGTACTGAGAATTATAAGACGGAGAGGAGTAAGAACTATACTCGTGGCTCCGGATTGGCCAAGAAGGACTTGGTACCCGGAACTTCAAGAGATACTAAGAAGGGACTTGCTTCAGCAAGGATCATGTCTGTTCCAAGACTTACCGCGGCTGCGTTTGACGGCATGGCGGTTGAACGCCGGATCCTAAGGGAAAAAGGCATTCCGGAAGAGGTCATCCCTACCCTGGTCAGAGCCAGGAAGGAGGTGACCGCACAACATTATCACCGCATTTGGCGAAAATATGTTGCATGGTGTGAGGCCAGGAAGGCCCCCACGGAGGAATTTCAACTCGGTCGATTCCTGCATTTCCTGCAAACAGGACTGTCTATGGGCCTCAAATTGGGGTCCATTAAGGTTCAAATTTCGGCCCTGTCGATTTTCTTCCAGAAAGAATTGGCTTCAGTTCCTGAAGTCCAGAAGTTTGTCAAGGGAGTACTGCATATACAACCCCCTTTTGTGCCTCCAGTGGCACTGTGGGATCTCAACGTAGTTCTGGGATTCCTCAAATCACATTGGTTTAAACCGCTCAAATCTGTGGATTTGAAATATCTCACATGGAAAGTGACCATGCTGTTGGCCCTGGCCTCGGCCAGGCGAGTGTCAGAATTGGCGGCTTTGTCTCACAAAAGCCCATATCTGATTGTCCATTCGGACAGGGCAGAGCTGCGGACTCGTCCCCAGTTTCTCCCTAAGGTGGTGTCAGCGTTTCACCTGAACCAGCTTATTGTGGTACCTGCGGCTACTAGGGACTTGGAGGACTCCAAGTTGCTAGATGTTGTCAGGGCCCTGAAAATATATGTTTCCAGGACGGCTGGAGTCAGGAAAACTGACTTGCTGTTATCCTGTATGCACCCACCAAACGGGGTGCTCTTGCTTCTAAGCAGACGATTGCTAGTTGGATGTGTAGTACAATTCAGCTTGCACATTCTGTGGCAGGCCTGCCACAGCCAAAATATGTAAATGCCCATTCCACAAGGAAGGTGGGCTCATCTTGGGCGGCTGCCCGAGGGGTCTCGGCTTTACAACTTTGCCGAGCTGCTACTTGGTCAGGGGCAAACACGTTTGCAAAATTCTACAAATTTGATACTCTGGCTGAGGAGGACCTGGAGTTCTCTCATTCGGTGCTGCAGAGTCATCCGCACTCTCATACGTACGTACACGTTTCCCTGTGTGACTGCTCCCCAGCCTCTCAGGCTGGCATCCGTGGTCACCAGGACCCAGTCCTGAATGCCGAATCTGTGGCCCTTTAATAGATGAGCACTCTGCAGCCACCGCAGAAGAAACACCCTTGTCCTTGGAGACAGGGTTATCCGCTGATGCATCTGAAGATGCGATCCAGACCATTTTTCCAGCAGATCCCACTGAAAAGTTCTTGCGTGAAATCTGCCGAATGGAATCGCTTCGTAAGAAGCCACCATTTTTCCCAGGACCCTTGTGCAATGATGCACTGACACTTTTCCTGGTTTTAGGAGGTTCCTGACTAGCTCGGATAACTCCCTGGCTTTCTTCTCCGGGAGAAACACTCTTTTCTGGACTGTGTCCAGAATCATCCCTAGGAACAGCAGACGTGTCGTCGGAAACAGCTGCGATTTTGGAATATTTAGAATCCACCCGTGCTGTCGTAGAACTACTTGAGATAGTGCTACTCCGACCTCCAACTGTTCTCTGGACCTTGCCCTTATCAGGAGATCGTCCATTTTCTTTGAAGAAGAATCATCATTTCGGCCATTACCTTGGTAAAGACCCGGGGTGCCGTGGACAATCCAAACGGCAGCGTCTGAAACTGATAGTGACAGTTCTGTACCACGAACCTGAGGTACCCTTGGTGAGAAGGGCAAATTTGGACATGGAGGTAAGCATCCCTGATGTCCAGGGACACCATATAGTCCCCTTCTTCCTGGTTCGCTATCACTGCTCTGAGTGACTCCATCTTGATTTGAACCTTTGTATGTAAGTGTTCAAATATTTCAGATTTAGAATAGGTCTCACCGAGCCGTCTGGCTTCAGTACCACAATATAGTGTGGAATAATACCCCTTTCCTTGTTGTAGGAGGGGTACTTTGATTATCACCTGCTGGGAATACAGCTTGTGAATTGTTTCCAATACTGCCTCCCTGTCGGAGGGAGACGTTGGTAAAGCAGACTTCAGGAACCTGCGAGGGGGAGACGTCTCGAATTTCCAATCTGTACCCTGGGATACTACTTGTAGGCTCCAGGGGTCCACTTGCGAGTGAGCCCACTGCGTGCTGAAACTCTTGAGACGACCCCCCACCGCACCTGAGTCCGCTTGTACGGCCCCAGCGTCATGCTGAGGACTTGGTAGAAGCGGTGGAGGGATTCTGTTCCTGGGAATGGGCTGCCTGCTGCAGTCTTCTTCCCTTTCCTCTATCCCTGGGCAGATATGACTGGCCTTTTGCCCGCTTGCCCTTATGGGGACGAAAGGACTGAGGCTGAAAAGACGGTGTCTTTTTCTGCTGAGATGTGACTTGGGGTAAAAAAGGTGGATTTTCCAGCTGTTGTCGTGGCCACCAGGTCCGATGGACCGACCCCAAATAACTCCTCCCCTTTATACGGCAATACTTCCATGTGCCGTTTGGAATCTGCATCACCTGACCACTGTCGTGTCCATAAACATCTTCTGGCAGATATGGACATCGCACTTACTCTTGATGCCAGAGTGCAAATATCCCTCTGTGCATCTCGCATATATAGAAATGCATCCTTTAAATGCTCTATAGTCAATAAAATACTGTCCCTGTCAAGGGTATCAATATTTTCAGTCAGGGAATCCGACCAAGCCACCCCAGCGCTGCACATCCAGGTTGAGGCGATCGCTGGTCGCAGTATAACACCAGTATGTGTGTATATACTTTTTAGGATATTTTCCAGCCTCCTATCAGCTGGCTCCTTGAGGGCGGCCGTATCTGGAGACGGTAACGCCACTTGTGATAAGCGTGTGAGCGCCTTATCCACCCTAAGGGGTGTTTCCCAACGCGCCCTAACTTCTGGCGGGAAAAGGTATACCGCCAATAATTTTCTATCGGGGGAAACCCACGCATCATCACACACTTCATTTAATTTATCTGATTCAGGAAAAACTACAGGTAGTTTTTTCACACCCCACATAATACCCTTTTTTGTGGTACTTGTAGTATCAGAAATATGTAACACCTCCTTCATTGCCCTTAACATGTAACGTGTGGCGCTAAAGGAAAATACGTTTGTTTCTTCACCGTCGACACTGGAGTCAGTGTCCGTGTCTGTGTCTGTGTCGACCGACTGAGGTAAATGGGCATTTTAAAGCCTCTGACGGTGTTTGAGACGCCTGGACAGGTACTAATTTGTTTGCCGGCCGTCTCATGTCGTCAACCGACCTTGCAGCGTGTTGACATTATCACGTAATTCCCTAAATAAGCCATCCATTCCGGTGTCGACTCCCTAGAGAGTGACATCACCATTACAGGCAATTGCTCCGTCTCCTCACCAACATCGTCCTCATACATGTCGACACACACGTACCGACACACAGCACACACACAGGGAATGCTCTGATAGAGGACAGGACCCCACTAGCCCTTTGGGGAGACAGAGGGAGAGTTTGCCAGCACACACCAAAACGCTATAATTATACAGGGACAACCTTTATATAAGTGTTTTCCCTTATAGCATCTTAATATATAATCATATCGCCAAATAAGTGCCCCCCCTCTCTGTTTTAACCCTGTTTCTGTAGTGCAGTGCAGGGGAGAGCCTGGGAGCCTTCCCACCAGCAGTTCTGTGAGGGAAAATGGCGCTGTGTGCTGAGGAGAATAGGCCCCGCCCCCTTTTCGGCGGGCTTCTTCTCCCGTTTTTCTGACAACCTGGCAGGGGTTAAATACATCCATATAGCCCCAGAGGCTATATGTGATGTATTTTTAGCCAGTATAGGTACTTTCATTGCTGCCCAGGGCGCCCCCCCCAGCGCCCTGCACCCTCAGTGACCGTTGGTGTGAAGTGTGCTGAGAGCAATGGCGCACAGCTGCAGTGCTGTGCGCTACCTCATGAAGACTGAGAAGTCTTCAGCCGCCGATTTCTGGACCTCTTCTCTCTTCAGCATCTGCAAGGGGGTCGGCGGCGCGGCTCCGGTGACCCATCCAGGCTGTACCTGTGATCGTCCCTCTGGAGCTAGTGTCCAGTAGCCTAAGAAGCCAATCCATCCTGCACGCAGGTGAGTTCACTTCTTCTCCCCTAAGTCCCTCGTTGCAGTGAGCCTATTGCCAGCAGGACTCACTGAAAATAAAAAACCTAATAAAACTTTTACTCTAAGCAGCTCTTTAGGAGAGCCACCTAGATTGCACCCTTCTCGGCCGGGCACAAAAACCTAACTGAGGCTTGGAGGAGGGTCATAGGGGGAGGAGCCAGTGCACACCACCTGATCCTAAAGCTTTTACTTTTGTGCCCTGTCTCCTGCGGAGCCGCTATTCCCCATGGTCCTGACGGAGTCCCCAGCATCCACTTAGGACGTCAGAGAAAATAAGAATTTACTTACCGATAATTCTATTTCTCGTAGTCCGTAGCCATTTTCCCTCACAGAACTGCTGGTGTGAAGGCTCCCAGGCTCTCCCCTGCACTGCACTACAGAAACAAGGTTAAAACAGAGAGGGGGGGCACTTATTTGGCGATATGCTTATATATTAAGATGCTATAAGGGAAAACACTTATATAAAGGTTGTCCCTGTATAATTATAGCGTTTTGGTGTGTGCTGGCAAACTCTCCCTCTGTCTCCCCAAAGGGCTAGTGGGGTCCTGTCCTCTATCAGAGCATTCCCTGTGTGTGTGCTGTGTGTCGGTACGTGTGTGTCAACATGTATGAGGACGATGTTGGTGAGGAGGCGGAGCAATTGCCTGTAATGGTGATGTCACTCTCTAGGGAGTCGACACCGGAATGGATGGCGTATTTAGGGAATTACGTGATAATGTCAACACGCTGCAAGGTCGGTTGACGACATGAGACGGCCGGCAAACAAATTAGTACCTGTCCAGGCGTCTCAAACACCGTCAGGGGCTTTAAAACGCCCATTTACCTCAGTCGGTCGACACAGACACGGACACTGACTCCAGTGTCGACGGTGAAGAAACAAACGTATTTTCCATTAGGGCCACACGTTACATGTTAAGGGCAATGAAGGAGGTGTTACATATTTCTGATACTACAAGTACCACAAAAAAGGGTATTATGTGGGGTGTGAAAAAACTACCTGTAGTTTTTCCTGAATCAGATAAATTAAATGAAGTGTGTGATGATGCGTGGGTTTCCCCCGATAGAAAATTATTGGCGGTATACCCTTTCCCGCCAGAAGTTAGGGCGCATTGGGAAACACCCCTTAGGGTGGATAAGACGCTCACACGCTTATCAAGTGGCGTTACCGTCTCCAGATACGGCCGCCCTCAAGGAGCCAACTGATAGGAGGCTGGAAAATATCCTAAAAAGTATATACACACATACTGGTGTTATACTGCGACCAGCGATCGCCTCAGCCTGGATGTGCAGCGCTGGGGTGGCTTGGTCGGATTCCCTGACTGAAAATATTGATACCCTTGACAGGGACAGTATTTTATTGACTATAGAGCATTTAAAGGATGCATTTCTATATATGCGAGATGCACAGAGGGATATTTGCACTCTGGCATCAAGAGTAAGTGCGATGTCCATATCTGCCAGAAGATGTTTATGGACACGACAGTGGTCAGGTGATGCAGATTCCAAACGGCACATGGAAGTATTGCCGTATAAAGGGGAGGAGTTATTTGGGGTCGGTCCATCGGACCTGGTGGCCACGGCAACAGCTGGAAAATCCACCTTTTTTACCCCAAGTCACATCTCAGCAGAAAAAGACACCGTCTTTTCAGCCTCAGTCCTTTCGTCCCCATAAGGGCAAGCGGGCAAAAGGCCAGTCATATCTGCCCAGGGATAGAGGAAAGGGAAGAAGACTGCAGCAGGCAGCCCATTCCCAGGAACAGAAGCCCTCCACCGCTTCTGCCAAGTCCTCAGCATGACGCTGGGGCCGTACAAGCGGACTCAGGTGCGGTGGGGGGTCATCTCAAGAGTTTCAGCACGCAGTGGCCTCACTCGCAAGTGGACCCCTGGATCCTACAAGTAGTATCCCAGGGGTACAGATTGGAAGTTCGAGACGTCTCCCCCTCGCAGGTTCCTGAAGTCTGCTTTACCAACGTCTCCCTCCGACAGGGAGGCAGTATTGGAAACAATTCACAAGCTGTATTCCCAGCAGGTGATAATCAAAGTACCCCTCCTACAACAAGGAAAGGGGTATTATTCCACACTATATTGTGGTACTGAAGCCAGACGGCTCGGTGAGACCTATTCTAAATTTGAAATCTTTGAACACTTACATACAAAGGTTCAAATCAAGATGGAGTCACTCAGAGCAGTGATAGCGAACCAGGAAGAAGGGGACTATATGGTGTCCCTGGACATCAGGGATGCTTACCTCCATGTCCCAATTTGCCCTTCTCACCAAGGGTACCTCAGGTTCGTGGTACAGAACTGTCACTATCAGTTTCAGACGCTGCCGTTTGGATTGTCCACGGCACCCCGGGTCTTTACCAAGGTAATGGCCGAAATGATGATTCTTCTTCAAAGAAAATGGACGATCTCCTGATAAGGGCAAGGTCCAGAGAACAGTTGGAGGTCGGAGTAGCACTATCTCAAGTAGTTCTACGACAGCACGGGTGGATTCTAAATATTCCAAAATCGCAGCTGATTCCGACGACACGTCTGCTGTTCCTAGGGATGATTCTGGACACAGTCCAGAAAAAGGTGTTTCTCCCGGAGGAGAAAGCCAGGGAGTTATCCGAGCTAGTTAGGAACCTCCTAGAACCAGGCCAAGTGTCAGTGCATCAATGCACAAGAGTCCTGGGAAAAATAGTGGCTTCTTACGAAGCGATTCCATTCGGCAGATTTCACGCAAGAATTTTTCAGTGGGATCTGCTGGACGAATGGTCCGGATCGCATCTTCAGATGCATCAGCGGATAATCCTGTCTCCAAGGACAAGGGTGTCTCTTCTGTGGTGGCTGCAGAGTGCTCATCTACTAGAGGGCAGCAGATTCGGCATTCAGGACTGGGTCCTGGTGACCACGGATGCCAGCCTGAGAGGCTGGGGAGCAGTCACACAGGGAAGAAATTTCCAAGGAGTGTGGTCAAGTCTGGAGACTTCTCTCCACATAAATATACTGGAGCTAAGGGCAAGTTACAATGCTCTGAGCCTAGGAAGACCTCTGCTTCAAAGTCAACTGGTGCTGATCCAGTCGGACAACATCACGGCAGTCGCCCACGTAAACAGACAGGGCGGCACAAGAAGCAGGAGGGCAATGGCAGCAAGGATTCTTCGCTGGGTGAAAAATCATGTGATAACACTGTCAGCGGTGTTCATTCCGGGAGTGGACAACTGGGAAGCAGACTTCCTCAGCAGGCACGACCTCCACCCGGGAGAGTGGGGACTTCATCTGGAAGTCTTCCACATGATTGTGAACCGTTGGGAAAGACCAAAGGTGGACATGATGGCGTCCCGTATGAACAAAAAACTGGACAGGTATTGCGCCAGGTCAAGAGACCCTCAGGCAATAGCTGGGACGCTCTGGTAACACCGTGGGTGTACCAGTCGGTGTATGTGTTCCCTCCTCTGCCTCTCATACCCAAGGTACTGAGAATTATAAGACGGAGAGGAGTAAGAACTATACTCGTGGCTCCGGATTGGCCAAGAAGGACTTGGTACCCGGAACTTCAAGAGATACTAAGAAGGGACTTGCTTCAGCAAGGATCATGTCTGTTCCAAGACTTACCGCGGCTGCGTTTGACGGCATGGCGGTTGAACGCCGGATCCTAAGGGAAAAAGGCATTCCGGAAGAGGTCATCCCTACCCTGGTCAGAGCCAGGAAGGAGGTGACCGCACAATATTATCACCGCATTTGGCGAAAATATGTTGCATGGTGGGAGGCCAGGAAGGCCCCCACGGAGGAATTTCAACTCGGTCGATTCCTGCATTTCCTGCAAACAGGACTGTCTATGGGCCTCAAATTAGGGTCCATTAAGGTTCAAATTTCGGCCCTGTCGATTTTCTTCCAGAAAGAATTGGCTTCAGTTCCTGAAGTCCAGAAGTTTGTCAAGGGAGTACTGCATATACAACCCCCTTTTGTGCCTCCAGTGGCACTGTGGGATCTCAACGTAGTTCTGGGATTCCTCAAATCACATTGGTTTAAACCGCTCAAATCTGTGGATTTGAAATATCTCACATGGAAAGTGACCATGCTGTTGGCCCTGGCCTCGGCCAGGCGAGTGTCAGAATTGGCGGCTTTGTCTCACAAAAGCCCATATCTGATTGTCCATTCGGACAGGGCAGAGCTGCGGACTCGTCCCCAGTTTCTCCCTAAGGTGGTGTCAGCGTTTCACCTGAACCAGCTTATTGTGGTACCTGCGGCTACTAGGGACTTGGAGGACTCCAAGTTGCTAGATGTTGTCAGGGCCCTGAAAATATATGTTTCCAGGACGGCTGGAGTCAGGAAAACTGACTTGCTGTTATCCTGTATGCACCCAACAAACGGGGTGCTCTTGCTTCTAAGCAGACGATTGCTAGTTGGATGTGTAGTACAATTCAGCTTGCACATTCTGTGGCAGGCCTGCCACAGCCAAAATATGTAAATGCCCATTCCACAAGGAAGGTGGGCTCATCTTGGGCGGCTGCCCGAGGGGTCTTGGCTTTACAACTTTGCCGAGCTGCTACTTGGTCAGGGGCAAACACGTTTGCAAAATTCTACAAATTTGATACCCTGGCTGAGGAGGACCTGGAGTTCTCTCATTCGGTGCTGCAGAGTCATCCGCACTCTCCCGCCCGTTTGGGAGCTTTGGTATAATCCCCATGGTCCTTACGGAGTCCCCAGCATCCACTTAGGACGTCAGAGAAAATAAGAATTTACTTACCGATAATTCTATTTCTCGTAGTCCGTAGTGGATGCTGGGCGCCCATCCCAAGTGCGGATTGTCTGCAATACTTGTACATAGTTATTGTTACAAAAATCGGGTTATTATTGTTGTGAGCCATCTTTTCAGAGGCTCCGCTGTTATCATGCTGTTAACTGGGTTCAGATCACAGGTTGTACAGTGTGATTGGTGTGGCTGGTATGAGTCTTACCCGGGATTCAAAATCCTTCCTTATTGTGTACGCTCGTCCGGGCACAGTATCCTAACTGAGGCTTGGAGGAGGGTCATAGGGGGAGGAGCCAGTGCACACCACCTGATCCTAAAGCTTTTACTTTTGTGCCCTGTCTCCTGCGGAGCCGCTACTCCCCATGGTCCTTACGGAGTCCCCAGCATCCACTACGGACTACGAGAAATAGAATTATCGGTAAGTAAATTCTTATTTTCTCTGACGTCCTAAGTGGATGCTGGGGACTCCGTAAGGACCATGGGGAGTAGCGGCTCCGCAGGAGACAGGGCACAAAAGTAAAAGCTTTAGGATCAGGTGGTGTGCACTGGCTCCTCCCCCTATGACCCTCCTCCAAGCCTCAGTTAGGTTTTTGTGCCCGGCCGAGAAGGGTGCAATCTAGGTGGCTCTCCTAAAGAGCTGCTTAGAGTAAAAGTTTTATTAGGTTTTTTATTTTCAGTGAGTCCTGCTGGCAACAGGCTCACTGCAACGAAGGACTTAGGGGAGAAGAAGTGAACTCACCTGCGTGCAGGATGGATTGGCTTCTTAGGCTACTGGACACTAGCTCCAGAGGGACGATCACAGGTACAGCCTGGATGGGTCACCGGAGCCGCGCCGCCGACCCCCTTGCAGATGCTGAAGAGAGAAGAGGTCCAGAAATCGGCGGCTGAAGACTTCCCAGTCTTCTTAAGGTAGCGCACAGCACTGCAGCTGTGCGCC
Source organism: Pseudophryne corroboree (assembly GCF_028390025.1). Lineage (NCBI taxonomy): Eukaryota > Metazoa > Chordata > Amphibia > Anura > Myobatrachidae > Pseudophryne > Pseudophryne corroboree. Next base: position 619,237,046 of record NC_086447.1, read on the forward strand.
ATTGCTCTCAGCACACTTCACACCAACGGTCACTGAGGGTGCAGGGCGCTGGGGGGGGCGCCCTGGGCAGCAATGAAAGTACCTATGCTGGCTAAATATACATCACATATAGCCTCTGGGGCTATATGGATGTATTTAACCCCTGCCAGGTTGTCAGAAAAACGGGAGAAGAAGCCCGCCAAAAAGGGGGCGGGGCCTATTCTCCTCAGCACACAGCGCCATTTTCCCTCACAGAACTGCTGGTGGGAAGGCTCCCAGGCTCTCCCCTGCACTGCACTACAGAAACAGGGTTAAAACAGAGAGGGGGGGCATTTTTGTGGCGATATTATTACATATTAAGATGCTATAAGGGAAAACACTTATATAAGGTTGTCCCTGTAAAATTATAGCGTTTTGGTGTGTGCTGGCAAACTCTCCCTCTGTCTCCCCAAAGGGCTAGTGGGGTCCTGTCCTCTATCAGAGCATTCCCTGTGTGTGTGCTGTGTGTCGGTACGTGTGTGTCGACATGTATGAGGACGATGTTGGTGAGGAGGCGGAGCAATTGCCTGTAATGGTGATGTCACTCTCTAGGGAGTCGACACCGGAATGGATGGCTTATTTAGGGAATTACGTGATAATGTCAACACGCTGCAAGGTCGGTTGACGACATGAGACGGCCGGCAAACAAATTAGTACCTGTCCAGGCGTCTCAAACACCGTCAGGGGCTTTAAAACGCCCATTACCTCAGTCGGTCGACACAGACACGGACACTGACTCCAGTGTCGACGGTGAAGAAACAAACGTATTTTCCATTAGGGCCACACGTTACATGTTAAGGGCAATGAAGGAGGTGTTACATATTTCTGATACTACAAGTACCACAAAAAAGGGTATTATGTGGGGTGTGAAAAAACTACCTGTAGTTTTTCCTGAATCAGATAAATTAAATGAAGTGTGTGATGATGCGTGGGTTTCCCCCGATAGAAAATTATTGGCGTTATACCCTTTTCCGCCAGAAGTTAGGGCGCGTTGGGAAACACCCCCTAGGGTGGATAAGGCGCTCACACGCTTATCAAAACAAGTGGCGTTACCGTCTCCAGATACGGCCGCCCTCAAGGAGCCAGCTAATAGGAGGCTGGAAAATATCCTAAAAAGTATATACACACATACTGGTGTTATACTGCGACCAGCGATCGCCTCAGCCTGGATGTGCAGCGCTGGGGTGGCTTGGTCGGATTCCCTGACTGAAAATATTGATACCCTTGACAGGGACAGTATTTTATTGACTATAGAGCATTTAAAGGATGCATTACTATATATGAGAGATGCACAGAGGGATATTTGCACTCTGGCATCAAGAGTAAATGCGATGTCCATGTCTGCCAGAAGATGTTTATGGACACGACAGTGGTCAGGTGATGCAGATTCCAAACGGCACATGGAAGTATTGCCGTATAAAGAAAAAGACACCGTCTTTCAGCCTCAGTCCTTTCGTCCCCATAAGGGCAAGTGGGCAAAAGGCCAGTCATATCTGCCCAGGGGTAGAGGAAAGGGAAGAAGACTGCAGCAGGCAGCCCCTTCCCAGGAACAGAAGCCCTCCACCGCTTCTGCCAAGTCCTCAGCATGACGCTGGGGCCGTACAAGCGGACTCAAAGGCGGTGGGGGGTCGTCTCAAGAGTTTCAGCGCGCAGTGGGCTCACTCGCAAGTGGACCCCTGGATCCTACAAGTAGTATCCCAGGGGTACAGATTGGAAATTCGAGACGTCTCCCCCTCGCAGGTTCCTGAAGTCTGCTGTACCAACGTCTCCCTCCGACAGGGAGGCAGTATTGGAAACAATTCACAAGCTGTATTCCCAGCAGGTGATAATCAAAGTACCCCTCCTACAACAAGGAAAGGGGTATTATTCCACACTATTTGTGGTACTGAAGCCAGACGGCTCGGTGAGATCTATTCTAAATCTGAAATCTTTGAACACTTACATACAAAGGTTCAAATCAAGATGGAGTCACTCAGAGCAGTGATAGCGAACCAGGAAGAAGGGGACTATATGGTGTCCCTGGACATCAAGGATGCTTACCTCCATGTCCCAAATTGCCCTTCTCACCAAGGGTACCTCAGGTTCGTGGTACAGAACTGTCACTATCAGTTTCAGACGCTGCCGTTTGGATTGTCCACGGCACCACGGGTCTTTACCAAGGTAATGGCCGAAATGATGATTCTTCTTCAAAGAAAAGGCGTCTTAATTATCCCTTACTTGGACGATCTCCTGATAAGGGCAAGGTCCAGAGAACAGTTGGAGGTCGGAGTAGCACTATCTCAAGTAGTTCTACGACAGCACGGATGGATTCTAAATATTCCAAAATCGCAGCTGATTCCGACGACACATCTGCTGTTCCTAGGGATGATTCTGGACACAGTCCAGAAAAAGGTGTTTCTCCCGGAGGAGAAAGCCAGGGAGTTATCCGAGCTAGTTAGGAACCTCCTAGAACCAGGCCAAGTGTCAGTGCATCAATGCACAAGAGTCCTGGGAAAAATGGTGGCTTCTTACGAAGCGATTCCATTCGGCAGATTTCACGCAAGAATTTTTCAGTAAATGGGCGTTTTAAAGCCCCTGACGGTGTTTGAGATGCCTGGACAGGTACTAATTTGTTTGCCGGCCGTCTCATGTCGACAACCGACCTTGCAGCGTGTTGACATTATCACGTAATTCCCTAAATACGCCATCCATTCCGGTGTCGACTCCCTAGAGAGTGACATCACCATTACATGTAACGTGTGGCCCTAAAGGAAAATACGTTTGTTTCTTCACCGTCGACACTGGAGTCAGTGTCTGTGTCTGTGTCGACCGACTGAGGTAAATGGGCGTTTTAAAGCCCCTGATGGTGTTTGAGACGCCTGGACAGGTACTAATTTGTTTGCCGTCCGTCTCATGTCGTCAACCGACCTTGCAGCGTGTTGACATTATCACGTAATTCCCTAAATACGCCATCCAAACATACTTTCCCATACTGCAGACGCCAGGTGCATCTTATTACCATATACGATAAAAGTGCGCTGTACATCGCAAAACACTGCATCCCATAAGAGAAAAAAATACACCGACACATCTGAGTTCCAAAGCTCATTGATGTATATATTTGTTATTAAGAAGGATATGGATTCAATATATTACAATGTACAGTATACACATAATTACATGGTTACAACTCACACAGTAAGCAGTTAAAACATACAGTTACAGGCCAGCGATACAATTACCATATCTTTCAATGCATCCTCCTCTTAATATCTCTCTCTCTCAGCAAATAAATACAGGAACTGATCTGGCAATAACTCCATCATCGTCTAGTCCAAAACAGCAACTGACCTCCTGAGTGATCAGCAATGTGTTATCTAGTATGGGTGAGGGAACTTACTCATTCATGATGAGTCACTAGTCTCTTTGTATATGCTAAACAGGTTCAGCCTTGGGGACGTCCAAAGGGGCTGGCCTGAGCTTCCTGTCCACTACCTGTTTGGAATATCTATTGTTCTAATAAAAGTGATTTTAGCTTTTTTTTTTTTCCAATAAACTTTTTATTGAGACATCACAGATATCACATTACATAATAAAATATACAGAAACTGTAAAGTACAATAATATGAAGAGTTTGTAACTGGAGTTGTACAACAAATTCACAAACATCAAACTGCAGAGACTTTTGCATTATAAGTGGGTAATCGTTTAACACAATGATTGTATTATACATCATTGACGGAACCATAAGGGGAGCCGTCACATCCGTCCACTCTTAAACTAAAGATATAGGTTGGTCCTGCATAGCCAATCTAGTCAGGTACCACGTAGTGTTCTTGAGGCTGTTGTGAATGTGTAGCCGTGTTGTGAGGGGCAAAGTGGAGATATAAGATTCCCAGAGAGTGAAAAACCTGTCTACCTCTATCAACAATAGCCTCCACCCAGTCCATCCTGAATATATGGTGTAGTTTACTCAAAAATAATGGTATCTGTGGTGGTGTGCTATCTATCCACCCCTGTAGAATCGTTTTTTTCCCCGCCGCACTAAGGGCTATCAGTAGATTTTTACATTCCAATGGCATATGGGATCAATGATACCCAAAACTGCCCATTCGGGGGTAAAGGGCACATAGGTTATTAAATTAGCTTCCGCATATCTCCTAATGAGATGCCAAAAATATTGTACAATTGGGCATGCCCACAAACAGTGATATATGTCAGCCTCACTCTGGTGGCATCTGGGGCAAGAGTGTGTTTCCGATGTTCCCATATGGTAGCGATGTAGCGGGGATAGACAAGCGTTATGATACACATTAAGAAATAATTCAGTGTACATGCTTGCTGGGAAGACCTTCAGGGAGAATAGTAGTGCTTTTTCCATTGTTGGTATGGTCAGTCCAGGAAAGTGGGCCAACCATTTGGACATGCCACCTGTCACAGTAGCGTGGTCCAATATTGTCCTCAAAAAAGTATAATGTGTGGATATGGCCTTGTGACTCGGTACAGGGTGCATTAAGAGACTATCTAGAGGGTTAGTCCAGTCCCCCTCCGCAAAATGTGTAAGAACATGCCTAACGTAAAATTGTGTTTGCAAAAATGGAAGGGGAGATGAAACGACCACAGCATGTCCCGTTGAAACCTCTGAGAAGGTGAGCAAACGGTGGTCCTCCACAGATACCAATGACCGAATCGATGCTATACCAGCCTCCCTCCATCTTGTGAAGGGATGGGCAGCCATGTCGTCCAAGAACTCTGGGTTTTTAAGTAAGGGCAGGTGTAAGGAGTAGTGCTGATTCAATTTCGCATTGTGGCGCAGTATGTGCCACATTTTCCTAGTAGACCACAAAAGTGGGTTAGACCTAACATGGTCCGGTATCTTCCAATCATGTTGGTGAAGAAAACATGTCAGACCCACATCTGCTAAAACGTTCTGTTCGAGGGATGTGTTCGTATATACAGGGCTATTTTGCAGCCAATCTCTCAAGTGTCTCAGAAGTGCAGCATGATTGTAAACTACTATATCTGGAAAGTTGATACCCCCATTGGACTTAGGTTGAGCTAGTTTACGCAAAGCGATACGCGCCTGGCCTTTCTTCCATATAAAGGTTCTGATGAGTTTGTTGATTGTTTGTACGTCCTGTTTAGTCAGCAGTATGGGAAGTGTTTGTAGTGGATATAATATGCGCGGTATGGCCACCATTTTCAGCAGGTTAGTCCTGCCCAGATATGACAATGGAAGAGGTTCCCATCTCTTAACATCATCAGTTAGAGTGTGTATGGCTTTGTTTACGTTGATTTTGTATAGTTCAGACATATAGCATGGCACCATAATACCCAGATATATAATATATGTGGACACCCAGTGTAGGGGAAAATGTGAGGTCCAGCTCGGACACGTCACATTACCAAACAACAATAATGCTTTAGATTTATCCATATTGATACTAAAACCTGAAATGCGGCCAAATAATTGGATCTTGTCTAGGATCAAGTCAAGGGAATGTTCTTGGTCAGATATATACAGAAGGATATCATCAGCGAAAGCGGTCAGCTTAATTTCCTGTCCACCCACTTTTATACCCCGAAAAACCGACCAATCTTGTAATGTCCTAAGCAACGGGTCGAGGGCCAGATTAAACAGCAGCGGCGATAGAGGGCATCCCTGACGGGTACCCCTTTCCAAGAGGAACCGTTGGCCCCTGATCCCATTTATTAATAAAGAAGCAGATGGATTATCGTAGATGTATCGTACATAGTTAATAAAACCCATATCAAAGCCTCTTCTCTCCAATACAGTAAATAAATGTGGCCACAAGACCATGTCAAAGGCCTTATTGGCATCGAGGCTGAGAAGCATATTCGAGTCTGTACAAGGAGATTGGGATGCCGCCACCGCCGCCAGTGCTGTGCAGATTGCTTTAACCGCATGTCTACCAGTTACAAAACCCATTTGTGTTGTGGTGAGTATATCAGGGAGAATGGATTGAAGCCGTGTCGCCATTATCTTGGCCAATAGTTTGTAGTCAACATTTAATAGGCTAATTGGTCTGTATGAGGAAAGAAAATTGGAGTCCCTACCAGGTTTGGGGATAAGTGTAATAAATGCTTCATTAAAGAGAGGAGACGGGGTGCTCCTTTCATGTATAGCTTGGAACAATTCCAATAGGGTGGGGACAATGTGGGCCTGTAACATGCGGTAATAATCTCCCGACAGGCCATCTGGACCTGGAGATTTATCATGAGGTAAATTGGAGATAACAGTGTTGATTTCCTCCCCCGTTATTATTCCCACAAGGGCTTCTCTCTGGTCTCATGTCAGAGGGGGCAGTACCTCATCTATGAGCAGCTGTGATTGTATATCAGTATCTATTTGTGCCGAGCTAAACAAAGATTGAAAATAGGATTGAAACTGTTCCACTATTTCTTGAGATTTGGTGATAATACGACTGGACCTAGGGTGGTGTATAGTGGCGATAATGTGTCATTTTTTGGGAGGCCGGGAAATAACCGCCAGTAATCTACCAGCCTTATTGCCCCATCTATAGAATTTATTTTTGGTAAAGTCTAAGGAGTGCTTCGCCTGGGTGGCTAAATAAGTTTCAAGCAAGCGCCTAGCCTGTTTATACTCAGAAAGGACGACCTCTGTCAGAGTAGTGTCATGACTGAGGTTTTTGTGAACCCGGTGTAGTGAAGTCTGTGCGGGCGACTGGAGGATTATGTGAATACTACCACTGACCTGGTTTGGAAATGCTGTGGACTCTGGGTCTCCTCCGGTGACTGGGAAGAGGAACCGCAGCAGAGATGGCCGAATCTAGGTTCTCCTCATGCAGGATTAGGTCGGCAGACAGGAGGCATGCTGAAGGTCTCCTGAAAGACAGAACTGGAAAGGCACTGATGAATCAGTGAAGAATACCAGGTATAATTGTGCTAAAGGGCACGGGGTGCTTGGAGACACTGAGGTGCTTGCGGACACTGAGGTGCTTGCGGACACTGAGGTGCTTGGAGACACAGGTGCTTGGAGACACTGAGGTGCTTGGAGACACTGAGGTGCTTGGAGACACTGAGGTGCTTGGAGGCACTGAGGTACGTGGAGGCACTGAGGTGCGTGGAGGCACTGAGATGCGTGGAGGCACTGGGGTGCGTAGAGACACTGGGGTGCGTAGGGGTGCTGAGGCACGGAGGTGCTGGAAGCACGGAGATGCTGTGGCACGGAGGTACTGAGGCACGGAGGTGCTGTGGCACGGAGGTGCTGTGGCACGGAGGTGCTGGAAGCACGGAGGTACTGAGGCACGGAGATGCTGAGGCACTGAGGTGCTGAGGCACGGAGATGCTGAGTCACGGAGATACTGAGGTGCTGGAAGCACGGAGGTACTGAGGCACGGAGGTGCTGAGGCACGGAGGTGCTGTGGCACGGAGGTGCTGTGGCACGGAGGTGCTGGAAGCACGGAGATGCTGTGGCACGGAGGTACTGAGGCACGGAGGTGCTGTGGCACGGAGGTGCTGGAAGCACGGAGGTACTGAGGCACTGAGGCACGGAGATGCTGAGGCACTGAGGTGCTGAGGCACGGAGATGCTGAGGCATGGAGGTGCTGTGGCACGGAGGTGCTGTGGCACGGAGATGCTGAGGCACGAGGTACTGAGCCCTGGAGATCCCATCTACAACAGTAGTAAAACTGAAACACGACAGCTGTGGTTTTCAGTGGAGAACACGGAATTCAGTACTGTGCCTTTAAGACGAAACATTGCAGCTGTACCTTTACATTGAGACTCAGGGAAATGGTGAAATCAAATGGCAACACACAAATAAACCAAACGGTAACAAGGGAACAGAGTTTCCACAGGAACTTAGGTACAAAGGTTACCTTTAGGGAGCTCAGCTTAAGACCCACACAAGGCTGTATGTGACACAAGGAACTGGCCCAGATTCCAACTCAGCCTCCTGATTTATACTTCCTGGTCCTTGATGATTGGTGGGCAGGATTAGGTGATGTCACTGTCATGTGACTACTCTAGCCAAGGCTGTGATGTAGAATGAGGCCTAGCAGGCCAAGAGAACACTGAAGCCTGGACTTCTGCAAAACACAGGATGCTTGCTTTTAGATTACTGAATTCAGCCTCACACAGGAGATCACCACAGGTGGAGCTGATTACCTCTCAGGCAGAGAACTCAGGAAAACTCATAGTGCTGACAAGCTGTTTAACTCCGTGAGTGAAAAGACACAGGATCCAGGACAGATGGCAGGGGTAAGTCACCAAATATAAACCTACAGTCAGGATTGTGACAGTATCCCCCTCTTCAAGGGTGGACTCCGGACACCCATCTTGAATCTTAGAGGAACTTGATGAATAACTTGTACACAAAGCTTCTAAAAAGTGGAAACCAGAGGATCCAGAACAAAACTTAAGCTGGATTCTTTAGAAGTCTTCCTGATCTTCATCTTCAGAACAGGTAGACCATCCATCATAGACAAGACTGGAATTTCCTTCATGCATGGAAGCATAACAGGAAGGAACAGCACCTCCCAGGAAAGGAGTAGCATCATAAACTGGATCAAATTCAGAGTCTGAGTCCAAGTCTAACGGAAAATACGAATCTCCTTTAGATACACAGTTTGAAAATGACCTAGAAGTGCACTGTAACTTTAAATTCTTTGGCGGAGAACTTAGTATTGAGCTAGGAGAGACTCCTACATGACCAACCTGAATGGTCGGATTCCTACGGAAGGAGATACTTGGACTATCTTTGGCAGGCTTAGAGGATGAAACTGAAGAAAGCTTTGGCTGGACGAGTAGGACTGGATTGGATCCGAGGATACTTGAATTGGCTGGAGCCAAAGGAGACGGACCAGGCTGGTCCTGGAGTATTGCTGGACCGGCTGTAACCGGGACGGACTGACCAGGCAGAACCTGGAGTATTGCTGGACCGGCTGGAACCGGGACGGACTGACCAGGCGGAGCCTGGAGTATTGCTGGACCGGCTGGAACCGGGATGGACTGACCAGGCTGGGCCTGGAGTATTGCTGGACCGGCTGGAACCGGGACGGACTGACCAGGCAGGGCCTGGAATATTGCTGGACCGTCTGGAACCGGGACGGACTGACCAGGCAGGGCCTGGAGTATTGCTGGACCGGCTGGAACCGGGACGGGCTGAGCCCTTTCTTCACAGGGCTGGGCTGAGGCAAGAGCCCCCACTTCACGGGGCTGGGCTGAGGCAAGAGCCCCCTCTTCACGGGGCTGGGCTGAGGCAAGAGCCCCCTCTTCACGGGGCTGGGCTGAGGCAAGAGCCCCCTCTTCACGGGGCTGGGCTGAGGCAAGAGCCCCCTCTTCACGGGGCTGGGCAGCACTCTGTAGAATCTCTGGCTGGGCAGCACTCTGTAGAATCTCTGGCTGGGCAGCACTCTGTAGAATCTCTGGCTGGGCAGCACTCTGTAGAATCTCTGGCTGGGCAGCACTCTGTAGACTCTCTGGCTGGGCAGCACTCTGTAGACTCTCTGGCTGGGCAGCACTCTGTAGACTCTCTGGCTGGGCAGCACTCTGTAGACTCTCTGGCTGGGCAGCACTCTGTAGACTCACTGGCTGGGCAGCACTCTGTAGACTCACTGGCTGGGCAGCACTCTGAAGACTCACTGGCTGGGCAGCACTCTGAAGACTCTCTGGGGCTGGACGCTCTGAAGACGCCCCTCCTGGGGCTGGACGCTCTGAAGACGCCCCTCCTGGGGCTGGACGCTCTGAAGACGCCCCTCCTGGGGCTGGACGCTCTGAAGACGCCCCTCCTGGGGCTGGACGCTCTGAAAACGCCCCTCCTGGGGCTGGACGCTCTGAAGACGCCCCTCCTGGGTCTGTGGACACGGACTCCTCTGTGACTGTAAATGGCTTGAACATTCTTCTCTGGACACCCAACTTGGGATAAGGTCTTTTAACCACCGGACCCCAGTCATAAATTTGAGTCTCTCTCAGAAGAGTAGCCTTCTTGATACCCCCGTCAGCAGCAGAAGGATCGGATACTGTGGATGACTTGTAGACATGAGCACTATGATACTGAGATTTGTCACTATTACCTGGCTTGCGAAGAATGCAGTCTTTAACAAAATGACCAGAATTTCCACAGTAAAGACAGAGATGTAGCTCCTTACGCCGCTGACGTTCAGCTTCAGAGAGCTTGGGCCGTGGATAGCTCTGATGAAAAACTTTCCCTTGCGCAGAGGAAGAGACTCTATTAACTGGATGGGACAAAACAGGATCAACAACGTTGGTAGTATTCCTGAGGAGATCAGGCATCACAGAGAGAATACTAGGCAAAAGTTCTTGTAACTGTAGTAACATCTGGTAGAAAATCTGCAGTTGGTCAGGAGTCTTAGAGCAGAAGGTCATAGAATCTCTGGAGGACGAATTCCGCTGCAGACACTGTGCCAATCGATGCTGAGTCGACTCCAGACCTTCCAAGCGTCCTGCAATATTGCTTAGGAGGTCATGCGTCAGACTAACACTTTCGGCCGGGTCCATGTGGCCAGTTCCTACTGTCATGACTGAGGTTTTTGTGAACCCGGTGTAGTGAAGTCTGTGCGGGCGACTGGAGGATTATGTGAATACTACCACTGACCTGGTTTGGAAATGCTGTGGACTCTGGGTCTCCTCCGGTGACTGGGAAGAGGAACCGCAGCAGAGATGGCCGAATCTAGGTTCTCCTCATGCAGGATTAGGTCGGCAGACAGGAGGCATGCTGAAGGTCTCCTGAAAGACAGAACTGGAAAGGCACTGATGAATCAGTGAAGAATACCAGGTATAATTGTGCTAAAGGGCACGGGGTGCTTGGAGACACTGAGGTGCTTGCGGACACTGAGGTGCTTGCGGACACTGAGGTGCCTGCGGACACTGAGGTGCTTGGAGACACTGAGGTGCTTGGAGACACTGAGGTGCTTGGAGACACTGAGATGCGTGGAGGCACTGGGGTGCGTAGAGACACTGGGGTGCGTAGGGGTGCTGAGGCACGGAGGTGCTGGAAGCACGGAGATGCTGTGGCACGGAGGTACTGAGGCACGGAGGTGCTGTGGCACGGAGGTGCTGGAAGCACGGAGGTACTGAGGCACTGAGGCACGGAGATGCTGAGGCACTGAGGTGCTGAGGCACGGAGATGCTGAGTCACGGAGATACTGAGGTGCTGGAAGCACGGAGGTACTGAGGCACGGAGGTGCTGAGGCACGGAGGTGCTGTGGCACGGAGGTGCTGGAAGCACGGAGATGCTGTGGCACGGAGGTACTGAGGCACGGAGGTGCTGTGGCACGGAGGTGCTGTGGCACGGAGGTGCTGGAAGCACGGAGGTACTGAGGCACGGAGATGCTGAGGCACTGAGGTGCTGAGGCACGGAGATGCTGAGGCACGGAGGTGCTGTGGCACGGAGATGCTGAGGCACGAGGTACTGAGCCCTGGAGATCCCATCTACAACAGTAGTAAAACTGAAACACGACAGCTGTGGTTTTCAGTGGAGAACACGGAATTCAGTACTGTGCCTTTAAGACGAAACATTGCAGCTGTACCTTTACATTGAGACTCAGGGAAATGGTGAAATCAAATGGCAACACACAAATAAACCAAACGGTAACAAGGGAACAGAGTTTCCACAGGAACTTAGGAACAAAGGTTACCTTTAGGGAGCTCAGCTTAAGACCCACACAAGGCTGTATGTGACACAAGGAACTGGCCCAGATTCCAACTCAGCCTCCTGATTTATACTTCCTGGTCCTTGATGATTGGTGGGCAGGATTAGGTGATGTCACTGTCATGTGACTACTCTAGCCAAGGCTGTGATGTAGAATGAGGCCTAGCAGGCCAAGAGAACACTGAAGCCTGGACTTCTGCAAAACACAGGATGCTTGCTTTTAGATTACTGAATTCAGCCTCACACAGGAGATCACCACAGGTGGAGCTGATTACCTCTCAGGCAGAGAACTCAGGAAAACTCATAGTGCTGACAAGCTGTTTAACTCCGTGAGTGAAAAGACACAGGATCCAGGACAGATGGCAGGGGTAAGTCACCAAATATAAACCTACAGTCAGGATTGTGACAAGTAGCAGTGAATGTTTGGAAGGCTAAGGACATTGCCGCTTTTAACTCAGTATATTCCAGTTTGGATTCCCTTTTTTTCCAGGTGACATAACCAATAATGTGTCCCCTCATCACTGCCTTGGAGGCGTTCCAAAAAATGTCAGGTCTATCCCAGTAATCTATATTTTCGTCAACGTAATTTGTCCAATGATATGTAAGATACAGTTTAAAATCCTCTGAATCTGCCAAGTATTGTGGGAATCTCCATATACGATCTGTCGAGTGCATATGGGGGTGGGTTATAGCCAGCGTGACAGGGGCTTGATCAGAGATCAATATGTCAAGTATATCCACCTCAGCAACCTGGGACATTAGGTCATCGGCAATTAAGAACCTGTCAATACGAGAAAACGTTCCATGTGCCAGTGACAAATGGGTATGTGTTTTATCGGTTGGGTGTAGCAATCTCCATGGATCAGAAATGTCTAAAGAATCTCTAAATGACATTAGATGTCTGCTCTGGGAGTCAGTGTTTCTCGGCATAGTCGGTGACCTGTCAACCGTAGGATCGTCCACCATATTATAATTACCACTCACTATTAGAGAATAATTAGTTCTGCCTAGGAGAATGTGGGTGATGTCTTGAAGGAATGTGTGTGTATTAACATTTGGGGCGTATAAATTGACAAGGGTAAATTTAGAATGAAAAAGCTCTATGTCCATTATGATGTATCTACCTTCGGGGTCAATGATTTCTGTCAAAACAGTGATAGGGAGATATTTCCTAAAGAGTATGGCCACTCCTCTGGCTTTCGTAGGAAAAGGAGCAGCGATACAAGAACCAAGCCATGGAGCTTTCAATACAGTTTCCTCGCCCGTTAACCAGTGTGTTTCCTGTAAGAAAATCACGTCCGGGTGAAAGCGTTTAAGGTGCGTGACCACACGTCATCGCTTGACCGGGGAATTAAGTCCTCCTACATTCCAAGAGATGAATTGTAGTGGCTTGGGGGGTATTACCTCAGATGAGGAAGAATCTGCTGATGGCATGGCTACCCAATCCCCTCAGGGCAGTGAATTATCTGATGGATAAACAATGTAAATAAGCATGCAATGACGGCACCCCTCATAACCCAGGATCCCCAGGGTAGCAAACATTTCAACAGCAGTAACAGCAGTATAACACGAAATGCAATGCACAGTCTCAGTATTTGAGACATCAATTGTGAATCATAATATCTCATACCTCTATTTTCTAACATTTTCCTAACAACCAAAACTATGGTGGGCACCAGCTAGGTCTAGTGGTGCGCACACTGAACACTAACAAAAATAATTGCTAAATCAGTAAAGATGAATATTTATAGGTAAATTCAAAATCAACTAGAATAGAAATAGAAAAAGATAATCAAAATTTATAAGGTAGGTTGACCCACATCCGCCCGAGGCGGGAGTATCCGAGCCACTCAATTGTGTGTGCCCCACTGACTGTTATCCTAACTAGTAGGCGACCTTGACGGAGATCCGTGAGTCAGGAAATGAGACCGCGCCGCCGCTGGGTCAGTATAAAACATCTGGTTTCCATTCTCTAAGACCCGCAGTTTAGCTGGATACAGCAGGGCGAATCGGATATTTTTACTATGTAAGTGGGAGCAGAGTTCAGAAAATTATTTTCTTTTCTGAGTTACAGCTGCCGAGAAGTCTTGAAATATCAGAATCTTGTGGCCTTTGACTAACAATTCTCTATTTTTACGGTAAGCTGTGAGAATTTGTTCTTTAGCCCTGTAGTCTAAGTAGCGGGCGATGACCGGTCGAGAACGCCTCCGCGCCCCGTCTTGCATCGCTCCCAGCCTATGGGCTCTTTCAATATATGGGACTTCTATGTCATCTACGATTCCCAATGAGGTCGGGAGGTCTACACTAAGATAGGAGGATAGGGCCGGGCCCGTCAAGGACTGTGGAACACCTATAAATCTGAGGTTATTCCTACGAGATCTATTTTCCAGGTCCTCAACTTTATCCTGCAATTGTTGTATATATTTATCCTGGGTTGATACCCCCTCCCGACAGGACTGGACTAAGTCCTCAGTGTCACTCAGTCTCGTCTCCAATGTGGAAATACGCGTAGCGTGAGAGTCTATGCGAGCTAAGCCTGTTTCCAAGCGGGCTTGTAGATCATCAAATCGTTTATCAAGCAAGGGCATTAGAAAATCTGAAATTTCTTTAGCTGTCAGGGGAGAGGCGTTATCGCTAGGTAAGCTAGAGGATTCCGACCCATGTTTAGCTGGGGAGGGCGGTCCCGACTTAGGGGGAGCGTCTTTCCCCTTCCCCGCTTTATAAGAATTGTTGGATTGTTTCGGGGGCATGGCTTTGTCGAGGTACTTGTCCATATCCCAGGGAACAAGATGTGGAATAATCAGTGACTCTTAGGGGCTGTGAACCCGCAGGTACAGGCAATGATATTAAAATAGAAGCAGTTATATATGGAGCTCGAGCGGAAGTGCGAAACCAGACCAAATTATTCAGAACATATTACTCTACATCTATCTTCCCACTAAAGGAAAGGGAAAGCTGCAATTATATACAATGGTCTACAACCTGAGGGGGCGACCCGAGCAACAGGCTATGGGAGATCCCGACTTGGGCGCAAACCCATATCTTGAAAACAATTTGAAATGTCAAGCTATACAGAGTGGAAATATCGAATTAAAATAACAAACGTCACATTTAGGCCACAGCGGGCGAAGAGGAGAAGAAAATTATCTCACACAGAATACATTGAAGCAGAAAAATAACAAACGTCACATAGAAGTTCCCATATGAGAAGAACAGAGAAATATCGCATAGAATTCCTGGTATGTGCAAAATAACAAACGTCACATTAAGCTCTCTGCAGGAGGAGGAAGGAGAATATATCACGTAGAATCCTCAGCGTGAGAAAAATAATAAACATCACATAAAAATTCCCAGCAGGAGAAAAACAAAAAATATCACATTCAATAGTGTGAGAAATTCAACTAAAGAACCACTAGATGGCTCTACTGCATTAGATTCAACTCCATATAATCAGTAAGGCCACTAACTTAACTTGCAAGTGTAATAATATTGCATGGACAACAAATGAGGCTTGAACCCAGTAATCGGGCAGATGGTACACAGAGTCCTCTTCTGAAGGTGGAGTGTCTGGGTATAGCACCATCCAGTGCTATGCGGTGCCCGATGGTACGAAAGGCATTCTAACAGAAGCAGGGGGATTGCGGCAGGGGGCAACGACACAGTCACTATGGAGTGTTATTACACCCCAATTATAGTATAGCGGAGAGAGGGAGCCCCACGAAAGCCTAATGAAGGGGCTGGTCTGTCCCATACATTTACAAAGGCTCCCAAACACACTTTCAGTGCATAAAGGAAGTGTATGAAGGGAGAAGAGAAAAGGGGGAGGAAGTAAGGGTAATTTCAATCAGGGAGGGGAGGAATGTACTGCAGGGGAGGAAAAGGCTCACACAATAGGGGGGATGGTACCAAGTTCGGGGTAGTGTAGAAGAGTAAAGGGGAGATGGTTAGTGAAAAGTAATGGGGGAGACAAACAATGTTAGCACCTGGGGCGTCAGTAGGGTCATTCACGTAGATAGTGGTAGTAGGTAGCGTGGCTCCTCCAGGATCACCAGTCAGCAGAAGGTCCTGGAAACTGCAACCCCGAGGTCTCCTGGATGTCGGCAGCAGGAACAGTCCCAACAGCCACCCTCAGCGGCACGAATAGGGATGAGTTATTGTGCACCCCGTAGATCCATGCAGGGGTGAACACACAGCCACACAGTAAATTCACAGCCCTGCCGGCTCCAGCCATCACTCACTAAGGTACAGGCAGGGGCAGATAACAGCAGTCCCGACGGTCTGCACAAGGAAAGTGCCAGCAGCAGGGACGGGCACACAGCCGCGGCTATCCCCCGAGGCACCCCCAGCAGCACAGACTCGGGCGGGTTACGGAGGTCCCGGCCGACGCGTTGGTCCCAGCGAGGCGCCCGCAGAGCGGCGGGTCTGAGGAGTGATAGGGGGACAGCCCACGCCGCGCTCCAATCCCCGACAGAGAGAAGCAGTAAGGTCCTTCACAGGGGGCTCCCCCACCCCGCAGGCAGTAGATCCGCAGATAGCTGCACACCCTGCTGCGGTGTCGTGGTGAGGATATCTTCCTCCCGGTAGCCCAAGCCTCCAGAGCACGGCCCCGGGAACACAGTGAGGATGTCGCCCCTCGAGGCACGTAGAAGGGGGCCTCGTATTCCGGCCACCCAGCAAGAGTGGGTCAGTAATGTGGGGGATAAGGGAAAACGGAGGGGAGGAGGTAAGGTGGTCGGCGCCCTGTAACTTCAGGTCCGTTCCTCCCGAGATGCGCGCCAAAGGCAGGCGGTCATCCACGCCGTCAATATAAACGGCTTGACTTCGGTGTAAAATAGATCCACTGGGGCAAGTAAGGTATCGAACTGTTCCTCCACACACGGGGGACACACTCCTATGAAGCATGTATCCCCATGGAGGCAGGAAAAGGAGGATTGGGGTGGATTATTGTAGCTCCTGTGCAGATAGGGATTAAAAAGCGGCCATGCTGGATGCCCCGCCCACCAGAAGTCGTGATTTTAGCTTTTACACATTTAATCATAATTATTTGTTGCAATGTCCTACAACTTAATAACAAGTATCAAATGAATCTACACATTAATCTGGTTGCTTTAATAGTAAATATGACAGGTCTATCTTGCTTCGTTCAAATAATACACATACATGACATTACTTCATTATATAATTTTAAATCATGATGTCTGGCGCTTGATATTATTATAATTATGTACTGCATGAAATAAGTGTCGAATCCATCTCTGTGGCATGTCCGTGTAAATGCGTGCGTTACCATATATTACTGTGCTCGCTGCGCGTATTAGCAAGTATAGCGACTTATAATGTGTGTAGTTTGCATGTTCTTTTTATGTAATATTTTTGACTTCGACAGTCCACCCTTTGGCAGCAAACAATTACTGCCATCAATTATTAACATAAGAAAAAAAATATTTCATACAATAATCGGTGACCTAGACACAAGTATGTATTAATTTTGCAAATCAGACACTTGTCTATATTTGGGGAAGACAGGGAGGAGGACGAGACATCCTCTATATGCACTCGGCGGTCACGGGACCACTGGTTGGGTGTGGGACAACATTCAACCTGTAGAGTATGCTGGGACATTGCTTTGGCCTATAATGTCTGATTTGCGATGAACATTTCACACATACATGTACCTACGTCTTTGTACACTGATGTTTGGATTCGAATGAGGTTCTGCTGGGTTGATGAAGAAGACACAAACAAATCGTGACAGTGACATATAAAATTTTCATGATCTACATATTCCTATCATTTTCTGAACATTGTTTCCATTTCTGGAACGTATGCTAGGTCTGTTTAATCATTGAACAAGGGTTATAAGTAGTGTCCTTCCTAAATAACATAAACCTTCGGAGTTCGGGGAGAGCCACTCATAAACCTTTCTTCCACATATATTAATGAGCTCTTTATCTGCAATGTGTGAATAGCCATTGTCTGATTGTTCCTGATTACCTCTGAACTCCATAACTACTAGAACTTTGATTTTTCTCTGACTTTAACAAACTGATCGGCTAATCCTGGGATCCTATAAGGAAATCACTCCTTCCTCTAGAACCAGTTCCAGTCCCACACTCGACTCCTCATAAAAAAAAACCTCGCAAAAATAGAATATCCTGGAAAAAAATGTTTGTCAGCGGGAAAGAGAGAAAAGAGAAATAGAATAGACTGGTCTTTCTGCAATCCTTTAGTACGCTCAGGTAGTGTTCAACAGTGCCGCCTCTCAGTCTTCACGGAACAGAGTCTCTGGTGATACTTTTGCAATCTTACTCCATTTACGAGTTCCTTCCGGACTACCGACTTTCTTGCAATGGGAGTCGTGGACCCAAGTCTCTCTCTCAGCTACTTTCACTGGGATAGTGCTGTCAACAAAACTTGGTATGGTCCTTCCCACCTGTCTATTAGGCAACCTGAGCGTAAGAACAATCACACAGTCTCTTGGTTCACAATCAAGACAGTTAGCATTTGGCATACCAGCAATCAACAGTTTCAAGTTCTTTTGTCAAGTTCTCAAATGCTGGCTCATCTCAATAAGGTACTGTACTGTCACCTCATTGGTGTATTTCTGATCATTGTGCGGATCAATCATGACATGAGGTTGTCTTCCAAAAACAACCAAAAAGACACAAATACCAAAACAAAAACAAATTTCGAAGAGGGTGATTCGTTGAGTGAAGATCTGGGAGTGGTTCCGAAGCTACATAATACTAGTGGCAGTATCTATGTTCACAATAGTACAATTTCAAGCTTTGCTCCTACTTCTAGGGGTACCATTATCTACACTCAAATTTCTGCGCAATTTTTCTTTGCGGTAAACACAGCAGCATCCGTGGCGGCAGGAAATGCCTCTACCCAGTTTGAGAAAACATCAGTGCACACCAATACATAACAATAATTCCTAAAGGGTGTTAACTGTATGAAGTCGATTTGTATTTCCTGAAAAGATCCATCTGCAGGAGGGATATGGGATGGCTCTGTTGGTATTGCTTTACCAATATTCTTCCTCAAGCAAGCAAGACAGGTCATTGCTCTCTTACCTGCATGAGAATAGAAAACTAGCCCACACCAGTAGGCTCTCATCAGCCTGCACCTACCCTCTTTGCCTAGATGAGACAGACCGTGTGCCACCTCAGCTAGACTTGGAAGGTATGCTCTGGGGCTACTGGCTTACCGTGTCCACCTGCCCACAGTCCTGAGGACTCCTGGCCATACCCCTTTGTCCTCCAGACTGCCTTTTCCTGTAGGGAACAGAAATTTTTTGTATCTTAATTTAACTATCGTGTGTTTGCAATGTAGAGTACCATGAGCATAACTCAAAAAAAGAAAAAGAAAAAAGAAACATCTCTAGAGGGGAGAAAGAAGAAGTAAATGAAAAAGAAAATGTCAGGTTTGCCATTCACCAACAGGCATATCAGTGTCTATACAAAATTTCCCTTCACCTGTATTCCCATTCTCCACCCTTTGTGCATGACAAGGCACACTGCAGTAATACTGGTATCATCGTGCTGTTGAGATATACTGGGTTCGGGCAGAACTCTGAAGAACCTAGGCATGTGGAGTTTGAACTGTAATTGGGTCCATGTATTGTACCACCCTGTGTGAACGCAAAAGATGAAGAGGAAACTGTAGAGAAACAGAATAGAGGTTGGTGACAGATGAGTTTGTAGAGGTGAAGAAGATTTTATAAAAATTTGATAACTGGATTGGGCACTACGGGCAAGTGATTCTCTACTTGGTCTACTCCCCTTAAAGCAATTTCTGTGTTTATCGTATCGCTATTGGGACTATCCCAGCCATCAATCCAGTGTCCTGTCCATCCTAAATTCATAGGGAACCCGGTATCTATGAGATAATTTCCTCTACCTGTGATGGACATGCATCTAGAACAGTAGAATGCGACATTAGTCTTCGTGGGTGTCTAACATACTTTGTACTTCCTGAGCGGGAGCATTGTATATGTATATCATATCTAACAAAATTAATTTAATCAGGGGCCATTTCTGCTAGGAAAAAGAAGCAAAAGTTTAGAGGCCCCATCTTAACCCCAGCAAGTTTTGTCAAAGGGTAATATTGCATTTATTTTGTTCTTCCCATTAGCCGAATCTGTGTTTTCTATATGGCTTATGATTCCTTACTATATGTCCCTTGGTCCCGTCTATGTGTTTAATAATGTGGCTTGTGTTTTCTGTCTAGGGAATCTATATTGACTATGTGTCCTACTACTCCTACAATCTCTGGCAAAATGCCCTTCCTTCCTACAAGTGTAACATATTATTGACCATTAGGGGATTAGGGTTTGGACTGATGGGTCTTTCCTGTATGTGCCAGTATACTTACCATCCTCAACCTCTCCACCTGTTGTTCTCTGCGCCTAGCACTATTCTTGTGATGTTCAATAGCACACTATCTAAGATTAGCTACTGTGACCCCTTTCCAATTTTGCAAAGAAGTCTGCACCCTGACACTCAATGCCTTATTGAGCCCGTCCATTTGCATGGAGACAGCCACCTCCCATTTGCCGAATTAGTGTTTACCAGTGGTCTTATCCAGATGGAGAGGTTGCTATTACTGCAAGAGACAAAGAAAAAAAAAGTTTAACAAGCTTCTAGGTCATGCGAAGTATTCATTCAATCCTTCTCATCCCGTATTAAGGGTCTGTACATGGTCCAACAAACATTTCCGAGCTCATCTTTACTAGGGGCATTACTAGGAATGAATACTTCTTATATGGTAACTGAAAGAAATACCCGGGGGGCTACCTTGTCTCTGTCCGCTTTCCTACTGGCAAATACTAATATGCGGACAAGTTTTGTCTCCATTTCTGACGTTACTTTCTTGATTTTTTTGTTTTATTTTTGGGTTTTGCTATATATGTACACGAATGATACCATACTTACCTGTTCCACTGGTCTCAGCCACTTCCCCCACAGGCTACTGCTCTTCTTTTACCGGTTGGATACTCCTCTGGGTGCATGAGAAATGGCTGAAAACAATCAGGTCACCTTCTCCTCCTAAATAAAACTTCAACATTCATTAGTACATATATAGGTTACAGTCATATTTTTCATATTTTTATTATTTTCTATAGTTTGTATGCTGGCCATAACTGCTTCCACATCTACATATGGCGGTGTACTTGCATTCTCTTTTTTTCTTTTCTTCCTACTTGTTTATTGTTGCTACAAGTTCAAACAGTTCTTATATTTCCATTCTTGTCTTATATGACTTTGGTTAGACATACCACCTGCAATACCTTAGGATCAAACTCACCAACCCCTCTTGCTGCCACAGGTTTAAACACTTTGTATGTCTGACCCTTTGTTTTCTGGATTTTATCAGACATATCCTTATCCTTAAGTTCTGCAATACCTCTGGTTCAAAGCTGCCCACCCTAGGGAATGGTACCCTATCTTTGTCAGTCATACGTAACCATTCATTGCAAAAAGCCTCCGTGTGTGAACCATACTTTTCACACATAATAAACCTTGCTGACCCTCTCGGTCGCAATTATGACCATCTCGGTCCCGAGTCTGACCTTCTCGATCCCAACTCTTCTTCAGCCTGAACCCTAGCTACCAAACGCCCACTGCTTTTGCAATTGGATCCCATCGCGGACTTTTTGCCAATAAACGCAATCCCCAAAGCACACCTTAGATAGACGGTGAAAGACACCTCGCGCTTTCACTCGCTCCTTCTCTGCTGAGTACCACGACTCACTCCAATAGTGAACACCGCGTACCCAGTGAGGCCCTATTGGTTTCTATTTACTGGAAGTGTTAGGAGTGACTTACCTTTTCCAGTAAATATCTGCCGCTGGAGATTTTCCTGAGAGAGACCAGCAAAAACTCCCTATAGACTTTTTTATACACAAATCACGCTTGCGTATGCTCTATACAGCGCTAATGATACCGCGATTTTACGCAAAAGCTCGTAAAGGGGTATCAAGTTGTGCTATCTATCGCACCCACAAACGTGCAGTCCAATCGCACAGCGTATAGGTACTAGTTACCTATCTGCCGTACAACCATGGGTCAATGTACAAACTGTGACCCTCAGCTCGGAGCGTAACAAAAAACCTTTGTACTTCAATACTACACAATGCACAATTCCCTATTACGTTCCTCTGCAAATCTCCTCACGATTTGCGTATTAAACCTTATACTAACGTGAGTCAGCCGCCTCACACCACCAAGCCTCCACTTACTTGATGTACCACACTACGGGATCCCGAATTCCCTGGGTTCAATATCCACTCACTCCTACGTTCGCTCACTCAAATACACTTTGGTTTTTCTGTACAGAAAATTTCAATTTATTTAGATAGGCAGCTTTACCCCAGAGGCAATACAGTTTAAACAAAAGTTTTATACTAATCTGCTTTTGAAATCTGATAGTTATGTGCTATTGTATTAAATGTCTACTATCCCACCTTTGAACTAAACGACACTATTGTGTAATTTGTACTTAGCGCCCGCATTCTTACGCACTTTGCGGAAACACGCGACCGTGCGTGTCTCTTATATTGCGTGCGCAGTCCTATACTTTGTCCGAGACACGTGTACAAAACCCTGTGTCCGCAATAAAACAAATCACACAGCTCTATAAATGTGAACAATACTAATTACTATTGCCCACTAGACACAACTTGTTCTGTATAAACTTTTATGCAGAACTGCGTTTGTGTCTTACACTTACTTCCTTAAAATACTGTTATTTCAAATTTACCTACAGTATATAGCAACAAATGTATCCTATTTCACACAGATCTATAATGACTCTAGCAATAATCAATAATTTAAATGATATGATTCAGATTGGATAACTATCCTGCAGAACATACACTGATATAAATATACACATAATTATAATAATATTATATATATGTACCATTCTCTGGTCTCCTATGAGACACCTTACCTCTTATTTGCATATCAAAGCTATTTGTTTTTCCACTGCTAAAAAAAAACAGTTACACAGGTTACTAAACATCTATCACAAATTCATATGAGAAATAAGAAAAATCTCAGCAGTATACATTCCTGTACGCCACTTGTATCTTCAGCATGTAATGAAATCCACCGCACTCTGTAAGATACTCCTCCTCTTGATTAATTCCCTCTCAGGGTAGACATGAAATAGAGGAAATGCGGACAGAATAGTGCACCAACGTTTTTAATATATATAAGACAAGCACAACAACATAATCCAGTCCAAGTAAAATTGAGACACACAGGTAGCAAAAGAGAAGCCCAGTGGGCAATAAAGGTGTGCAATTACCGGACACTCTGAGAACCTGACAGGCTCAGATAGGACCTGAAACGCGTTGGTGAGGTGCAGGGAGATCACCTAGTTGGCATTTGGTGGAGGCACTTATTGGATGCAGGAGGCTGAAAACCCGGGAGGCCAACTGGCACCTTTATACATCTAAGCTATTCTGAGAGCCTGTCAGGTCCTCAGAGTGTCCGGTAATTGCACACCTTTATTGCCCACTGGGCTTCTCTTTTGCTACCTGTGTGTCTCAATTTTATTTGGACTGGATTTTATTGAAGATTTTACGTTTATGTTGTTGTGCTTGTCTTATATATATTAAAAACGTTGGTGCACTATTCTGTCCGCATTTCCTCTATTTCATGTCTACCCTGAGTGGGAATTAATCAAGAGGAGGAGTATCTAACAGAGTGCGATGGATTTCATTACATGCTGAAGATACAAGTGGCGTACAGGAATGTATACTGCTGAGATTTTTCTTATTTCTCATATGTATTTGTGATAGATGTTTAGTACCCATTTAGAGGAGCACCATTTATCATTTTCACCAATTTCCTGTTTTATATTGTATCTTTTTTGGAGGTGTGGGAGACACCTCTATGGGGGGAATTTGATTTAGGCTGCACCTATCCCTTGCGCACCAGACAGAAGCCAGTGCCTTTCTGTATTTAGTTACACAGGTTAATTTGCATTTCAATGGCTATCCTATAGCAAGCAGATTCTACAAGTCTTGGAAGGAAAAAGAGGAAAAAAAACTCAAAACCCTTTCTTTCCTTTTTCTATCTGTGTGCAATTTCTTCACTTGATGTAAAGTAATTACACACACACAAGAAGGCCAGGAGAAAAAAAAAACTTATCTCACCATTTAATCTCACTAGGCCCAACTGAAACTATTTGTAATTGACTATGGCATGGGTTAAATAAATGTATTGGTAACTCATAAATTGTGCTTAATGTGACCAAGGAAACTGATTATTCTGAGCAGACTGAAAATCAGCTATTTAGAAAATGACCTTTCTAAAATGGCCACAGCTCCTCCCCTTCCACATCCATGAGGTTTACACAAAATGGTGGACAGGCCATGTGGTTAGTCCAAAATGGAGGACAGACCATGCGGCTTCCTTTGTCACAAAGAAATCACACATTATACAAGCACTAGAAGTTATTTTAGGAGTTTAAAAAAACTATATCAAGGCTATGCAGCAACTATTAAATGTACTTTTAAATCTACTTAATAGATAAACAATCCAATCTGAATCAAACACAATATGACTTATTTGAACTTTGTTTTGCAATAATAAAAATACATTTTAGCATCTTAAATATTATGAGAAACGCATTGTCCCTTGAAATTTCATATCATTGGCTTACTGATATCACAACAATACATATGGATGTTATTTTCATCAGCGTCACGATGCGTCCATCGGAGCCGGTCGATTACAGCCGCGTTTGTAATGTACAGTGCATCTTTAAGACCCTGATATAGCGGACCAGCCCCCATCTGTGAATGCCAAATTGCTTTCTCACAAATATTTAAAATGCCCACTCTAATATATACTGCAGACGCCAGGCGCATCTTATTACCATATACGATAAAAGTGCGCTGTACATCGCAAAACACTGCATCCCATAAGAGAAAACAATACACCCACACATTATCTGCGTTCCAAAGCTCATTGATGTATATATTTGTTATTAAAAAGGATATGGATTCAATATATTACAATGTACAGTATACACATAATTACATGGTTACAACTCACACAGTAAGCAGTTAAAACATACAGTTACAGTTACAGGCCAGCGATACAATTACCATATCTTTCAATGCATCCTCCTCTTAATATCTCTCTCTCTCAGCAAATAAATACAGGAACTGATCTGGCAATAACTCCATCATCGTCTAGTCCAAAACAGCAACTGACCTGTGTGATCAGCAATGTGTTATCTAGTTTGGGGGAGGGAACTTACTCATTCATGATGAGTCACTAGTCTCTTTGTATATGCTAAACAGGTTCAGCCTTGGGGACGTCCAAAGGGGCTGGCCTGAGCTTCCTGTCCACTACCTGTTTGGAATATCTATTGTTCTAATAAAAGTGATTTTAGCTTTTATACATTTAATCATAATTATTTGTTGCAATGTCCTACAACTTAATAACAAGTATCAAATGAATCTACACATTAATCTGGTTGCTTTAATAGTAAATATGACAGGTCTATCTTGCTTCGTTCAAATAATACACATACATGACATTACTTCATTATATAATTTTAAATCATCATGATGTCTGGCGCTTGATATTATTATAATTATGTACTGCATGAAATAAGTGTCGAATCCATCTCTGTGGCATGTCCGTGTAAATGCGTGTGTTACCATATATTGCTGTTCTCGCTGCGCGTATTTGCAAGTATAGCGACTTATAATGTGTGTAGTTTGTATGTTCTTTTTATGTAATATTTTTGACTTCGACACTCTGTCTATCTATCTATCTATCTATCTATCTATCTTACAATGTTTTGTTACTTTGTATATGAAACCCTAAAGCCCTCACTGAAGCAAGGTATGTGGGCATGCAGTTTTTTTTTTATATATATATTTTTTATTACAAGACATTTTTCAACATGTACATTCATTATCTTCTTTAGTTACATCTGTTCGCAAATTCGACATTGCATAATTACAATTTATCACTATGTCATTGTTTATGATACATCATAATGCAGTAACACCACATATTTTCTATTGCTTCCTATCCTTACATCACATAGAGATGATGTATCTGTACTGACTTTCTTACCTCTTCTTGATACCAATTTGTCCGTGTTATCTCTGCTCTTATCACATATTTCATTTGTGGATTTAAATTATAGATATATAACCTCCTTATAGAAAAGAAGTGTTTCACTCTTTGCTCTTTACTTTGTAACATCTTTATCCATTCCATTTTAAATAAGTACTCAATCTACGTTTTTAACATTGTTATATCTATGGCGTCTTCTGCTACCCACTGTGCCAATATTGTTTTCTTAGCTGCTGATAATATTTTGGTTATCCACTGTTTTTCTCCCATTGTCACATTCTCTCTAGTCTGATTAGATGTATAATTCCATATCACCCTATCAGGCATTATTTCTAGTGTTTTTCGTAATGTTGTATTCAAATAACTAAAGACCTTTTCCCCAAATTCTTTCACTTCCCTACACTCCCACAAACAATGCATTAGATCTGCTCCTATTTTTTTTAACATTTAAAACAGTTTGAATTTGTAGCCAATCCCATATTATGTCTCATTTTTGACGTAATATAGGCATAATGTAGTATCTTAAGATGTATTTCTGTGTATGGCACTGATATGAGTTGTTTATTCATATTATTTGATTGTGTGATCATTGTATCTATCTCCATATTTGGGAACGCCTCTCTCCATTTTATCATCCCTGTTTTTTCATTTTCTAGATTCATTGTGCTAATTATCTGTCCATATAACCATGATGTAGAGGCTATCACCCGCGGGCAGCGGAGTAGCACGTCATCCAATCCCTTACCCTTATTAACTTCCCATATTCTCAGTGCCGTTTCATTTATATAACTCTTTATTTCTAAGTAAGTGAATTGTGCTATTTCAATTAAAGGATATTTTTCTCTAATACCTCAAGTGTGTGTATTCTTCCACATCCCTTATCTAGTATTTGATATATATATATTTTAATCCCTGTTTACTCCATTTTGTCGTGTTAATACCTTTATGTGTAAAACCTGGGTTGTGTCATATTGGTATAAAGAGTGAGATATTAAGTGATATCTTTTTTTGTGTGTGTGCCAGTTTCCACACTAAACATGTGGTGTATGTTATACCCCTTTTACACTCGCATGAAAATCCCGGGATATTGCACGTGAACGCGCATCATCCCGGGATTTTTGTCAGTGTGAAAGGGTACAGGGACAATTTCCCGGGTCGAGCATCCCGGGATTTCAACCCTGGTCTCGACCAGGGTTGGTCCCGGGACCGTCCCGGGAAGCAGGGTAGTGTGAAAGGGCCCGTCCCGGGATTCACTACCCGGGACTGTTAAAAGGCCTCCGATTGGAGCTTTCATGGGCTCAGAAAAGATGATGTCATCTTTCAGAGCCATGGGGAGCGTCCTTGATGCGTGTGAGGAAGGCAGCATGGCGACCTGGACAGACCAGGAGGTTAGAGAGTTGCTGAGCATTAGGGGAGAGGAGGAAATAATGAGGCAGATCACAGGCACAGTTAAAGATGCAGTGATTTATAAAAACATCTCCAAGATGCTGGAAGCCAGGGGAATCATCCGCACACAGCAGCAAGTGTTAAACAAAATGAAAACTCTTAAAAAGCAGTTTCTGAAGGTGCATAACAACAACAGGAAAAAGAGCGGTGTTGGCCGTATCGACTGGCAGTACTATGACATCTGTGCCAATATCTTTGGAAACACAGCTATATGCAGTCCGGTGAGTCTGTCTTCCAGTTCACAGTACACTGCTACAGAAGGCACTCCAGAAGAGACACAGACAAGCAGTGACGTCTGTCCGTCATCCCCGTTGTTAATTGACGACACACCTGAGGACAGCGACACATCCTCCCAGCCGTCCATAAACACATCCAGAAACGACGACAGCATAACTGCAACCATTGAAGACGTCGTGGAAGCTCAGACCAGTGACAGTGGGACTGTACAAAGTGCCGTCACCGTCACCCCAACTTTACAGAAAAACAGTAAGTACATGTTTAGAAAATAACACTCATAGCACAAATCCACAATTGTTAATCATCCGGTTATGTGTGTAGTATAAGTGGCCAGTGTGGCAGCAGCGTGGCGAGCGCAAATGAGCCCCTTGCAGGATCACTGCGCTCAGCACGCTGCTGGCACGGTGGCACGCTTTGCAATTTCTGCCCCCACCCACGGGGGCTTTGCATTTTTATAAATAGTTCAATGCTGCAGAGTAGCTAGTGTGTAGGTGGATTAATGCCACAAACACGTTTGCTAACGCTGCTATTTTTATATACGCTCATTTTGTATTTCTTCTCTTCACAGTTTACACCGTACCGCCTAGAAGGAAGAAACTGAACAGAGCGGAGCAAGTGGCTAAAGCCATGTCAAATGTCCTTGTCGACCAACTCCGAGAGATGGACGCTACAATGTCCGCACAGGAGGATGCAAGGCTCGACAGGTTTCTAGAGGCAGAACGCCAAATGCATGATGCATTTCTTTCCCAAGTCATGACAATGCAGGAACGCATGAGTAGAGAGCAGTATGACCGCCACAGGGAATTGCACCAAATGAACATGGCGTTCTATGAGCGTATGACCAATACCTCAAGAGCACCAATCCAACACCACAACTCACAATACCCTGAGCAGGGTTTTTCATCATTTAATCCTGGCCCATACTATGCCCCAAATACTGCACCATCTAGTGCGCAAAGCACAGAGTTTACTGTATTGCGCAATTTGCCGTGAAACACAGTGAATTTCTTATTGTTGTTATTTGTTGTTAAATAACCACAGTGTGGTCATTGTTTATGCACAACTGTTTGTGCCTTCTTTAATTTTTTTTCTATGTTCTGTTTTGTATAGTGTCTACATTAAAGCACTTTTTATTTATTTTTTACACAGTAATAATATACTGCAGGGACACTGTGGTTTATGGTGTTGTATCTACAAGCCTACCAGTGTTTTTTTTTTATGCCAATCAAAACTTGTTTGCAAATCTATGCATAACATTCCCATTTGTGCTTAACAGTAGACCATGTTTTCAGTGTTTTCTACATTGTTTCTGCATATATACAAAGTTTGTGGCAATGTGGTTTTTTTGGAAAATCATAAATATTGAAACCAAAGATCAAAGGTGGAATACAAAATAAAAAAAACGTAATTCACCAAACATGTTGTGCTGATTCTTACACACTATTGTACCAGTGCTGCAAGGTTGGACGTAATAGTGTGGCATATTTGTTCTGCAGCGGAGTTTGAGGCAGTCCCAAACAAAGCACCTTCCACATGTGGGTTTATAACCTCAGGGTCCTGCACAGTCCACTCAGGAAGGAATAGCTAATTTTTCAGTTCACAGATGTTGTGCAGTATACAGCACGCAGCTACTACATTAGGCATATTCTTTAGGTCCACATCATTGCGCTTCATCAAACAACGCCATCTTCCTTTTAACCTGCCAAAGGCGTTCTCAACCACCATCCTTGCTGAACTCAGGGTGTGAGTATAGGTTTGTTGCTCTGGGGTTAACTGGACCTGTTGGGTGTAGCCTTTCATAATCCAGGGGCGTAAAGGGTATGCAGCATCCCCGATGATGTGGACAGGGATCTCCACCCCATTCACAATCTTTGCACACTCTTTGGGGTACAGCCAGCCTCCCTGCTTCTCCTCTACGATGTTGTACAGGTCAGAATTGGCAAGAACTCGGGAGTCATGAGATCGGCCTGGCCAGCCAATAAACACATCTAGGAAACTAAAGAACAGTAAAATTGAAAAAAGTTAGAATGTAAAACTCACACATGCAACTCATCCCACCACCCCAAAAATAAACACTTACCAATATTTGTGGTCCACAACAGCCTGTAATATGATGGAGTGCCAGCCCTTCCTATTAAAATAGTCAGCATGGTTGTCACGTGGGGCAATAATGGGGATGTGTGTCCCATCAATCGCTCCTTCACACTGCGGATAGCCTCGCTTCACAAATCCTTTGATGGTATCCTGTAAGCGCTGTCCTTGTGGTAGAGATATGAAGCGCTTGTATAAGGTAGATACAATTGCTTTAGTCACCTGGTGGACTATGACACAGCAGGTGGAGATCGCAACACCGAACAAGCATGAGACTGAGCGGTACTCTCCTGGGGTAGCATACCACCACAATGCAATAGCTAATCTCCTGCGTGCCTCGATGGGTCTCCTAAGCCTGGTGGTCTGCATGTCAAGTGCTGGGGTAAGTAATTCCAGGATGTAGTTAAAGGTTGCACGAGACACACGGAAGTTAGCCATCCACTCCTCATCCTGGTAAGCTTCCACGGTCCTCATAAAGGCTTCTCCGTGCCGGCGATATCTGGACCAAAATGAGCGGTTAGGGCCCATACTCACGCTCAGGATGGTACTCATCCTGGATGATATGAGGGCTCTCCTCCTGCGCAAATATTGGCGGCGACTAGCAGCCCTATCCAGCATAAATTGCGCCCTCCTCCTCCTCATAAAATATATGTGCAGTATACTGCACAGTGTGACAAGCTGCATCATGCTGTCACTGGCTGTATGAAACATCTGCAAAGCAGAAAGAATCATGAGCTCAGGCATACACACTGGTACTCCGTCGGCCATGAATGCAGCAATGGTGTGAGCAGGCACCACCCCTCCCTTTGTTGACTAGTGTGACCTCATCTATGTGAGCCAGAAAAGGCCATTTCTAATGACATGCATATGCATTTGCAGGGATATCCCGGGATCAGTGTAAATGGGGCTGTCCCGGGTCGATCCCAGGTCTTAATGCAGTGTGAAAGGGGTCAGTCCCGGGAAGGCATCCTGGGACGCATCCCGGGAAGCATCCCGGGAGTGACCTGGGAGTGCGAGTGTAAAAGGGGTATATATTTTGTGCTTTATGTTTACTTATTAGTGTTGTAGGTGTATAAAGTGCACTTACTAACGTCATGTTTGTATATAACGACTGCTCAATTTTACTATCTGCATATTCATTAGTATTTTTTATCCAGTCAACTGCATATCTAAGATTTGCTACTATGGTGTATGTTTTTAAGCATGGAAGATTAATCCCTCCCGTTTTACTTGTTTGCATTAATTTATATAATGCTATCCTTGGTTATTTCCCTGCCCATATAAATTTACTAAATGCTTTATTCAAAAATGTTATATCTAGATCTGTCATGATCAAAGAAAGTATTTGAATTACATATAGTAATCTAGGAAATGTAACCAGTTTTATCAGCTGACATCTACCCAGATATGATAATGGGAGATGTTTCCATCTCTCAAAATCTGACACCCTTTTCTGTATAATGTTTGGAAAATTTGCTGCGTATAGCGCAGACGCGCGCGTCGTGATGTTTAATCCTAACTTTATTATTGTCTCCTCTGACCATTTGAATGGAAATGTATCTCCCCAATCTTTTCTGACCTCTTTATTTAATGCTAAGGCTTCTGTTTTATTAGAATTCACCAGAAATCCTGATATTATGTGAAATTCTCTTAATATTTCCATAAGCCCCAGCATTGCTTCCTTCGGATTCTTAATATATAGTATTAAATCATCTGCAAATGCAGATAATTTTAATGTGCTATCTCCCAACTCTACCCCTTGCCATTCTTTGCACCGGAGCAATTGCTAATAAATGGATATAATGCCAGATTGAATAGCAAAGGTGACATTGGGCACCCTTGCCTTGTCCCCCTGTAGAGCTGGAATACTGATGTGTTCATACCATTAACTGTTAAATAGGCCCCAGGCTCCCTATATAGAGTTTTGAATACTGTCACAAAGCTCTCACCAAAGTTCTGTATTTGCAAAACTTATTAGATGTGCCCATGATATTTTGTCAAATGCTTTGTCTGCGTCGCAGCTGACTATTATCGTATGCAGTCTTATGATGGTAGGCATGGGTTGGAGGCCGGGAGGGTGAAGACTGAATAGAAGGCCTTCTGACTGTAACTACATGGGGCATGGCTGAACAATGATTTGCAAAACTGCCCCACCAATTAAAAAAAAGTTAGGCTTGACCGGGGAAGGCTACCCAGAAACTGCTGTGGTAGAGTATGACCCTGTGAGTTATGTGGAGTTATACTAACTATGATTCCAGCTACTTGCCAATCAGCAAACTGCATTAGGCCTGACAGGATGATATCAGGATCAGGGCACTTGGGATGCCGTCAGTCAGAATACTAACAGCGGCATCCCAACATGCAGGATCCTGACACCTGATAGATAAGTAGTCTATCTCGAACCCCTATTGCCCTAACTCTCCCTTCCTGCAGCCCGACCCTAACCCTTCCCCATCCCCACAGCCTAACCCTAACCCTCCCTGGTGGTGCCTTACCTTAACCCTCCTTCACCACAGCCTAACCCTAACCTTCACACCTTAGTGCATAACTCTAACCCCCCTTTGTAGTGCCTAAACCTAACCCTCTCTCCTGCAGCCTAAACCTAACCCCTCCACCCCCCACAGGCTGACCCTAACCCACCCTGGCAGACTTACAATAGAGATGACGGCATTTGGGATTCCGGTGCCAGCATTGTGATCCATGTTAGGATCCTAGTGTCAGTCGTCTGACCAGTGTCGTGATTCTGGCATCGTATTCCTGCTGCCGAAGTCCTGAACACTGGTATGGTGATCAGATCCCAGTCTGACCACCACTGGGTTACTGAGACTGCTATACCCACTTAGGGTCCTCCAGATCATTAACAATCATATTCAGAACCCATCAACAGTGGTCTCTATTGAGGAAACATTTGTTTGCCAGCCATTGAGATCATGGGTACCTAGTTCTTTTACTGGAACTCTGCTAAAGTTCATCTACTCCCATCTTTAACAGTACTGCACAAAGCAGCAGCAATAGAACCCTACTGTTAGGAACTTGGACTTGCTTGGTGTCGAGACTTTTGGACTTGATTAGAATTGTGTTTTTTGGACTTGATGAGTTTGGTAATACTTGGACTTGATAGATGTTATTGGGGAATCCAGCACTATTGGGGTGAGACTCCTAGATCCCTCAAGAGGGTTTTCACCAATTGCAACCCCCTGCTGTTCCCTTAGTGCTTGTCGCGCACATCGGTACTTAGGGGGCCACATGGACTTGAGCTCACCCAATAGACAGAAGCCCTCATGCAGCTCTGAGTAGCAACTGGGAGTGAGGCACACAGCTGCCTGAGGCATGAGGCACAAGCTGGAAAAACCTCTACCAGGGCAGGTGTCTTTAGTGTAGGTGGTATACAAACTCCGAGCCGGGCAGCTAAAGTTGGCAGATGGAGAATGCAATGCTAAACCTGGGTAACAGCAGGTAGGACAAAGTATTGGAAACTGACAGGCAGGGATTCTGGCAGAGTATCCACAGGACAGTGTACAAGAAAGGAAACAGGGACCAGGTACACAGCAAGAGTAAACTATAACCAACACTGAGGGAGTGGTAGTCTGTTCCAATCAGCTCCCAGGAGTCCAGAAAGAATAATGATTATTGAAGGACAAGCTGTTGTGCTGCTGCACGTCCTCACTCAGTGCTGCCACTAACTTCCTGATTGCGTCTTGGTTGCTAGGCACCCAGCGGCTCACAGATGGCCAAACGGCTGCAGAGTCAGGCCCTGGGTGGGAGATGAGGACTCAGAGGGCCAGAAGGGATGCAGCGTCCCGGTCGCCTGGCAATGAAAGGGACCTGCGTCCAAGACGACCCACCCAGCGGTCAGTCCCAGGTGTGCTCAGGTTGGTGACCAAAATTAGCTTCAGAGGTATACACCTCTGGAGCTAATATTGGTCACCAACCTCAGCACACCTGGGACTGCTTTGCCATTTATTCTCTACAGAACTGGTAACATAAACTTTGCTTATTTTCCCAAATGCAATTTTTTAACCATTACACTGGAGATGTAAACTGATTTTGAACATAACAATCCCAACCCACTGGAGGTATCTGTAAATGCACTTTAATCATTCATTTAATTCCCCTACATTAGGGGGTAACAAAAAATAAATTATTGCATATTTTATATACATTTACTTATGTCTATGCTGACTTTTATTTATTGTATTATTTTACTGAGGTTATTTTTTATCAATGCCATGATCATTAGTACAACGTACAGTATATCACACAAGTTCCTAATTGTAGTCAGACTGAATTAATGACATACCATCTACTGTACCATTTTTTTTCTTTGTTTCTTTACTTCAAAGAAATTATTTTGTGTAACAGGTTAAAATATACAAAATACAAAAACATGTGTAAGAAGAGAAAGTGGGAGGGTAGAAGAGACAAGTGGGCAGGGTAACATGCAGATACCAAGTCAACGAGTTGAGGACAATGTGCCTCTCCCTGTGAAATTAAGAGAGTAGACTTCTCACTGGTATACCATAGGAAAAATTAAGTTTGTGGTATACTGTAGGAGCCTTATATGAAGTAGAGAATTTAAATTCGATCCAGCTACACCATATTCCTACAAATTCAGAATGTTTTGCGGAGGCTGAGCAAAAAATATCCTCCATGGCCATGTAAAAGTCTGCTCAGCACCCTGGTAGCATTGTTAATGTCAAGTTTTCAGTTTTTTGTGTTCTCGGGAAAGACCTCTGGCTAGGTTCAGTGAAGATGACTGGGTGGTCGAATGTAGTTTCTATGCAAAGTGATGTACAGGAGCGGGTAGGATGGTAATGGCCGAATATCTCAATGTGGATGAATCAGAGGTAAGCTTTATGAGATGCTGAACTGGAAATAGTTGTATAGATAGGCTGGAACCGGATTATTCAGCATTGCCGGACTGGGACCGTACTGCACAAGATTGCCGGACTGGAACCAGATTGCTCAGGATTGCTGGACTGGAACTAGCTTAATTCATGATTACTGGATGGAACCGACTTTGTTCAGGATGACCGGGCTGGAGCAGGCTTCATTTAGGATGTCATGGCTGGAACCGGCTATACTTACGCCGGTGTTACTGGGAGCTGATGGAGGCAGCACAGACAAATGCCAGAAACGGAAAACAAACACAGTCCCAGGAGAATCCTAGAATCTGGAGCCACTAGATGCCTGGAATGACAAATGTTGTTCTGGTGATTTGACAGTGACACAGTGCCCTCTTTCATTCCTTTTGCACGGCTGCGATTGGTGGAACTACCCAGCTGAATTGATACTGCCGTAATACTGATACTTGTAATTGGCTAACCTGCAGTCAGCTGATTGGGAGTAAGACGGCAGCGCCCAGTGGATGGAGCCGGCGCGAAAGTCTGCAGGGAGACGCCATAGGAGGACACCGTCTAGAAACCGCTGAGACAGAAGACACCTGGACAGGTGCGATAGCACTGGAATCCGGACATCAGCAGCCGAGACCGTCAGGTGGGTAAGTGTACTGATACTGACTGCTGAGACCTGACAGTTAATATGTTTAAGTAGGAACTTTTTATATCAAGAAACTGGAATGATAGAATGAGAAAGTAACAAAAAAAATTGGTGTTATGGGGTACCAGGTAACCCAAAATTTCTGAAGACAAAGCTATGATCCCATGCCAGAAGGAAGTTATTAGGGAACAATCCCTGATACCTTCCCTTGTGGCAGCTCCATCAAAGAGGGGATACCATAGGGAAAAATTAGTGAAGAATGACTGGGCAATGGTACCATCTGGTTAGTACTTTGTTTTGGGTTTATAGCACCTCTAAACTAGAGGAACAAGCGTTAATAATCTGGTAAACTTTTTCCCAACTTGCATGCCTCAAAGTTCTGAGTCTCTGTTCCTTGCCTCTACAAAGGGGGGAAAAGCGAAGGGGAGGAGGGGGTTTAATGGTGAACAGACTATGTAGTAGTATTTTGTAAATATGTGAGATCATATGAGTAGGAGGGGTGTGGTGAGAGCACAAGTATTCAAAGGGCGTCATGTACCTAGCAAATACAGACCTCTAAGAGTAGAAAAAAATGTACCTAATCTGCACATCTAGCATTTTTTTCAAACTATTTCACTAAATAATATTGGGTGATTAAAATACATTTATATTAACAGCTTTGTAGCAAAAAAAAACCCAGCCTTTATACTGTAATGTTTGATAGAAGTACATACATGATAATTTACCCCTTGTGAACTAAATAATGAAAGAGATTTAAAATAGCATCAGCTTCCTGTGCTCTCTGACTAATTCTTGAACTTTCCTGCTTTCATAGTTTTCTGTACAGCACTACAGTGGCCTAAATGATGTGTCCGTCATTGCATAAATAATGTGAAGTTTATGCAAAACTGTAATGTTCACAAAACAGGATCTGTTTGGATATTTTTTCCCAGTGAACCAGTGAACTAGCAAAGACATAAGCCTGCATTTCGAAATGTAATATTATTTTTAAACATAGCTATATTTATAAGTTGAGTGAATTTATCATGCAGTTTCTCAGTTTCCACAGTTTGCATAAGAATACAGAGTTTATCTGCAATATGTATGGGTTAGCTTTTCTCTATTCATTCCCAGTTTTGTCAGTGTATATACAAATGTAAGTGACATGATGCTGAATAGCAGGGGATGTATCTGGGTTATGGTCCTCCCCTCTAGGAGAGGCGGTTTTGGAGTGTGTGGCACAGTGAATTGTGTTGTATAGTAGTGTTATGATTTGCTGCATATGGCAGAACCATGATGATGCTATTCACAGTGGAACATTTCACCACCTACTTCACAGGAGAAATGGACAGGATGTGGGAGGATTACACCCTGGATATTCCATTGCAGAATGATTGGAAATGGAAACATTGCTTATTTTACATTATGTTCAGAAATGATAAAACAACAAGTATGTAGTGTACATAACACAAGTTTTCTGCTCAGTGTAAATGTATCAAACCTTATAGATAATAAAGGTGGCAATGCACCATTAATGCTAAATTGCCATCTAAGTGGATGACCATTACAATTAAACATTTTAAAATAGCTGAGGAGGGGGAGCAGTGAGAGGGAGGACCAATCAGATTAGTCCTTCAGCCCTCATCCCTGTAACATTACAAAC
The DNA here is from genome assembly GCF_028390025.1 of Pseudophryne corroboree. Lineage (NCBI taxonomy): Eukaryota > Metazoa > Chordata > Amphibia > Anura > Myobatrachidae > Pseudophryne > Pseudophryne corroboree. The sequence goes on from NC_086447.1 coordinate 619,273,728, forward strand.
CATAGAGCCCATACAAAACAAATACTTTAAAGAGTTCCAGTGGCAAAAGCAAGATTTGTAGAGGGTAGTTTCCGTATGCAATCTACAATCTCTAGCTCTGCAGAACACTGGAGTAAGTGTGTAAGTCTGCGGGAGCAGTAGAAGAAACTAGTACCGACCCTGGAACATATACAGTGCCTCCGGAAAGTATTCACAGCGCTTCACTTTTTCCACATTTTGTTATGTTACAGCCATATTCCAAAATGGAATAAATTCATTTTTGTCCTCAAAATTCTACACACAATACCCCATAATGACAACGTGAAAAAAGTTTTTTTATGATTTTTGCAAATTTATTCAAAATAAAAAAACTAAGAAATCACATGTACATAAGTATTAACAGCTCAAATCAATTGCCATTGACCTTACCTTCTAAGGGAATGACTGCACCTAAACTATGCCAATAATAATTGCACCTAAACATTACGGAACCAAAGACAAGTGTTTTGTGGATGATTGGGGCATTGTCATCCTGAAAGTCACCTCACCACTCTTGACACTGAAAGCCCAGAGAGGGCTTCAATAAGCATGTGCTGCCCATGCACATGGTCCGAACAGCAGAGCTTGGAACCAGAGGGACTGTATCTGTATATCAGTGTCCTCTTCACTGCAGGGCTGTATAACTGCTACACCTTCTGCAACCACTGAATGTAAATGAAAACTAATTGGATAGAGCAGATACTAGAGGAAACACAAATAATGTAGTTCAAACAAGTACGATTCTAGTTGTTTTCCATACAGTGGTTGTCAAATCTGGCACCACTAACACACTGTACAGCAGTGGCTGCACAAATTTTTATTATATTTACAGAATAGACATCTTAAACATCCTAGGAAATTGTATGATTAATCTAAGGTGTTTACGGAAGGCCCTTGACAACTGTATTTTATTATAACTAAGATTTGGCTTTGCATGGATGTTACAATGTACCAACTATTGTGTAAAAATGCATATTAATGTGTCAACATTGGTAATTCGCTTCTAAGATTTTAATTCTATAAGAAATGGCAGATGTTATAATTGACAATTTAGGAGATTACAGTGTGAAGCGTTGGCATTAAATGTGATGCCATGGTAAAGTTAGGTGAGGGCAGTGACAGTTTGCAAGATGAAGAAGAGTGACAGTTATTAGATGGAAAGTAGAGATGTGCAGTTTAGTTTACCTGAAATATGAACACATCTGTACTTAGAAGTTCCAAGTCGAATAGAGTCACAATTGGGAATCACTTTGGGGTTCCGCGTGGAACCAAATACCAACTTCTGTTGTCAGTTCAGAACTCGGATTTAAAAATCAAACTCAGGTTTTAGAGTGCAGTTTCAAATTACATGATTTTAGCTGTTAGAATATTTTTTAAATTTTTTTAGCAATGTTTATAGATTTGAAAGAAATCCAAAACCGAACCCAAACCAAAACACTTGAGAGTGGTTTTGTCAAAACCAAAACACGATGATGAATTGGAACCAAAACATTGGGGCCCGCACATATCTCTTTAGGAAAAAGTTTGCACATAAATTGCAGAGAGAGAAAACAGGATTTTATTACTTACTGGTAAATCCATTTCTTTGATTCCACAGGGCACTGGAGGCTTATGACAGTGGGGTATAGATGGGTGGATAATTGGAACTGGCACTTTAAATTTATAGGTGTGACTGGCTGCTCCCACTCTATGCTGCCTCCCCTCCAGACCAGTTAGAGAAACTGAGCCTGAGGAAAGATGGAAAGAACATAACCTTAGAGATGGAGGTTAACCAAATTAAACAGCACATGAAAATTCAGATAATAAATTGTACAAACAGATGCAGCCACAACAGAATACCAAACATATAATGGCAGGAAACATAGCGCAGTGCGGGTGTCCAGTGTCCCCTGTGGAATCAGAGAAATGGATTTACCAGTTAGTACCAAAATTATGTTTTCTCTTTCATCCACTAGTGGACACTGGAGGCTTATGACAGTGGGGACGTCCCAGAGCACCCTTCATGGGCGGGAAAGTGCTGAGACACCTGCAACACAGAATGGCCAGAGTGAGATTTAGGGGCCGCAAAGGTATCAAACCTGTAAATCCGACAAAGGTATCATGTCCAGACCACAGTTGTATGGCTGAAACCCCTCAGACAGCTACCCATGAGGGTCCCACTGAACTTGAGGAGTGTGCAGAAATAGATGCTGGTGGAGATAAAGAGGATACCAGATAGTCTTGCCTGATAGTCGAATCCAGCAAGCTAATGTCTGCTGTGACTCAGGGCAACCAGGCTTAATGGATCACAGAGGACAAAGAGAGAATACGATGTCCGCAATGGAGCAGGGCTTGTACCACAGGGCTTGTACCACATTCAAAGAGTGAGAGGAAAGAGAATCTTCTGAAAAACAGGTACCACAATAGTAGAAGGAAAAAACAACTCTTGGCAGAAAATCCTTCCTAGTGCGGAGTTCTGCTCTGTTCTCATGTAAGACTAGATAAGAGGAGCAACACTACAAAGGTTCGAAATAGGATGACTGGTGGAAAGAGTGCCAAGTTTAGTTTCCAAGATGCAGTGGGAGGAACAAAGGGAGGCTGAAGTCTAAGCACGCCCTGGAGAAAAGTCTGCACTTCCTGCACTAAGAACAGGCATCGCTGGAGAAAGAGAAAGTGGCATTGTCTGATTAAACTTGAATTGCCTGACCTCTGAGTAAAAGAAAAGACAGATAAAGGGCATTGTACGCTGCCAGGAGCTTCAAAATGTTGAATGTTATGGATGACTCTGTCAGACTTGGTTTTGTCTGTGTCCCCGGAGGGGGCGCTAGTGGGTCAGTGGAGGTGGATGGGAGAAAACGAGGAGGCTGGATTATGTTTCTGCGCATGAGCGCAATGATATTTATTAAACAGATGGTTCACAAAACGGCAGCAGAAAATAACAGTAGGAAATGCAAATGTCAATTGTACAGCGTGGCAGCTGAAAGTCTATGGTAACAGAATGAATGGTGACTGATGAAATGATAACCGGTAGTGATGATAACAGATGAGTGATAACTTGGCAGAGAATATTCTGGTATGAGAACCAGAGCAGATTAAAACATGGAACCAGCAGAGATGGTGTTGTATGGCAAACCTGGTAGCAGAGGCAGGAGTCTGACTCACAGTGCAGGTGATGAGGCACTGGCAGCAAGCAAGCTGTATCACAGGTGGAGAGATGGAACACACCTGGAGTCAGTCTCTACTGCTAGGCTGAAGCACACAGAGATGGTGGTGAGTGTGAAGCCTGTAGATGGAAGCAGGTATTGCTGGCGCTTGTAGTTCCACGGAGCTGTGAGAAGTAACCAGGAGTACAGAGTCTCAGGTAGAAAGCCAGGAACACGGAACAGCAGGTAGGTATCCAGGTACACGGAGGAAACAGGAACCAGATCCTTACACATGAGTCGCAGGAGTGACACAAAGTTCAGGATGCCTGCAGACTGATCCTGCAGCTTCATATATACCCCTTGTTAAACAGTCATTGGTGGAGTGAGGAAAAGTGGGTGCGGCCAAGCACCGGATTGGCCGCCGTATGCTGACTGCTGGAGGCTGTCATGGCGGCGCCCATGCCGCGGCCTAGCGGGAACGCGGCGTGCTACACACCCGCTATCACAGGAGCGCTCCCAGGCCCAGGATGGCGTCTGATGGCAGAGACGCGGATGACAGATGAACGCAGGGACCCAGGACGGAGTCCGCAGCGGCGGACAGATGTCAGCTTGGTGAGTCGATTCCTGACAGTACCCCCCCCTTTAAGGGTGGGCACCGAACACCCACGTGGCTTGGAAGGATGAGTGTTATGGAAGACACGGACCAACCTTGGGGCATGGACATCCAACGAATTTACCCAACTTCTCTCCTCTGGGCCATAACCGGACCAATCGACAAGGTATTGAAGACGTCCATACCGGCAACGGGAATCCAGAATCTTGCCAATCTCGAACTCCACGCCCCGCTGAGTTCGAACTTTGGGGCCAACTGGAAGAGCTCTTTGGAAATGATTCAGGACTAAAGGTCTGAGGAGAGAAACATGAAAAGCATTAGGTATTCGCAGAGAAGGTGGTAACTTCAGCTTATAGGCCACAGGGTTGATGACTCTTTCGACAGGAAAGGGGCCAATGAAACGTGGTGCAAATTTCATAGACGGGACCCTAAGACGGAGGTTCCGGGTAGACAGCCAAACCTTGTCCCCAGGTTTCAGGCTAGGAACTGCGCGTCTTTTGCGATCAGCAAAATATTTATACCGGCTGGAGGCCTTTTTGAGAGAAATGTGAATCTTCCTCCAGATTGAAGAAAACTGACTCAGGGCAGTAGTGGCAGCAGGAACATCCATGTGAGGGAGTTCTTGGAAGTCTGGAACACGAGGATGTTGCCCATATACTGCAAAGAATGGAGTTGTCTCAGTAGCAGTGTGGTAGCGGAAGTTGTGGGCAAACTCGGCCCATGGGAGCAGATCAAACCAGTCATCCTGAGAAGATGAAATATACAATCTTAAAAATGTCTCTAGTTCTTGATTTACCCTCTCTGTCTGCCCATTCGTCTGAGGGTGGTAAGATGACGAGAACTTCAGTTTAACCTGCATGGCAGAACAGAGAGCCCTCCAAAACCTCGCTACAAACTGTACACCTCGGTCGGATATTATTTCTGAGGGTAGACCATGTAAGCGGAAAATCTCCCGTAGGAAGATTTGGGCGAGTTTTGGGGCAGAAGGGAGACCCTGGAGAGGAACAAAATGGGCCATCTTGGTAAATCTGTCCACTACAACCCAGATGGTATTGTATCCTTGAGAAGGAGGAAGGTCGGAGATAAAGTCCATGGACAGGTGTGACCAAGGGCGACTAGGAATAGACAATGGTTGTAACTGACCTGCTGGAGACTGACGAGGAGTCTTGTGCTGCACACACTTAGGACAGGATGCTACGAAATCCTTGATGTCAGCTTTCATCTTTGGCCACCAGTATGTCTCAGAGAGGAACTTGAAGGTTTTCAGGACACCGGGATGACCAGTGAACTTGGATTGATGGGCCCAAGACAGCAACTTGGGACGGAGTTCTGGGGAAACAAAAGTCTTACCAGGAGGAGGAGCTGGGGAGACTTGAGATGCAGCAAATACCACTGGACTCAGGATGGAATGTGGAACTGAGTCAGGCGTTTCCTCTTCGGATTCCATAGATCGGGATAAGGCGTCAGCTTTAACATTCTGCGAACCTGGGCGGAAATGAAGCTTAAAGTTAAAACGTGAGAAAAACATAGCCCACCTGGACTGGCGAGGATTAAGGCACTGGGCTGCCTTTAAATATAGCAGATTTTTATGATCCGTGTAGATGTTGAACGGATGTTTGGCCCCTTCCAGGAGATACCTCCATTCCTCGAGGGCCAGCTTAATCGCCAGTAGTTCTTGATCTCCAACGGAGTAGTTAGCTTCTGCAGGGAGGAATTTACGAGAATAAAATCCACAGGGGTGGATTTTCCCATCGGTTCCCTTCTGGGAGAGAACAGCTCCAACTCCAACTGTAGAGGCATCCACCTCCAACTCGAACGGTCTGTTTACATCTGGCTGGGACAGAACTGGAGCAGACATAAAGGCCAGCTTGATCTTCTGGAAGGCCGCTAAAGCCTCTTCTGACCAGTTGGAATGGTCTGCCCCTTTCCGAGTTAAATTGGTAATAGGAGCGATGAGAGTGGAGAATCCCCGAATAAATTTCCTATAGTAGTTGGCAAATCCCAGGAACCGCTGAATAGACTTGAGAGAATTTGGAATGGACCAATTGGCAATGGCTTCCAACTTTGTCGGGTCCATCTGGAGATCCGATCCGGAAATTATATAACCCAGGAAGGGTATAGAGGAAACTTCAAAAGTACACTTGGATAGTTTACCGTAGAGCCGGTTCTCACGAAGACGTCGGAGGACTTCACGGACTTGTAGACGATGAGAGGGAAGATCTTGGGAGAAGATTAGGATATCATCCAGATAAACAACGAGGTATTTATACAGAACGTCACGGAAGATTTCGTTCACAAAGTGTTGGAACACTGCTGGGGCATTACTCAACCCGAATGGCATTACCAGGTACTCGTAATGACCATCTCGAGTGTTAAAAGCTGTCTTCCATTCGTCACCACTCCGGATTCTGATGAGGTTGTAGGCACCGCGGAGATCTAGCTTGGTGAAGATGCGGGCTCCTTTAACTCTGTCAAATAATTCGGTAATGAGTGGTAATGGATAACTATTTTTAATGGTAATGTCATTGAGACCCCGGTAGTCAATGCATGGACGCAGTCCTCCATCCTTCTTTTTAACAAAGAAGAAGCCTGCACCAGCGGGTGATGATGAAGGACGGATGAATCCCTTCTGTAAATTCTCCCGGATGTAGTCGCTCATCGCTTCAGTTTCGGGAACAGATAACGGGTAGGTACGCCCCCTAGGTGGCTTCTTGCCAGGAAGGAGATCGATGGGACAATCCCATTCTCTATGGGGCGGCAGGACATCCGCGGCCTTTTCACTGAAGACATCAGAGAAATCTTGATAAGCCGCAGGAAGACTTGACTGGGTTTTTACTTCAGTAGACTTAATTGGACAAACTTGGGCTAAACAGGACTGATGGCAATGTGAACCCCATGAAGTAAGTTGTAACGTTGACCAGTCAAACTGTGGATTGTGTAGCTGGAGCCAGGGCATGCCCAAAACGATCTCCTGGGTGGCTTGAGGAATGACTAAGAACTTTATTAATTCTGAGTGTAGGAACCCAACTCCCAAAACCACTGGTGCAGTTTGGTGAGAAATATTCCCCTTGGAGATTCGGCTACCATCCACGGCGGTAATGTAAACTGGGTAAGAAAGTTCACATACAGGCAAGCAAAATTTATTTACCGCAGCTTGGGTGATGAAATTTCCTGCGGCTCCACAGTCCACTAATGCTGATGCAGACTGAAGCCCAACTGAAGTCTCTAAAGTCACAGGAAGGATAAGGTCTTGATTAGAAGGAGCTTGTCTAGAAGATCCCAACTTGACTCCTCCTTTACAAGTCAGGATCTGGCGTTTCCCGAACGCACTGTGCAGGAATTAATCTGGTGACCTGCAGCCGCACAATAAAGACAAAGTCTCTCACGAAGTCTTCTTGACCGCTCCTCAGGAGTTAGGCGGGACCTATTTATTTGCATAGGCTCATCAGAAGGTGGAGACTGGAACTGTACGGAAGGTATCATCCTTGATCTGCGTGGCTCACTCCGAGCACGTTCATTGTTGCGTTCGCGGATGCGAGAGTCCAACTTGATGCACAGGGAAATTAAATCAGACAATTGTACAGGAAGATCGCGGGTTGCCAGTTCGTCCTTGATCCGATCAGAGAGTCCATGCCAGAAAGCTGCTACCAGGGCTTGATTGTTCCACTGAATCTCTGCGGCCAACGTCTGGAACTGGATGACATATTGTCCCATACTACGGGTACCTTGACGAAGTTGGATTAGGTCTGCAGAAGCTGATGTTGCACGACCAGGCTCGTCAAAGATCCGTCTGAAGGTTGACACGAATTCTGTATAGTTGTTAATCAGAGGGTCGGCACGTTCCCACAGAGGAGACACCCAACTCAAAGCAGATCCAGAAAGTAGAGAGATGATGTAGGCAACCTTGGATCTTGACGTGGGGAAATTATGTGACAACAATTCAAACTGGATTTCACATTGGTTGAGAAACCCGCGACATAACTTTGGGCTGCCATCATACTTGCTTGGCACGGGCAGGTGCAGACGTGACACTGGAGCTGATGCAGCCGGCATAGAGGAACTCACAGTACTGGCAGGTGCTGGAGTAACAGGAACTGTAGAAGTGTGTACACTAGGCAGGGATTGCTGTAGTGTATCTATCCGGGAGGACATCCCTTGCAGGAACTGGAACATCTGCTGCTGCGCAGCCTCTTGACCATCCAGACGGGAGACCAGATTTTGCAAGGCCTCTGACCCCACACTCCGTCCACCATCCGAGTCCATCGATCCTGAACTTACTGTCAGACTTGGTTTTGTCTGTGTCCCCGGAGGGGGCGCTAGTGGGTCAGTGGAGGTGGATGGGAGAAAACGAGGAGGCTGGATTATGTTTCTGCGCATGAGCGCAATGATATTTATTAAACAGATGGTTCACAAAACGGCAGCAGAAAATAACAGTAGGAAATGCAAATGTCAATTGTACAGCGTGGCAGCTGAAAGTCTATGGTAACAGAATGAATGGTGACTGATGAAATGATAACCGGTAGTGATGATAACAGATGAGTGATAACTTGGCAGAGAATATTCTGGTATGAGAACCAGAGCAGATTAAAACATGGAACCAGCAGAGATGGTGTTGTATGGCAAACCTGGTAGCAGAGGCAGGAGTCTGACTCACAGTGCAGGTGATGAGGCACTGGCAGCAAGCAAGCTGTATCACAGGTGGAGAGATGGAACACACCTGGAGTCAGTCTCTACTGCTATGCTGAAGCACACAGAGATGGTGGTGAGTGTGAAGCCTGTAGATGGAAGCAGGTATTGCTGGCGCTTGTAGTTCCACGGAGCTGTGAGAAGTAACCAGGAGTACAGAGTCTCAGGTAGAAAGCCAGGAACACGGAACAGCAGGTAGGTATCCAGGTACACGGAGGAAACAGGAACCAGATCCTTACACATGAGTCGCAGGAGTGACACAAAGTTCAGGATGCCTGCAGACTGATCCTGCAGCTTCATATATACCCCTTGTTAAACAGTCATTGGTGGAGTGAGGAAAAGTGGGTGCGGCCAAGCACCGGATTGGCCGCCGTATGCTGACTGCTGGAGGCTGTCATGGCGGCGCCCATGCCGCGGCCTAGCGGGAACGCGGCGTGCTACACGCCCGCTATCACAGGAGCGCTCCCAGGCCCAGGATGGCGTCTGATGGCAGAGACGCGGATGACAGATGAACGCAGGGACCCAGGACGGAGTCCGCAGCGGCGGACAGATGTCAGCTTGGTGAGTCGATTCCTGACAGACTCCTTAGGAGACCAACGCCTTTGAAAGTGACTGTCCATTGTCACGGCACCTTGGCAACTAGCATCCGTCATGAGGAGAACCTAGTTCCATAGGTCAGATCAACATCCCTCTAGAAGGTGAGTGGTCTGCAACCACCAGAGGAGCGAGAACCACATCCTGGGTGTTAAGCGCAGTAGACAATGCAAACATACAGAAACAGAAGCTGTTATCTGGGTGCACTGAGAACCTCACAATTAATATTAAAATATAACTTTTATTATCATAATAAAATACAGAAATTAATTCAGCCAACATGAAATATTTAAAATTACAGAGTGTATAGAAAGTTAGAAAAGTGTAATAAAATCAAATGAAATCAATTGAACAGAGACTACTAGGTACTAATCTGAAGATTGTTCTTCCTATTAAGGCATTATAGCCCCCGCTGAAATGTATTTGTTTATAGTTGTATGATCCTGTTGATATATCAATTAGGTTCCATTTTATTTCCCCAGGAAATCATAACTCTCATAGAGTAATATTTCATGTATTACCTATCGATATAATTCTATTGTCTTCCTTTTTTTAATAAACAGTATTACATTCCGATACAGTGTTAAATGTTTCTGTTTAAATATAAACAGTGTCCTTTTGTGTCAGTGTTGTTTTATTGTTATTATTATTATCTCGTGGTCATATAGTGTGCAAATAACAAACATACATTTCTTCAAATTATAAGAGATACATTGGGGCTTTCAAAGTATTATATTGGTACTCTTTTACAGCAATTTCACCGTGCTCATGTCCAGTGGGTCCACCTATGTCATTGCATCCCGTGGATGTGGTGACTCATTACCTAAAATTTCTATATCCTTTATTATATCCTTTTCTTGTATAGATATTATATTAATTAAGTAACAGTGTGTTATTATATAGTCATATTACTGCAAGTACTATATTTGAGGTATCCCCATATGTGTAATAATAATCAGGTTCTATTTAAGGCATAAGTAAGTGGCTTGTCAGGGAGATCTATACTTATGTATCAACATATATATTAATAATATGCCTTTTTCATGGATTTCGTTTCAGGCAATAATAATAAACCTTATATCATCCCCTCTGCAGACATTTATATGCTGCCTGTTCCCGCTTTCTCCAGCAGTTATGTGCCCATATTACGATGTTGTATCTGTATAATCATGCACTTTCTATGGGTACTGTTAGTACCCATAGAAAGATACACTTACAATCACTATATGAACAGGCGCTAGTAATACACTTCCAATCACTATATGAACAGGCATCAGTAATTAGCCTGCTGGGGAGACCCGTCAGTTATGAAATTCAGATCACTAAACATACAGTATTTCTACTTTTGGTATCACCTCAATTGGTTTTATTCTCAATATATATATGTTGTAGTTATACACTTTCCATAGTTATTATTTTAGGCATTGATATTATAAGCGTCTGCTCTGCAGCTGTACATTAGCAGCTAGCACCCGCTTTCACGTGCCAGAACACGTGTCCACTCCGCGGAAGTTAGCTGTAGTGCGGCTCGCAATCCCTCTAGCGCGCTCACTGCCGCAGTCCACACTAAGCCACTCTGTCAATCGGTAGTGGACACTTTCATATACTTTGTAACATTTACACTGTGACACTTAGACCTTAAACATTTCAGCGGTTATGTTGACCTGACAGTCTTTGAAACGCCTACGTACATTTCACAAGAAGCTGCTTTGTCAGGGCATCAACCTGAATATCTTCATTAATGGCTTTATATACCCCTCCCTCCAATCTCATTGGATGTCTATTCTCTCTGTGTTATTTCCACCCTTTCCCATTATAGGTATTGATATTACAGGATGTTTAGCTATTTATTATTTATTTAAGACCTCTCTATTTTGTTTCAAACTATTGTCTGATCATGTATTAAATTGAAATCAACGGACAGTTGTTTAAAATTTGAAGCACATGAATACAGATATATTAAGTATCAAAATCTAATATTTTATTTCATAGTTGTTATCCTATATTGTATCTCCTTATATCCATAACTGGTTCTACGTAAAGATTATTCATCATAGATACATCATTAGTGATAGTGTATTATGCTGACCCTTCCTGTTTAATTCAATAGCATTTATTTATACTCTAAGAGTTATGTATTAAATGTTTTCAAAATATGTACAGTATTGTGTGTTTTTATATGACCTTTCTTACCTTTAGTGTTGAATAAATTTATTATATGTGTTGTAAATATAATATATTCATGAATTTCTTATCTTTTTGTGATCAGTGATTAATCTTTTGGATCTGCCCTTATTAAATCTCTATTAAATATACTGACTTTAGTATAATTTATATTACTGTACATGCTCGTACAGTGATATCATAATATCTTGTGACAAATAGTGTTAAAATAAGTGTGTACCTGAAAACTCACATTCACACACAGTGTAAAAATAAAACAGTGTAACATTTATTTTTTATAGTGATATTGATTATTTTATATATAATAACAATCTTTACTATTACTCTAACAATTCCTATCCTCATACTCCCCCATCTCAAGGTAAGTAAATATAAGCACTATCATGTATCTAAATGAATTCATGGAGATAAGAATATTCTTGTTTCTCATTCCCAACCATAGTATCCATTATCTATATCTACAGGAAAGTATTTTATCGCTATATGGATATGAAGGCATGGTGTTTTTTAGATATAGAGATAAGTATATATTTTGAAGAGATATACAGGTAAGTATATATTGCAAAGTTTATATATTGTATTCACTGGATATGAAGGTAAGATTTTTTTCTAGGTATAGAGGTAAGTATATATTGTGAAGGTAAATATTCACTGGATATGAAGGTAAGTATATAATTTTTTTACATCAATTAAACAGTTATTTTAAAAGGATTGATCTAAATCTCCAAAAATTGCATCTATAAGTCTATCAGTTTCAGGTTAAATCTAAAACCAATAAATGGGTGAGTAAATTATTTTTGTTGATACATTATAGGTCTTCATCCAGAGGTCACAGGAGTATAACATAAATTAATTCTCCATCTCCCTCCTTTCCCATCTGATTTTTCTACCAACCTACATCCTCATGTGTCTGTTCTCAAAGGACAAATTCAGGATAATAATTATTCTTTGATGAACCTTATGTGCTAAATACTATGCAATTATATTCTGCTTCAATTTATGTCTTTCAAAAATATCTCCACAATTATTTTGATTGGGTCTTCAAAGAATATAAAAATAGAGTGACAGACATTATCCAATATTGAATCGTTTTGGAATACTTTAGTTCAACCATCTTGACAATCACTCCAAAAAGGAAGAAAAATGATTGAATGAATGAACTTAAGCCTTCTGTATCCAGACTGTTCATCAGAAATATCCATTTGGATTCTTTTTTCAGAAGTTCCCTCATGATATCTCCTCCTCGAATTCCCAGTTGAACTTTTTCCAATCCGTTAATTCTCAGACTCTCTGGATTTCCTCCATGCTTTCTAAGAAAGTGTCTAGCCACACATGTCAAATTTTTAAATCTCAGTTGATCTTGTTCAGCATTCTTCACATTTCTTGTGTTCCATCAGTCTCATTCTCATCTGTCTGCTTGTTAGGCCTACATATTTCAGTCCACATCCACAGGTAAGAGAGTATATGACCTCTATGGTTTTACAATTAATGAAATCCTTTATGGGGTGTACCTTTCCATATCTGCCTTCCACTTCCTTAATTTGTTCCACAAATCTGTAGGTACTGCAGTTTCCACATTGGAAGCAGCCTTTAATTCTCCTTTCACTTTTTTCTGATTTTCAAAGTGACTATGTACAAGTTTATCTCTAAGACTGGGGGATTTCCTCCAACTTGTGTTGACTCTTTTGCCTATTATTCCAGCCATTGTTTTGTCATTGGTTAACACATTCCAGTGTTTTTGTAGAATTTTTCGTATGTCCTCCCACTCATTACAAAAAGTACCAATGAACCTTATTGTAGACTCAATTTTCTTGTTTTTAATTTTTGGGGCAATCAGGGACTTTCTGTCTCTAGTTGCTGCTGCCTTGTATCCTTTTTTTAATGATCTTTTTACTATAGCTCCTTTGTTCTAATCTTGTTCCCAATTCCTGGGCCCTCTGTTCAAATTTATCATCGCTAGAGCAGTTCCTTTGCATACGTAGAAATTCTTCCTCTGGAACACCTCGAATTGTGGCAGGTAAATGTGAGCTCTTTGCATGTAGTATGTTGTTACTGGCTGTGTTTTTCCTATACATGTCTGAGATCAGTTTTCCCTCCTCATCGATCTCTATTGTGAGATCCAAAAAGGTGATTTTTTTGGCTCATTTCTGTTGTTAATTTAAAATTCATGGAATTTCTGTTCAATTTCTCTAGAAATTATTTTAGGAGTTCAACATCTCTCTTCCAGATGATCAATATATCATCTATATATCTTGCCCAACTTATCACATGCTCTGTATACATGTCATTGTCTGATGACAATACAAATTTCTTCTCCCACCACCCGACGTACAGGTTAGCAGGTGTTGGCGCACTGGTGCTGCCCATCGCTGTACCTCCGGTCTAGAGATAGAATCTTTTATTGAACACAAAGTAATTCTTAGTTAGGATGAATCTTAATAACTTGATAATAAAATCATCAAAAGCATCTTTTTCCCTTGTGTTCAGAAAATTGTCTACCGCCTGAATCCCTCTCTCATGCTTTATACTCTACACTTGTGTAGAGCGATTCTACCACACAAGTGCATAGACATGTCTCTGGGGTGACTACCAGAATTTCTATCTTCTTGAGCACATCCATTGTATCTGTAGTATATGAAGGTAGTTCTGTTACAAAACCTCTTAGCTGCTTATCAACAAATGTGCTCGCTTTCTCTGTGAGTCCTCCTATCCCAGAGACTCTGGGTCTCCCTGTCATTTTTTTCTGATTTTGTTTTAATTTTCGGGAGGGGAAAAGAATGTTGGTATTTTCAGGTTTACCACCCAAAATAGTATTTTTCTCTCTTATTGATAACTCCCGTCAGAAAGTGTTCTTCTACCAGATTTTGATATTGTTTCAGATACAGTAGTTGGCTGTGGGGATAAATATTAGTTTTTGATAGCACTCCTGATTATTAAGTTGTCTCATTATTTCTTCTAAATAAAGTTCCTTTTTCCAGAGAACTATATTTCCCCCTTTATCAGAGGGTTTTATTTCAGTTTCATACCAGTCTTGTATCTCTTGTAAGGCTTTATATTCTCCTTTTGTGAGGTTGTAATTATTTGAAATATGTTCTGATACAATATATCAAGGTACTTTGAGACCAAGTCCAAATAAACTTTGGCTTCTGGAAAAATGTAGAAACTAGGAAAGAAGGTTGATATCTTTTTTTAGTGTAGTATCTCTTTGTTTATCTGAAGTCTCTTCTGTTAGAAGTTCTTCCAACATTCTGAGACCTTCGTCATCAGATTAATCCAATATAGCATTGTCATATGCTCTTGCACTACATGTATCCTTGGATAAAAATAATTTTTTAAGTAGTATCTTTCTCACAAAGAGATTAAGATCTTTTTTTACACCAAATCTATTCATTGACTGCACTGGGGAAAAAGTAAGACCTTTTGAGAGGACACTGTTATGATGTTCATCGAATACTCTATCAGAGAGGTTGATAATTCTCAAAGTTTCTTGTTCTTTCATTTTCTGTAGGTGTTGTATTTTCTCTGGGGTTTGGGTCCCCAATCCCCCCATTCCCTCTTTCTTTGATTTTTTTTATTGTTACGTCCCCTCCTTGTTCTCTTTTAGGCCCTCTTTGGTCCATTTGGTCATCCCCCAAAATATGTTGTATTTTGCCCTGATTATTACACTTTTACACTTTTTTAACTTTCTATACACTTTATAATTTTAAATATTTCATGTTGGCTGAATAAATTTCTGTATATTATTATGATAATAAAAGTTATATTTTAATATTAATTGTGAGGTTCTCAGTGCACCCAGATAACAGCTTCTGTTTCTGTGTGTTTGTGTTATAAGTCTTAAAGCTTTGGGTAGCACTCCCTACTAGTAAGAAATTAGGTATAAATATATACCATAAAATATTTCCAATAAAAGAGAAAGAGAACAAAGTGTTAAGGAATTTCTACTGGTGTAGAATACTGGGAGTATTTTGTTGTGCCTATATAAGAAGTAGACAATGCAGCTGTAATTGTGACCCCCATTCACTGGGAGAGGAGATCAAGTTGAAAAGGTTGTGAGTAAAAATGACCATACCATATATCTACAATTGGAGTCACCATCTTGAGTTGAACAAAGACTAGCTAAGGCTGGAGAACCAACTGGACCAGATCCTGTGTTGCCAGAGCACTGTCTGGCGAAAAGAAAACCCTCTGAAGCAAAGATCATCCCTAGGAACTGTAGCCTAGTTAGTACCAGGTGTGACTTCGGGAAATTGATTATCCATCTGTGCTCAATCAGAAACAGATGAGTTAAGGCAATATCCCGTAAAAAACCTCTCCTTTAACTGAGCCTTTATTAGAAGATTGTCTAGATAAGGAATGATGGTCACCCCTTTATGATAGGTCAAATGCTAGTCCCTGGAACTGGCAGTGAGAGTCGCTTAAAGCAAATCTGAGGAATTCCTGGGGAGATTACTAAATTGGAATGTCCAGTGATATTAGGAACTCATTTGCTTCCAGCCCAGCAATCACCTGAGTGGAAGCCCCTGTTTCTGTTGGTGAGGGGGGACTAGGAGCAACACCGCTGAAGTTAAGAGCTTTGTGATTGCCTTCTGTAATACCACTCTCTTTTCCTCTGAACCTGGTAAACCCTAAGGTAAAGAAACGATGAGGGGGCTGGACAAAAAAAATCTATCGTGTATCCTTGAGCTTACCCAAGAGTCTTGACAGGACTGCTGTCAATGGTTCCTGAACTTCAACAGGTAGGCTCCCATTGCAGGGTCTCCCAGGTGGGAGGGTAGCACACAGTAGGTATGCTGGCAGTTTTAGGCTCCTGTTGACCTGAAGCTGCTGCGGCTCTACTCCTGCTAAAGAAATTGTTACTCCCAGCACTCACTCATAAACAATAAAACAAAGTCAGGGTATGCTAAAAAATATATCTAGTTTATTGTATAAATGCAAGTTTATGTACAAATAGATTATATCTAGCTATGTGTGTGTTTGTATAAAATCCTAATACCGGTATACATACATGAATGACAAAAACAAAAAGACACACCACATTGCAAATACTGAATAGAATGAAAAAAAGTACAGACAGTGTATTTTTCAGGACAGGTAGACACGCTTTTAGCGGTTTACCTTCCAATTAACGTGCCGTGATTAAAAATTCTTGTTTTCAGATATAGCTTAGTGCTGACCAAAAGGATAATGTTTTTTATTACACGTCTCACTTTGCCTGTGAAGCTGCAGGAGATGTTTCCCCGTTGCTTATATTGTCAGTATGGTATAACTGATGAAACCAAAGTTCCTAAATAGGTGAGTATGGGTATTCCACAATGTACTCACTCTATCTGTAGTCCCGCTGTAGGGAGTGCGTGCCACACTGTTCCGGGGTAATGGGTGTCTGCCGGCAGACTGATGGAGCTGTGCTACGGGAGGCAGCGTGTTGGAGTGTCCAGATTCATAGCTCTGCAGTCTACACGTTTCACCTGTGATACCAGGCTTCGTCAGGATGTCCATTCATCTCATTCTCCGTCCTTTTAAATCTCCTGCCTATAGTACCCCTAGAGGTGGTAGAGGAACCTTTGGGTCTACCTCTAAACTTGGTGAATACTCTATAGGAATGAAACAAGGGCCCAGAATAAGATCTTTGTGGTGTCAGGGAGTCAAAAGGCAGATAAGTGGATTTACCACCTGTAGAACTCCACCTATCTAGTTAAGGGCCAAAGAATTATCACCTGAAGAGGGGAGAGCAGCTACAGCTTTAACATAGAAACATAGAATTTGACGGCAGGTAAGAACCACTTGGCCCATCTAGTCTGCCCCTTTTTTTTTTTTTTTTACATAATTTTTTTTCTCTAACCTTGTTTGATCCTTATTTCTTTGTAAGGATATCCTTATGTCTATCCCATGCATGTTTAAATTGCTCCACTGTTTTAGCCTCTACCACCTCTGATGGGAGGCTATTCCACTTGTCCACTACCCTTTCTGTGAAGTAATTTTTCCTCAAATTTCCCCTGAACCTCCCCCCCTCCAGTCTCAGTGCATGTCCTCGTGTCCTATTGCTTCTCTTCATTTGGAGAATGTTTCCCTCCTGGACTTTGTTAAGACCCTTGATATATTTGAAAGTTTCTATCATGTCTCCCCTTTCCCTTCTCTGCTCCAAACTATACATATTGAGATTTCTTAGTCTTTCTGGGTATGTTTTGTGATGTAGGCCATGCACCATTTTAGTTGCCCTTCTTTGTACAGTTTCTAATGTATTTATATCCTTTTGAAGATATGGCCTCCAGAATTGAACACAGTGTTCTAGATGAGGCCGTACCAATGACCTATACAGTGGCATTATTACTTCTTTCTGCTGCTGATTCCTCTCCCAATGCAGCCAAGCATCTGATTAGCCTTCCTCATTGCTTTGTTACATTGCTTACCTGCCTTTAAGTCACCTGAAATAGTGACTCCTAGATCCCTTTCCTCCTCAGTAGTTTCCAGTATAGTGCCATTAATACTATATTTAGCCTTTGGATTTTTGAGACCCAAGTACATGATTTTGAATTGTTTGGCATTAAACTATAATTGCCACACTCCTGACCATTCCTCTAGTCTACCTAGACCCTCAATCATTTGTTTTACCCCACCTGGTGTGTCTACCCTGTTGCATACCTTTGTGTCATCTGCAAAAAGGCATACTTTCCCTTTAATGCCATTTGCAATGTCACCAATGAAGATATTAAAAAGCACTGGTCCAAGTACAGATCCCTGGGGTACTCCAATGGTAACATTTCCCTCCGGTGAATGCACTCCATTTACCAGCAGCTTTCTTGGATTCTGCATCTGCTAGCCACTGGAAAAGCCATGTGAGTATGGGCTGCTGCAGCCAATGCAGAAATACGAGAACCGAGCATGCCCACATCTCTGGGGGAATATCCTAAGTACACAGCAGATTGTCAAATATGTTCAGCTAATATTACAAGATCACCATGGTTCTATTTAAGTTTATTTGTTGTGCTATAAAAGTTTATTAAAACAATTTAAGAGATTGTAATAAACAATAAAATAAATAACTATTATAACACAGAAAGCTCATTAAATACATGATAGTGAATGAACACATCAAAAATAAAAAAATAATAATAATAAAAAAATACAGAAATGAATAATTACAAACAAACACAATAAAGGATTGACAATGCACAACTAATAGGCCATACACACTGGGCGATAATACTGAAAGATATGAACTCGTTCATATCTTTCAGTGTGGAGGCACCAGCGATGAATGATGCGCGGCCCCGCGCTCGTTCATCGCTGGTGCCCCGTCGCTTGTGCATGCAGGCCAATATGGACAAGATCATCCATATTTGCCTGCACTGCTATGGAGCCGGGTGACGGGGGGAGTGAAGGAACTTTACTCCCCCGTCACTGCCCCCCCCCCCCCGCCACTTGGTTGCGCATCGGCCTTATCCGCCGTCGGGCAGCTTGGCAGCGTATCGCAAAGTGTGTAGGGCCCATAACAGTGAAATAAAATTGTAACATCTTTTCTTTATCAATTTCATTTCATTTGCACATTTTGTCACTGTTTTATGTTTTGTGTATTTTGCCTGTCTTAAATACTGTATATATAATAAAAGTTATATTTTAAAAATTAGTGGTTACTCCTACTAGAAGTGACTTATAGTTGTATAGAAGAATACAAGTGATCCGTGAGTGCCACGTTAAGGAATACTTGCCCTCTTTCTTATTATGTATATAAACATTTTATTCCTGGGTGAACCTCTCTTGTGATAAAAATAATAACATTCTATATTGACAATTGGGAAAGGATAGCATAAATGGTTAAGTCTGTGCGGACACTGTACTACCGTCCACCCCCCTCTCTCTGCCCAGTATCTGCCCCCCCCCCCCCATTCCGCCTGGCATCTGGCTGCGCTGATTATTTGGAAACCCCCCTTTCAAAATCCTGCATTTGCCACTGTAGGGGGGTCCAGCACAGGGATTGCTACCTGTGAAACTGACTCCTCAGCTTCACTCTCTTGTCTGCCATTATCACAACACTCTCAACACAGTTAAAGTATACATTCAATAGTAGAGAATACTGGTTGGAGAGACAGCAATAGGGAAGGGAGGAGCAGCCACACCCACTCTATGTGTGATAAGAGACTATATACATATATATAGATCAGGGCTGTCATATATGTATGTGTCTGTCTATCTATCTATCTATCTATCTATCTATCTATCTATCTATCTATCTATCTATCTATCTATCTATCTATCTATCTATCTATCCTCTCCACCAAAACTAGCCCCCACAGTGAGACTCATGACCTCCAGAGGGGCCTGGAAGGTAGCTTCAACACTGTAATTTTTAGAAAACAGCATGGTCAATAACAACAAGAATCAGTGTCGTGTGCGCTTCCAAAATGGCCGATGCACATGTGCAGTGGCCATACAAGAAGCACCGGGGAGCCTTAGACTTGAAGTTCGCTGGAGCTAAGCTCTGCCCCCCCCACTGTCCGCAATTCTTTGTGCCTTATTTAAATATGCTAGCGCTGCTGTGTTAGCTAGCGCTGCAGTTTGCCTTAATGGTTTTTTAAAATATGTTAACCCCTATGGCTTTTGTTAAAATATATTCTTAAGTGGGTGTTGAACGTAGGACCTCAGTGCTGGTAGACAAGGTGCCTACCCACTAGACCACCAATAAACCCATTGTGTACCCAGCGGACTGCTGTCTGACCCTATGCACCACCATTATCTTCTCCCGGACTTCCTGCTATGCTAACACTACTGTGATTAGTTTTCACTCTGGTTAGCCTGTTGTGAGAGATCTGTTATGTCTTTAGGCTATGTTGCACACTGCAGGCTGCTAAGCTGACCCTAATCACTGCTTATTCTTCTCCCGGACTCACTGCTAGGGGGTAATTCAGAGTTGATCGCAGCAGAAAATTTGTTAGCAGTTGGGCAAAACATGGGGGTCATTCCGACCTGTACGCACGCTGTTTTTCGCAGCACAGCGAACAGGTCACTACTGCACATGCGTATGCACCGCAATGCGCAGGCGCGTTGTACGGGTACAAAGCGGATTGTTGCTGAGCGATGGATTTAACAAAGAATCCATTCACACAGCCGATTGCAAGGAGATTGACAGGAAGAAGGCGTTTAGATTAGCTGAAGGCTGCATAAGCCTGAGGCCATATAAGAGCCCGATTTTTTGTGATTGGTTGTCTATGACTAAGCAGTTGCTAGGTAGTTTTTTGGTCCTGTGGTAATTTTTCCTATAGGATTGTTGGGCTGTCCATCAAGGTTTTAGGGGGCGTGGGTTTAGGACAATATATAATCCCAGTCATGTGCCTCAGACTTCCTCTTGCCATTTTGGAATGCCCTCCCGCCCACCCTGACAATATTTTTTCCTGCGTTCTTGTCCTTCTCGGTTGGCTCTTGACAGCCAGATTGGCGGGAAGTCGCTACCAACCAGCGGTCAGATGGGCATAAGTGGTCATTGTGGGGCACCCTCTTTAGAAGGATGGCAGGTGTGTCCTTACCTTGCGGTTGGACATTTAGACGTTCCCCTGTGGGAACCGAACGTTTGCCAGAGAAAGGAGTGGTGAGTCCTGCACAATGCGGGTTATGCAGGGAGGAGGCGGTGTTGTGGTTTAGTCCCCTCCTCAGTTTTTGTGTTTCAATCTAAATGACTGGAGCTGGTGTCTGGTAGCGACTTTTCCTTTGCCATCCTCCAATATAAAATCAATTCAATTACAATTATAGTTTAAAGAACAGGTCAGCGATCAATAAATATCGTCTGACCTTTAACTACAGCTAACCGTGTCCGTGTCGTTATTTTAGTGTGTCGTTATTTTAGTGGTAAGCTAGCTTAAAGAAGTGTTTATGTCAATCGCAATAAAATTATGGGCGCCTTATGGGTGTCAACTGACCGTTTTCTGGGAGTGTTTGGGAAAACGCAGGCATGTCCATGCGTTTGCAGGGCGGGTGTCTGACGTCAATTCTGGGACCAGACTGGCTGAAGTGATCGCAAGCGCTGAGTAAGTTCAGACCTACTCAGAAACTGCACATAATGTTTTTTTCAGAGCTCGGCTGCACAGGCAAAGCGAAAATACACTCCCCTATAGGCGGCATCTATCTGATCGCAGTGCCGCAAAAAGTAGCTAGCGAGTGATCAACCTGGAATGGCCCCCTCATGTGCACTGCAGGGGGGGGGGGGGGGCAGATATAACGTGAAAAGAGAGTTAGATTTGGATGGGTAATTTTGTTTCTGTGCAGGGTAAATACTGGATGCTTTATTCTTACACTGCAATTTAGATTTCAGTTTGAGCACACCCCACCCAAATCTAACTCCCTCTGCTTATGTTATATCTGCCACACCTGCAGTGCACATGGGCCCTCATTCCAAGTTGTTCGCGCGCTAGCTGCTTTTAGCAGCATTGCACACGCTAAGCCGCCGCCCTCTGGGAGTGTATCTTAGCATAGCAGAATTGCGAACGAAAGATTAGCACAATTGCGAATAGAAATTTCTTAGCAGTTTCTGAGTAGCTCGAGACTTACTTAGCCATTGCGATCAGTTCAGTCAGTTTCGTTCCTGGTTTGACGTCACAAACACACCCAGCGTTCACCCAGACACTCCCCTGTTTCTTCAGACACTCCCGCGTTTTTCACAGAAACGCCAGCGTTTTTTTCGCACACGCCCAGAAAACGGCAAGTTTCCGCCCAGAAACACCCACTTACTGTCAATTACAGTACGATCACCAGAACGATGAAAAAACCTTGTTATGCCGTGAGTAAAATACCTAACTTTTGTGTAAAATAACTAAGCTCTGCGAACCTTGCGCATGCGCAGTAAGCGACTAATCGCAATATAGAGAAAATCGTCAACGAGCGAACAACTCGGAATGACCCCCATGGTTTTTCCCAACTGCTAACAAATTTGCTGTTGCGATCAGCTCTGAATTAAGCCCCTAGTCAGGGAGCCAGGTAATACTCACAGGCTGCTATGCTGGCCGGTTGCGGTGGGCTCCGAAACGCAAGCCTCAAACAGCTGCATTTGGAATATCTCAGAGACCGATGTCTCTGCAGCCAGGGACACAGGCATCAATTTCAAGAGGCAGCGACTGGTCCTCCTGGCAGCTCCAATGTCGCAAGCAGACAGGGACAGTGCTGTCTATTTGTCCTCAAAGTATGTGCTTGCAGCTAAAAAGTCTTTAAAGTAAAAACTACTGGAGAAACCCCAGATAGTGACCTGCTTCCTCGGGCACATTTCTAAAATTGGTCGTGGGGGGTTGGGGGCATAGAGAGGAATGAGCCAGTCATTTTAAGTGCTGGCTTCACTTATCCACCCGTCTATACCGAACTGTCACAAACCTCCAGTGTCCCCTAGTAGATGAAAGAGAAACAAGTAATAAGGTACCTCATTATTTCATTTTGATAACCTGTATTGCCATGAAGCTGGTAGTATGTATGATTTATGATTACAATAGTGTTCTTCGAGAAAATTATACCGCTTTCACATCTCTAACCTGGTAAGGAACCGGCTTTTGAACACACTTTCAACCTGGTTCTGAACACGCTATACCCCTTTCACATCGCATTTTGGAGCCGTGTTATTACTGGGTTATTCCCGGGTTGATGCCTTTCACACTGAACCCGGTTCACCCATTTAAAACAGTGTGATGTCATTTTAAATGGACTTTTCTGTCTCACATTGATGAGGTTTGCAAGGTATTACAAGGAGAGGCTGGAGAGTGCCCAGTAGTGCAGCAATCATGGCCGACATAGCACATGTCTCTCTTGACTTTGTGATAGTCTCAGCTGTACTGCTCTGTTTTTATAGGTTATTGCATCCTTTACAGTCCCTGTAATTTGGTTGGCGATTTCAGCCTCCCCTCTTATCCTCAACAACTCCCTAACTTCATCCTCACTCCAGGTTGCCATATTGTCCAAGCACTGTAGCACTGTGAATGCAGTATAAATAAAGATTCACTGTTTACAGAGTGCTGCCTGTTATTTCCGGGTTCAGACTGGTGACATCATGCAGGGAGACAGCCTATCACATCCCTTTTAAGACTACCGGGTTGAATATACCGGGTCTGAGGTTTTCACACTGCCAAATGAACCGGTTCCAACCCGTGTAGGATCCTCCTTTGTACACGGGTTGAAATACCAGGGTTGTTTGACCCGGTTAATTCATAATGGCGCTTTTACACTGCAGCTCAAACCGAGTTGACATGGTAAAAATATGGCAATATACCGGGTTTTTGATGCGATGTGAAAGGGGTATTAGGTTAATCACTCCATATACAGTACCTGCAGTTAATATGTATGAACAATAAAACAATGTAACGATAATTTACACAGATTGTCTAAATAAAGGAAAACAATAAATACAATATTATGGGGTTGATGGATAGTGAGACCTTTGTCTCAGTTTGCTTATTTTAAAACATGTATCATTGCTTCATCTATTCACAGAAAACATGCATATGTGCCCATGCAAAATTGCATGAAATTGATATATACAGTATATCCACTTGTTCCTGGAGAGATGGGAAAACAAGGGAAGGAAAAGGTGGGCTAATGTATGCCAAGCACAGAAGGGGTACGTTTGTGTAATTGCTATCATATGCAGACCACCACAGAGAAGCATATTATTATTATTACTACTACCAATTATTTATACAGCGCACATATATTCTGCAGAACTTTACACAGAATATTTGGCCATTCACATCAGTCCCTGCCCCGGTGAAGCTTACAATCTATGGGGTTGATTCAGACCTGATTGCTGCTGTACATTTTCACCCAGGGAGCGATCAGTGATTAACTGCGCATGCACCGCAATGCTCACGCGCTTCGCCAAACATCAACAGGCATCGCAAGGCAGCGACAGGCTGGTGCAAAAATTCTAATCGCACAGGCACTCGCATGCTGATTGACAGGAGGAGGAAGTTTGTGGGTGGTAACTGATTTTCTCTTACGTCCTAGAGGATATTGGGAATCCATTTAGTACCATGGGGTATAGATGGTTCCACTAGGAGCCTTGGGCACGTTAAGATTTTGATAGTGTGCGCTGGCTCCTCCCTCTATGCCCCTCCTACCAGACTCAGTTTAGAAAATGTGCCCGTAGGAGCCGGTCATGTCGCATGGAAGCTCCTGAAGATTTTTCTGCATTTATTTTATTCTGTTTGTTATTTTCAGGCAGGACTGGATGGCACCAGCCTGCCTGCTTCGTGGGACTTAGGGGGGAAAATGGGCCAACCTCTTGAAGGGTTAATGGTCCCGTTCACCGCTGACAGGACACTAGCTCCTGAGGGAACTGTTCGCATGCCCCACAACTGCAAGCATACATTCCCGCAGCACGCCACAACCCCTAACAGAGCCAGAAGAAGAGTGGTGAGTACTAAGCTTGCGTCCCGGTTAGCTGGTTGCCGCCCATTATGGCGGCATGAGCGTACAGAGATGCACGGCTTCTATGGGGACGGCGGAGTCTCGGGACTGAGTACACAGTGCGGATGCACCGCTTCTGAGGGAGCGAACTGAGTCTAAGTACCCAACGAGTGTATACAGTACATGACACAGTACAGAATGGCATTACAGACTTAAAAGGAGACTGACTCCACTTTAAGCATAAAAATTACCTCAGCCAGTATAAAAAAGCGGGAGGATCATTGTAGGGGCGTGGCTTCACTATGAGCAGATCCAGCAGCTCACCAGCGCCATTTTCCCTGTGCAGTGGGCACAGACGCTGACTGACAGGGATGCACAGCTCCTCTGGAGAGACTCCAGATTACCTCAGCGGTACCAGGGGGTCATAGCAAGGGGGGAGTGCTTACTAGTGTACTAAGTCCCCAATCTGGGTACTTAGTCTGTGACCCGGCTAAGCTTGGCATTAGCAGTAAGGGCGCTGTGTGCTGGCTCCAGGTTATCTCTGTGTTACTCTTGAAGGGCTCTTTGTGGGTTAATTGTGCTTTTAACCTGTTCCTGTGTGTGTGTGCTATCACTGTCACAGTATGTCAGACAAAGAGTGTATTTCATGTAAGGCACAGTGTTCCTCTTCTCCAGGCGGTTCACTACAGTGTACTCAATGCAGTGCACCCTCCCAGGCTAGCGGGGCAGAACCAGCTTGGCTGGATTCCATTAGGGGAATGATCTCCAATATTTCCTCTAAATTGTCCCGGAATGAGAATGAGACGCAATACTTAAGACAATCGATGACTGTGTTTATTAACAGAGACTCAGTACCCAAACCAGTGTCTCAGTCCCCTGCCATTTGTCCACAAAAGCGTACTTTGGCCCATATCCTGCAGTCTGACTCTGATGATGAGGGGTCAGACATGAAGGAGGGGGAGGTGGATGCAGAGGTGGGGGAGGCTACTCTGTCACAGGGAATAGAGGCTCTCATAGAAGCTATTAGAGAGGTTTTGCATATCCCTGATAAGGTGACTGAGGAATCTTATTTTAATGTTAAAATGAAATCCTCAGCCACTTTTCCAGTGTCAAAGGAACTAAATACCCTATTTGAAGAACCGTGGGTTAATCCTGATAGGAAATGTCAAATCATTAAAAGGTTGATATCATCTTTTCCTTTTCCTCCTGAGGATAGGAAAAAATTGGAAAATCCACCAATAGTGGATACATCAGTATCCAGGCTGTCACAGAAAATTGTATTGCCTGCCCCTGGTGCAGCCTCCCAGGGACACGGCTGATCGTAGAATTGAGAATACACTGAAATCTTTTTATACAGCTGCCGGGGTGGCACAGAGACCCACTATAGCAAGTGGGTGGATTACTAAGGCCATCGCAAAATGGTTGGGTAACCTAACTGAGGGGTTAGGTACCTTGCCTAAGCGGGAGATTATTTTACTCCTGCAACATATACAGGACTCTGCAAATTTTATGGTGGAAGCCATAAAAGAAATAGGCTTACTTAATGCACGTACCACTGCTATGGCAGTGTCAGCACGCAGAGGCTTATGGCTACGCCAGTGAACTGCCAACGCGGACTCCAGGAAAGGCGTGTAAGGCCTACCCTTCACAGGAGAGACCTTATTTGGAGATGAACTAGACAAATGGATCTCCAAAGCTACTGCGGGTAAGTCCACGTATTTTCCTTCTGCAGCTCCCCTTTGCAATGAAGGCTTACTCAGGACCTAATCTTCAGTCCTTTTCGGACTGCCAAGTTCAAGGGCAAAACCAGAGGTTCTTCTACAGCCACCAGAGGCGCTAGAGGTAAACCACGAAAACCAGCAACTGCATTTTCACAGGAACAGAGCTCAAATTCTGCTTTCTCAAAGCCTACAGCATGACAGCGATACCTGGAAGACCGGCAGTAGGGAGCCCGACTAAACTTTTTCAGTCACCTCTGGACAACATCATGCTAGGATCCCTGGGTCATAGATCTTATTTCCCAGGGCTACAGACTGGAGTTTCAGGAGCTCCCACCTCACAGATTCTTCAAATCTGTCTCGGTTCGGGATTCAGAATTGGATTCTGCTAACCACGGAAGCAAGCCTCAGAGGTTGGGGAGCAGTCACCCAGGGGGTGCAGTTTCAAGGAAAATGGTGAAGTCAGGATGTTGTCCTTTCAATAAACATCCTGGAACTCAGGGCTATCTACAATGCCCTTCTGCAGGCCTCATCTACTTCGGAATCGGGCCATTTCAGTCCAGTCGGACAATGTAATGGCAGTAACGTACATAAACCGACAGGGCGGAACGAAAAGCAGAGCAGCAATGTCAGAGGTGTAAAAAATTCTCCTCTGGGCAGAAAAACACGCCGGGGCGTTGTTGGCGGTCTTCATTCCCAGAGTAGACAATTGGGAAGCAGACTTCCTCAGCAGACACGACCTGCACCCAGGGGAGTGGAGCCTTCACCCGGAAGTGTTCAGGTGCTTGACACGTCGGTGGGGATATCCACATATCGATATGATGGCCTCTCGTCTCAACAAGAAGCTCAGGCGGTATTTTTCCAGGTCGAGAGACCCACAAGCAGTGGCGGTAGACAACTCCATGGGTCTATCAGTGTACGTGCTTCCTCCACTTACTCTGATACCAAGAATTCTAAAAAGAATAAGAAGGGAAAAAGTTCAAGCAATACTCATTACTCCGGACTAGCCAAGAAGGGCCTGGTATGCGGACCTTCTGGAGATGCTCCTCGAAGATCTGTAGCCTCTGCCTCTTCACGAGGTTCTTCTGCAACAGGGCCCGTTCGTCTATCAGGACTTACCGTGGCTACGTTTAATGGCATGGAGGTTGAACGGCTGATCCAAGACAGGAGAAGGATTCCTGGTAAGGTCATCCCGACTATGATCCAAGCCAGGAAAGGGGTAACTTCTAAACATTACCACCGTATATGGAAGCAGTATCTTTCTTGGTGAGAGCACAGACAATATGCTGCGGTGGAATTTTATCTGGGACGTTTCCTGTTTTTCTGCAGTCGGGAGTGGATGTGGGCCTACGCCTAGGTTCCATTAAAGTCCAGATTTTGGCCTTGTCTATTTTTTTTTTAGAAAAAAACGGCTTCGATCCCTGTGGTCCAGACGTTCTTGAAAGGTGTTCTGCACATCCAGCCTCCCTTTGTGCCTCCTACGGCATCTTGGGACCTCAATTTGGTGCTGCAGTTCCTCCAATCGGACTGGTTTGAACCGTTACAGGAGGATAACGTAAAGTGTCTTACGTGGAAGACTGTCACACTTTTGGCCTTGGCTTCAGCAAGACGTGTGTCGGAGCTAGGGGCGTTGTTTCACAAGAGCCCCTACTTTATTTTCCATGAGGACAGAGCTGAACTCAGAACTCGTCAGCAATTTCTTCCTAAGGTGGTGTCTGCATTTCACATCAACCAACCTATTGTGGTTCCGGCTGTTACAGACACCTCTACTACTTCAAAGTCTTTGGATATTGTGAGGGCTTTGAAGATGTATGTAAAGAGAACAGCTTGTCACAGAAAATCCGACTCGCTGTTTGTTTTCTATGATCCCAATAAAATTGGGTGTCCTGCTTCAAAGCAGTCTATTGCACGTTGGATCAAGCTCACGATCCAGCATGCTTATTCCTTGGCAGGATTGCCAGTTCCAAGATCTGTACAGGCCCACGGGTTCCTCTTGGGCGGCTACCAGGGGTGTCTCAGCTTTACAGCTCTGCCGAGTAGCTATTTGGTCAGGTTCGAACACGTTTGCAAAGTTTTACAAGTTTGATACTTTGGCCTCTGAGGACCTTCAGTTTGGTCAATCAGTTCTGTAGGAATCTCAGCACTCTCCCTCCCGGTTTGGGAGCTTTGGTACTTCCCCGTGGTACTAAATGTATTCCCAGTATCCTCTAAGACGTAAGAGAAAATAGGATTTTAATTACCTACCGGTAAATCCTTTTCTCGTAGTCTGTAGAGGATACTCGGTGCCCGCCCGGTGCTTCGTTTTTCCTGCACTGTTACTTGTTTAAGTATTCTGGTTTATTCAGCCGTTGCTGTTCATGTTTTCAGTTTGGTTAGCATGGCTTTCATATTGTTCTGTGTGTGCTGGTTCGTAATCTCCCTACTTTTATTATCTATCCTTCTCTTGAAGTTTGTCCGTCTCCTCGGGCACAGTTTCCTAGACTGAGTCTGGTAGGAGGGGCATAGAGGGAGGAGCCAGCACACACTATCAAATTCTTAATGTGCCCAAGGCTCCTAGTGGACCCGTCTACACCCCATGGTACTAAATGGATTCCCTGTATCCTCTATGGACTACGAGAAAAGGATTTACCAGTAGGTAAGTAAAATTCTATTATTTTCTGGGAGTGTCAGGAAAAACGCAGGCATTTTCAGGGAGGGTGTGTGACAACAATTTTAGCAGCCTAGTGATCAGGTCTGAATAAGGCCCTATATTACCTACCACATGTACATGCACACACATTCACACTAGAGCTAATTTTGTTGGGTGCCAATTAACCTACCAGTATATTTTGGATTATGGGAGGAAACTGGAGTACCTGGAGGAAACCCATGCAAGCACGGGGAGAATATACAAACTCCACCCAGTTAATATAGGGCCATGGTGGAAATCGAACCCATGAGCTCAGTGCTGTCAGGCAGTAATGCTAACCATTACATCGACCGTGCTGCCCCATATGCAATTGTTTAAGCCGTATTATTATCAGGGGAGGTACAAATATATGATGATGATGATGATGATGATGCTAACTAGTACTAGTGAACAATTTATGATTGGCTGATTTAATTGCTTGTTCAAATGTTGGGGTTTTATTTGCATAATGGATGGAGAGATTTTTTTAAAGTTCCTTTATGCTGTAATTACGAATGCATATTTTGCAACAATCAAATAGTTTAAAACATAGCAGTATATGTTACGCATGTCTACTAGGGATTGGGCATCAAAGGAAAACATTGGTAGTTTTTATGTTTTTACCATTGGTCAAAAAACATTGTTTAGTCTTAAACATTGGTTCAGGAACACCAATAGTTTCTGATGTTTCTACTTGTTTTAAGCACTGTAAGGTAACTATTTAACATCACTACAAGCAAGGGATTTCAACACCATATCTTCCCGCATTCTACAGGAGACTTCCTGAAATAGTAGCAATCTCCCTGACTCCCTGAATAGACCAGCAATCTCCCTGATTGCACCTTATCCATATTATGTAGCTGTTACATTCTTGGGGAGGGGTGACATTTAAATTTGCTA
Source organism: Pseudophryne corroboree (assembly GCF_028390025.1). Lineage (NCBI taxonomy): Eukaryota > Metazoa > Chordata > Amphibia > Anura > Myobatrachidae > Pseudophryne > Pseudophryne corroboree. The sequence goes on from NC_086447.1 coordinate 619,303,605, forward strand.
TATGCAAAAGCCCCATGTCTAAGCAAAGCACCAAACTGTAGCCAAAACCCCTCAATAAAACAGGCTGGATATTTGTTTAATGCTACACATTAATTTGTGTACATAATTTGTTAATTCGCAAGCTCTTACTGCTTTGTCCTGCCCCTCACTATAATCTCCTTAATCAAATTTATACAGACAGCATAACCACCTTTATTTTCCTATAATCCAATCAGAGGTGATGATATGTAGATTGGTGTTATATAGTAGAGCAAAAGTTCTCAAACTCGGTCCTCAGGACCCCAAACAGGTCACATTTTCCAGGTGACCTAGCAGGTGCACAGATGAAGTTATTACTCACTGACACATTTGAAAAAATCCACAGGTGGAGCTAATTATTTCTTGTGATTCTGTGAGGAGACCTGAAAAACATGAACTGTTTTGGGTCCTGAGGACCGAGTTTGAGAACCTATGTAGTAGAGGAAATTGATAAAACTGTAACAAACAATAGAATGTACTATACTGACATACTGTATTCACATGCATGTACTGACAGTTCACTTTTAGGATGAGTAACACAATTAACAATTCTGAGCCATCTCAAGAGCACTTTCTCAGTAAGTATTTTTAATAGTGTACTAATCCTTTTCGTCTATTCATTGGGCCGTCGATAATGAGGACTGGTGGTGGTATGGTTAGTGTCCCAAAATTGATGAAGCCATAAAACTGGTATGTACATAATTTACATGACATTATCCATCTACAGTTGTGGAATGCCATGTAAAGAAAATACCAATGAAACTTGTTGATTACTGCTGAACTGGTTATGCTAGTCAAGTAGTCCATTTCAAACTATCCACTACGAATCACCAGGTGTTCATTTACCCTCCCATCAAAGATGTCAGATACAACGATGGACGAGGGAATCTCATGGAAAGTCAGGGATTCTTGGCATGATGACCTTGAAGAGCATTACAAGGGGCTCCAGCAGAGACTACTTTTTCAATGTCACTCAACGTGTAAAGCTAGTACTAGGTATCCTTAGCATTGCATTTTGTTGCTTCACAGCCAGGGTGTCCATGATGGACCTGTTGGGCAGAGAAGCCTTCAAGTGAATGAGGAATGATGAATTGCTTACCATGCAAAATGAAATGCAAATAAGGATTGAATGCCATGTAGAAACTCTCTGGAAGAGGCTGGTCATCCATGTACAACCAGGGATGTACAATTACAGAGGTAATTCTTGAGAGTGGCCTCCCAAAACTACAACAATTTCCTTGAGGAAACACATCAAATTCCGTAATCTGCAACATCAGTGTCACGATCCGGGTATCTGGACGCCATTACTTACCCTTCAGATGCCTCCTAAGGCTGGCTCAGCGTTCCAGGACCGGATCCCGCTGTTCCTGAGTTTCCACATGCAGAATGTCAGAGTGGTGATTTCATCAGCCGCGGCCTCCGCTGTGCCCGCGTGGTTAAATGTGCGCTTGTCAGTCTGGCGTCTCCTGTCTCCTGTGGCCGGCGTCGCCATTACTGTTTCAATTCTCACATGGATTACAAACCAAACTTCCCTCCAAGTGTCTGCATGGGCGCAGCCATCTTGGATTTTGTCATCTGAGCATTTCCACCAATCTGCTGTCTGTATTGTTGATTTGCATAATTGCCTAGCCAACCCCTTCCTTGCTGCAGGTATAAGTAAGCTGTGCCTGAGCAAGGAAGGCGTCAGTGCTTTGGTTGTCTAACCTAGTTCCAGTTTGTCTCTCTCCTGTGGTTGTCTTCCAGGTTCCAGCTCCTGTCTCCAGACTTCTGCTATAGAGACCCGCACCAGCATTCCATCTGCGGTGTAGCCTGACTCTCCAATCCATTCTGGACTCACCTGTTTCCAGTTACAACAATCACCTGCTTCCAGCCCAGCTTCCAGCAGTGTACAGCTTCTCTTAAAGGGCAGGTGTCCTTTCTGCAGTTTACCACTCTCCACCGGTATTATTATTTCACCGCTCTCAAACTCCAAACTTCAACAATCACCTGCTTCCAGCCCAGCTTCCAGCAGTGTACAGCTTCTCTTAAAGGGCCGGTGTCCTTTCTGCAGTTTACCACTCTCCACCGGTATTATTATTTCACCGCTCTCAAACTCCAAACTTCATTATTATTTCATCGCTCTCAAGTTCGTTTATTATTTAACTGGTTCCAGCCAGTATCCACTCCGTACCAACAACAGTCTGGTTCCAGCCAGTATCCACAGCAGCCGTTTTATCTTCAGCAACCCAGCCTTTCCTGGAACACCAGCTGGTACGATCCTGGGTTCTCTCCATTGCTACAGTCAGGTCTGGTAAGGATTTTCCAACTAGAAGATTATAAGAACTGTCTCACCCTACCAGTGCCTGTGGCCCTTGCCACCCTGTAGTACCCAGGAATTGTATTTATCCTCTGTTGACTTTTATGTTTCCTTTACTGCTGCTGTGTTACGGAGTTTGTCATAATAAACATCATTGACTTTTATCCTGGTTGTCGTGGTCACGCCTTCGGGCAGTTATTCTACATGTTACTTACATGTCTAGGGGTCTGATACAACCTCCCAGGTTCCGTTACATCTCAGCCCCTACAACTGAGGCTGCCTCCCGTCAGCTCAGGCCCTCAGTTGTGACAGTAAGCACTGACCTAATGAATCCAGCCGGAGACCAGGATCAAGCGGCCAGGCCAATGCAAGAACTGGCAGCCCGACTTGAACATCAGGAGGCTGCACAGGGCCACATCATCCGCTGTCTCCAGGATCTCTCTACACGGCTGGATGGGATTCAAACGACCCTCCGTGGACCTGGCACGTCCGGTGCGTCCACTACAGTGACACCAGCTGTAACCCCACCCACCTTACCCATTTCCAGTCCACATCTTCATCTTCCAACGCCAGCAAAATTTGATGGATCTCCAAGGTTCTGCAGGGGATTTCTCAATCAATGTGAAATCCACTTTGAGCTTCTACCTGGCAATTTCTTCAGTGACCGTACCAAAATTGCCTATATCATCTCCCTTCTCAGTGGCTCAGCCCTTGACTGGGCATCACCTTTATGGGAGAAGTCTGATCCCCTGCTATCCTCCTATACTGACTTTGTAGCTACATTCAGGCGCATCTTCGACGTGCCAGGCCGGATAACATCTGCTTCATCTGAGATTCTCCGTTTACGCCAGGGAACACGTACTGTGGGACAGTATCTTATACAGTTTAAAATCCTGGCATCCGAACTGGCATGGAACGACGAGGCCCTGTATGCTGCATTCTGGCATGGCTTAACAGAACGCATCAAGGATGAGTTAGCTACCAGAGACTTGCCCTCTAAGTTGGATGAGCTAATTTCTCTTTGCACGAAGGTTGATCTACGTTTCAGAGAGAGAGCAACTGAGCGAGGAAGATCATCTACTCCTAAATCTTCTGCTCCTCCTCCTCGTCAACCATCTCCATCCAAGGATGAGCCTATGCAAATTAGTCGTTCTCGTCTATCTCCCGCTGAGCGTCGAAGACGTCTCTCTGAGTCTCTCTGTCTCTACTGTGCAGCTCCGTCGCACACTATCAATGCCTGTCCCAAACGTCCGGGAAACTCCAGATCCTAGCTCGCCAAGGAGAGGGCCGGCTAGGAGTAATGATCTCCTCTCCATCTCCTCATGACTGTAACCTCCCAGTGTCGCTCCAAATTGCTCAACGTTACAGGAACGTCATTGCCCTCCTTGATTCCGGAGCAGCTGGGAATTTCATAACCGAAGCTTATGTTAAACGGTGGTCCCTACCCACCGAGAGACTGTCCTCGTCCATCTCTTTGACTGCCGTGGATGGCAGCAAGATTTTTGACGCAGTCATTTCCTTAAGGACTCTTCCAGTTCGTCTGAGAGTGGGAGTTCTTCATTCTGAGTATATTTCTTTTTTAGTGATTCCAAGAGCCACACATCCAGTGGTTTTAGGCCTTCCATGGCTCCGTCTCCACAACCCATCAATTGACTGGACGACTACGCAAATACTGGCATGGGGTCCCTCCTGTGCTGAGACTTGTTTAGCCAAAGTTCTTCCTGTTTGTTCTTCCTTCCCCAGGTCATCTGATGTTCCGCCTCCTCCATATCAAGACTTCACGGATGTGTTCAGTAAAGCCTCTGCTGATATCCTTCCTCCTCATAGAGAATGGGACTGCCCAATCGACCTCATTCCAGGGAAGGTTCCACCGCGAGGCCGAACTTATCCGTTGTCTCTGCCTGAGACACACTCCATGGAAGAGTACATCAAAGAGAACCTGGCGAAGGGTTTCATCCGACCATCTTCTTCTCCAGCCGGCGCAGGATTCTTCTTCGTTAAGAAGAAAGACGGTGGTCTGCGTCCGTGCATCGACTACAGAGGTCTGAACGACATTACCGTCAAGAACCGATACCCTTTACCCCTGATTACCGAGCTCTTTGATAGAGTTAGTGGTGCAACTATTTTCACAAAGCTGGACTTGAGGGGTGCCTACAATCTCATCCGAATCCGTGAGGGTGACGAGTGGAAGACCGCCTTTAACACCCGTGACGGACATTATGAGTACCTCGTCATGCCCTTCGGATTGAGCAATGCTCCAGCAGTCTTCCAGCACTTCGTGAATGAGATTTTCAGGGACATCTTGTACCGCCATGTCATGGTTTATCTAGACGACATCCTCATCTTTGCTAATAATCTCGAAGATCATCGTTTCTGGGTAAAAGAGGTTCTTTCCCGTCTCTGTGTCAATCACCTCTATTGTAAATTGGAGAAGTGTGTGTTTGAAGTTAAAACCATTCCGTTTCTAGGTTACATTGTGTCCGGTTCCGGACTAGAGATGGATCCTGAGAAACTCCAAGCAATCCAGAATTGGCCTATACCCTTAAGCCTCAAAGGGGTCCAGAGGTTCTTAGGGTTCGCCAATTATTATAGAAAATTTATACGAGACTTTTCCACCATTGTGGCGCCTATCACTGCATTAACCAAGAAAGGTGCTAATCCGTCCAAGTGGTCCGAGGAAGCTACACAGGCCTTTCACCTTCTGAAGCAACGGTTCATCTCTGCACCAGTTCTGAAACAGCCCGACACCGACTCTCCTTTTATCTTAGAGGTAGATGCCTCCTCCGTTGGAGTAGGAGCAGTGTTATCCCAGAGGGCCAAAGATGGACATCTACATCCTTGCAGTTTCTTCTCCCGGAAGTTCTCCCCAGCTGAGCGCAACTATGCCATTGGCGATCAGGAGTTGCTAGCCATCAAGCTCGCTCTGGAGGAGTGGAGATACCTGTTGGAGGGAGCTTCCCACTCAATCACCATTCTTACCGACCACAAAAATCTTTTATATCTCAAAGGCGCACAATGTCTGAATCCTCGTCAGGCCAGATGGGCACTTTTCTTCTCTAGGTTTGACTTTAAACTCCAGTTCTGTCCGGGTTCTCAGAATCGTAAGGCCGATGCCCTTTCCCGCTCATGGGAGCAAGAAAATGAGTCCGAGTCTGCAGACAAGCATCCTATTATTAATCCGTTGGCATTCTCCACGGTAGGGATGGACTCTACACCTCCATCAGGGAAAAGTTTTGTTAAGCCAGTTCTAAGGAAGAAGCTCATGCATTGGGCCCATGCTTCCCGTTTTGCTGGACATACAGGCATTCAGAAAACCCTTGAATTTATTTCTAGGTCCTACTGGTGGCCAACTCTGAAGAAGGACGTTATGGAATTTATTGCCTCCTGCCCAAAGTGTGCCCAACACAAAGTCTCCCGCCAGTCGCCTGCGGGGCAACTGGTTCCATTATCTGTTCCCCGTCGACCTTGGACCCATTTGTCGATGGACTTTGTTTCCGATCTACCTATCTGCAACAAGTTTAATACCATCTAGGTGGTAGTTGACCGGTTCACCAAGATGGCACATTTCATCCCTCTCACCGGTCTTCCGTCAGCTTCCAAGTTGGCTCAAGTGTTTATACAAGAGATCTTCCGACTTCACGGTCTTCCTGAAGAGATCATCTCGGATCGTGGATTACAATTTGTAGCCAAATTTTGGCGAAGTTTGTGTCAAGCCCTCCAAGTCAAGTTAAAGTTTTCCACGGCTTACCATCCTCAGACCAATGGTCAAACCGAGAGGGTGAATCAGGACTTGGAGGCCTTCCTCCGTATATATGTGTCTTCCTCTCAAGATGACTGGGTTCAACTCCTTCCTTGGGCCGAGTTCAGCCACAACAATCAATACCATTCCTCATCTTCTACACCATTCTTCATTAATTATGGATTCCACCCTAAAGTCCCAGAATTCCAACCGCTTCCCGCAACTTCTGTTCCAGCAGTGGATGTCACCTTGCGTCAGTTTTCAAATAACTGGAGGAACGTCCGCGCAGCCCTGCTTAAAGCCTCATTCAGGTATAAGAAGTTTGCCGATAGAAAGCGTAGAGCGGTTCCTGCCCTCAAGGTGGGTGATCGTGTGTGGCTGTCCACGAAGAATTTGAGGTTGAGAGTTCCCAGCATGAAATTTGCACCTCGCTACATCGGACCCTTCAAGATTGAACAAGTCATCAATCCTGTTGCCTACAGGTTACAGTTACCATCCTTCTTGAAAATACCCAGGACATTTCATGTTTCTTTGTTGAAACCGCTGATCCTGAATCGGTTTCATTCCGCACTTCCTCCAGCTCCCAAAGTTCAGACTCAACGGGGAGTTGAGTACGAGGTGGCCAAGATTTTGGACTCACGTTTCCGTTACGGCCAGTTACAATACCTCATTGACTGGAAGGGCTATGGTCCTGAAGAACGCTCTTGGACCAATGCCTCAGACGTCCATGCTCCTGCCTTGGTCCGAAATTTCCACGCAAAGTTTCCTTTAAAGCCTAAGAAGTGTCCTGGGGCCACTCCTAAAGGGGGGGGTGCTGTCACGATCCGGGTATCTGGACGCCATTACTTACCCTTCAGATGCCTCCTAAGGCTGGCTCAGCGTTCCAGGACCGGATCCCGCTGTTCCTGAGTTTCCACATGCAGAATGTCAGAGTGGTGATTTCATCAGCCGCGGCCTCCGCTGTGCCCGCGTGGTTAAATGTGCGCTTGTCAGTCTGGCGTCTCCTGTCTCCTGTGGCCGGCGTCGCCATTACTGTTTCAATTCTCACATGGATTACAAACCAAACTTCCCTCCAAGTGTCTGCATGGGCGCAGCCATCTTGGATTTTGTCATCTGAGCATTTCCACCAATCTGCTGTCTGTATTGTTGATTTGCATAATTGCCTAGCCAACCCCTTCCTTGCTGCAGGTATAAGTAAGCTGTGCCTGAGCAAGGAAGGCGTCAGTGCTTTGGTTGTCTAACCTAGTTCCAGTTTGTCTCTCTCCTGTGGTTGTCTTCCAGGTTCCAGCTCCTGTCTCCAGACTTCTGCTATAGAGACCCGCACCAGCATTCCATCTGCGGTGTAGCCTGACTCTCCAATCCATTCTGGACTCACCTGTTTCCAGTTACAACAATCACCTGCTTCCAGCCCAGCTTCCAGCAGTGTACAGCTTCTCTTAAAGGGCCGGTGTCCTTTCTGCAGTTTACCACTCTCCACCGGTATTATTATTTCACCGCTCTCAAACTCCAAACTTCAACAATCACCTGCTTCCAGCCCAGCTTCCAGCAGTGTACAGCTTCTCTTAAAGGGCCGGTGTCCTTTCTGCAGTTTACCACTCTCCACCGGTATTATTATTTCACCGCTCTCAAACTCCAAACTTCATTATTATTTCATCGCTCTCAAGTTCGTTTATTATTTAACTGGTTCCAGCCAGTATCCACTCCGTACCAACAACAGTCTGGTTCCAGCCAGTATCCACAGCAGCCGTTTTATCTTCAGCAACCCAGCCTTTCCTGGAACACCAGCTGGTACGATTCTGGGTTCTCTCCATTGCTACAGTCAGGTCTGGTAAGGACTTTCCAACTAGAAGATTATAAGAACTGTCTCACCCTACCAGTGCCTGTGGCCCTTGCCACCCTGTAGTACCCAGGAATTGTATTTATCCTCTGTTGACTTTTATGTTTCCTTTACTGCTGCTGTGTTACGGAGTTTGTCATAATAAACATCATTGACTTTTATCCTGGTTGTCGTGGTCACGCCTTCGGGCAGTTATTCTACATGTTACTTACATGTCTAGGGGTCTGATACAACCTCCCAGGTTCCGTTACATCTCAGCCCCTACAACTGAGGCTGCCTCCCGTCAGCTCAGGCCCTCAGTTGTGACAATCAGACTGTGGCAAATGAGCACAGGAGAGTTAATCAGCCACATGGAGCTCCTTCCCCTTCTGGTACACCACATCTAAGTCATAACTTTACAAGTTGAGCATGTAGGTTATATGGATGCAGTATGCAGAGACTTTTGTGGAATAGTGATGAGTGGCTGATGATCCATCAACGATCACAGGTCCTCCTCTTTTTATCCAGTAGATGACATACTCTTTCTTTCACAATAAAATATCAGGGTATAGTGATAAATCTGTAGATCTGTAAGTACATTTTTTTCAAACACATAAAGCGTTTCCTTAGTAAATCTGATAAAATGCTTTATGTTTGCTATGGCCATAGTAAATTAGATAAATTCCTATATCATGACTATAAATAAATGAGAACATTTGTAATGTAAATCTGTTGTTTGTTGGCTTACCTTGACATTTGCATTTTCTAAGAGGAAATAAATGTGGCTGTTAAACGTATTGTTGTGTATAGTGATGAAGACCTCAAGTAAAAGGAGCAACTTTTCAGTTTCCAAATAACATGTCGCACAGAGGTGTTTGGAGATTAGTATTAACTGATTTACCGTTAACTGCAGCCATACTGTATCCTGAAATAACTCTACATTTACAATGCAAAATAATTTATGTTCAGTTGATATACAGTGTGCAAATGCCGGAAATCATTTGTCAACAAAATGACAACACAAACATACATTATCATGCTCACTTCAAACGCCAACATGTTGTTTTATCTGCCTCCTAGACTCTGGATTATGGAAAGCCATGTTATCCAGACTCCCCAGTACCCCAGTCTTACTGTACCTGCTGCTCACTTCCATCTCTTGGTCTCACCGTTTACACTCCCCTGGACTTATATGGCAATTCTTGCAAATATCTTTTCATTGCCCTGGTGCTGTCTTCATTACATTTATTTACAGGAGTAAACTGAAGCTGATGCAGTACTGACAGTTAACTTTGGACAGCAATAAAGCTGCTCCAGCTCAAGAGGAATGACACACACTTGTCCACATACATCTACAGTATCCAAGAATCATGGCAAATAGCACTGTTTAGTGCACCACAGACTTTGCGATTTAGCTATACCATGCAACCTTTTCCTAAAATATGCATTTTAGGAGTAATTCAGACCTGATCGTAGCAGAAAATTTTGTTAGCAGTTGGGCAAAACCATGGGGGTTATTCCGAGTTGATTACTCGCTAGCTACTTATAGCAGCCGTGCAAACGCATAGTCGCCGCCCACGGGGGAGTGTATTTTCGCTTTGCAAGTGTGCGAACGCGTGTGCAGCCGAGCGGGACGAATTTTTTTTTTGCAGTTTCTGAGTAGCTCTGGACTTACTCAGCCCTTGCTATCACTTCAGTCTTTTTGGTCCCGGAATTGACGTCAGACACCCGCCCTGCAAACGCTTGGACACGCCTGCGTTTTTCCAAACACTCCCTGAAAACGGTCAGTTGCCACCCACAAACGCCCTCTTCCTGTCAATCTCCTTGCCATCGGCTGTGCGGATGGATTCTTCGTTAAATCCATCGCCCAGCAACGATCCGCTTTGTACTCTTACGACGTGCCTGCGCATTACGGTGCATACGCATGCGCAGTAGTAACCTGTTCGCTGCGCTGCAAAAAATGGCAGCAAGCGATCAACTCGGAATGACCCCCCATGTACACTGCAGGAGGGGCAGGTATAACATTTGCAGAGAGAGTTAGATTTGGGTGGGTTATTTTGTTTCTGTGCAGAGTAAATGCTTTACTTTTACACTGCAACTTAGATTTCAGTTTAAACACACCTCACCCAAATCTAACTCTCTCTGCACATGTTATATCTGCCCCCCCTACAGTGCACATGGTTTTGCCCAACTACTAACAAACTTGCTGCTACGATCAGGTCTGAATTACCCCCTTAATCTGCTAACAGCTGTTTTGCTGCAAAAATTCAAATTCTAAGTACTTGGTATACCAATAATGAATCAAGATGCAAATTCAGGAAAAAGTAATGAATCTGGGTAAAAACGCAAAAGACAGAAGTCCTATACCAATAACACGCACCGAGCATTGTATCATATATCAGAAGGCTTTATTTGCTTCTTCATAACAATAAAAAAAATACTAATCCTAAAAAAACTAAGAAATAAAAAGCTTTTCATATGCCAAGCCCACGGAAGGGGTGTGATCAGCCACTGGGTAGGTGTGGTTATCATCCGGAGTGTCATGACCAATGTAAGAATGAGGTATGAAGGACGCAATGGGGAACAAATGCTAAGGGTCCACAAACTAACATATGTCACACCAGGTGACAGCACACTGCTAAAGGGGAAGTGGTCATCCTGGGGAGAAGGCAAGATTACCCAATAAAATGCAAAATTAGTGTCTAACATCTGTACAGGGAGTGGCTACATATAGAGTACACTACAGTAGGTCTGAACACAATTCTCCGACAGCTAGGATCCATGGCCAAATGTCAGGAGCCAGTTATTTTGGAAGTAAATATTTTGTTGTTTATAGTACACCAACAATAATAAGGTAACTTGCAGGGTTGGGTTCGCATGACCGTCTGCCGGTCACCATACCGACACTGGCATATCGGGTTTTAGATGCCCGGCGGGGAATTGGGGGGTGAGCGCAACAAAGCCCCTTTCTGGCTAGTTAGCTCGCTGTGCTTGTCACAGGTTCTATTCCCACTCTATGGGTATCGTGGACACCCACGAGTGTGAATAGTCCCTGTTAGTCGACATGCCGACTGTCAGTATTGTGAGGGAGTGGGAGCCCGGCGTCGGTATTGTGACCACCAGTCACATAACTACATCCAAACTTGCATGGATCAAAGAAGGAAGCGCCAATACCCCCCTCAATATACCAGCATCATCTCCCATAAAAATGTTACCTTAGCACAAAATGACAACACAGACCGGTATGTGCCATAACAGTACTGTTAGGGTTAAAGTAGAAATCACGAGTTGCGTTTACCATATCAACAGTTTCATTGATATGATAAATATAGCGTAAACTTAAGAATCTGGAATGTTAATATTAAGAATGGATAAACAATTCACAGTAAGTAACAGCAATGAACTGTAGAATTGAATAGCTGTAAAAGGCCCAGAGCCCCCTGCAATAACCCAAGATACAAATATGAATACACTTCTAATTACACAAATGTGGAAAGGGTAGATGTTTAGTCACTGTATGCATGCAGTAATACAGGATACATCAGTAACTGAGATGGACCCAGAGTCCCTCAGCAAGTGACTTTAACACCAGGAAAGTTGAGCACAAGTTCTTACCACACTAGGTAATTGGCATGTTGCTTGGATGCATGCAGACTGTGGTCGTGATGAAGCTGGACTGGATGTGGATTTGATTGAATACAGAAGTTGGGTTCTGCAGGATACTCCACCAAAAGTCATCCAATGAAGTGAATTAATAACTCTGTAGACATAGACGCCTCATCAGGAATGTACGCTCAGCTTTTGGAAATCAGACTGGATGCAGGAACATCAATGGCTGGCCGGGAGCCAGACAAGAATCCTGGCCAGACCCTGTCAGGGATCAATCGCACCCTTTCACACAGCTGGCAACCCGTGTAAGAAACAGGAAAAACCCTGGTAACTACTATAGTTGAGTCCCGGAAATATAGACCCAGGTTGACCCTTTCACACAGAAAAACATCCCAGGTCAACCCAGCTGATGCCAGTAAATTACCAGGTCATTTTCTCTGTGCGAAAGGGGAATACCACTAAAAACTGGAGAGTTTGGAGAGTTCAGAACCACTAAAAGTGGGCATCTCATACTTTCAGTTACATGCTGGTGTCCAAGAGAAGGCAAAAAATAGCAATTATGTATTACCACAACCGCAAATCAGAACGAAACACAAGAGCAAATGTAACTGTGCCCACCTCTCAATCAGGCCCAAAGTGTTATATGGAGTAGAGGCAAAGGTAGAATTGAGGCCCAGGTGGAAATGGTATGTGAGTTGTATCCAGGGTCGGATTAAGGACTCTGGGGGCCCCTGGGCAACCAACTTGTGAGGGCCCCTATCAATAAAATGATCTCAACGATATATATAAATATATATATATATATATATATGTATATATATATCAGGGACGTGCGGTGAGCTAAATAGCTCAGGAGGCACTGGCTTTTATATATCTATATGCAACCATATTTAGAAATATAAAGTTTTATGCCATCGGTGACAGTGTGGGAGTCGCCCAGCTGCATACCTGGCATCCAAGCTCCGACGATGTGCACCATATGAGGGAAGGAGTCCAGAGCCGCGGCGACCAGCTCCCTCTTCGGCGGCTCAGCTGTCCTCTTAACAGCAGTGCTGCTGAGGAGCTTCCCTACAGTCAACGTCGACAATGTGCAATGACAGAAGCTGATTGGTGGGTACTTTTCTTCTCTCCACGTTATCTCTTTCCATGATTTGATAAATCTCCCCCATAGGATCATAGGAGTTGTAACTCTGAGTCAGAAGACTGCAGCAGTTCCACCCCCGTTGTATCCCATTTTGCCTGTAGGAGCAGCAGGACTGCACAATGCACTTGTGTAGCCCTGCCTACTACCCGGACTCCACCTCTTCCATCTCCCTTCCTACTCACAGCTCCGCTGTATTTTATTGGTCCATTGGGGACTCTGTACCACCCCCACTTAATCCAGTTCTGCAGTGGGGCTCACTGAGGATTACTAGTCCCCTGCCTGCCCAGTCTGACCATTGCCGGTAATGGGGATTTGCAAAGATGAAAAGGAAAAGTGAAGTCACAGACTGGTAAATTCTGTTTCTGTTAAAAGCTCTATCACTGCGATAAGTGATGATACAGAGTATTAATTTGTGACACTTTTTAACAGACTCCTACAACTTTTTCTCAAATATCTTCTGTTCTAAAAACTTTTGTACAGTATACAGTATATATGTGAACATTGGGGGTCATTCCGAGTCGTTCGCTCTGTAATTTTCTTCGCATCGCAGCGTTTTTCTGCTTAGTACGCATGCGCAATGTTCGCACTGCGACTGCGCCAAGTATTTTTGCTATGAAGATAGTTTTTTTTACTCACGGCTTTTTCTTCGCTCCGGCGATCGTAATGTGATTGACAGGAAATGGGTGTTACTGGGCGGAAACACGGCGTTTTATGGGCGTGTGGATAAAAACGCTACCGTTTCCGGAAAAAACGCGGGAGTGGCTGGAGAAACGGAGGAGTGTCTGGGCGAACGCTGGGTGTGTTTGTGACGTCAAACCAGGAACGACAAGCACTGAACTGATCGCAGATGCCGAGTAAGTCTGAAGCTACTCTGAAACTGCTAAGTAGTTTGTAATCGCAATATTGCGAATACATCGTTCGCAATTTTAAGAAGCTAAGATTCACTCCCAGTAGGCGGAGGCTTAGCGTGTGTAACTCTGCTAAAATCGCCTTGCGAGCGAACAACTCGGAATGAGGGCCATTATTAGTTATTTTGTATAAGCTAATTTGTAAATCTAAGTTGAAACTGATGGAGCTTTCTTCAATTTCTTTAACCATATAACCAAGATTAATATTAGGTTTTAGGCTTCATGGTTCTTAAAAATGTCTAATTAAAATGAAAAATATATAATATTTTCACAGTTTCATGTAAGTCTCAGAAGCCATAAAAATATTAAGCAAATTTACCACACAACATTGATTCCTCCCTCCTCTGAGTGTCATGTTCATTTTTTTCATAGATCTGCTGTGCAGTTGTCACATTCCATAAAGTTACTGGGTGACTACTCTGTGCTGCTCAGGCATTACAGTAGGGGGAGGTGAGGTGTATGCTAACAGAGCATTTTTCATTTAAAGTTCTCAATTAAGATTTTGTAGTTATTATATAAGGTATTCATTATCATTTTGAATATATGATGATTTGCTTCTGAGTACTAAAATCTTGGAACTAAAGCTCTTTATTTAGTCGAGTAAGAATTTTTTTTTTTTAATGTAAAAAAGAACTATAATTTTTTATTAGAAGTCTAATTTTATTTAGGTGGCTACGGGGCTGATGGTTACGGGGCTGATTAGAGGTGGACGGTATTTAGATGGTTGTACTAAACATTGATATTTGTAGATCCCCGCTCATGCAGGAGCCTCAATGTGCACTCGCTGATCTGGGTCTGCGATGTAGCATCATGATGTTAGTATATTTGGAAGCATAGACAAACAGTGTTCCAGAAAACTGCGGTGTCGGTTCTATTTTCTGGGCATGCGAAGGCCAGTGGCTGCATACTTTGATGCAGCTTCACTGGCTCCAGCAGCGTGATTTACTGTACATGGACATTCTGAGTAACCTGAGGGTTACTCAGGTCTCCAATGTTTATGCAGTTGATCCCATGCTGCATCTTCAGATGCATCAGCAGATCAGTAGGTGTCTTTTTATACAAGATGCCTTCTGCGGCATTGTCGCACAGCCTCTGTGTACAAAGATGCAGTGATGGCGGCAATAATGTTCACATAACATTCACATCTGAACCAGCCCATATATCTCTCGAGAGTCTTAGAGCCCTTTATGTTAGCTAAGATAATTCCTTCTCTTAGCTAAGTAATGATATACATTAGTGCATCCATGGTTTCATATGAGCTATGTAGATTAACCCCTTTGCTGCTGCTGAAGGTTTTCTCCCCCCTGTGCTAAAGTCATTTTTTGAAATAATTTCTACTGCACTACCCACTCAAATTATACCTTGTTTCATAGCCTCAAGGCTACGAAAGATAAAGCCTACGATACCCTCAGGAGGTGAGATACCCTGTTTGTACCTTTTGGTTTTCACAAACGTGGCTGGCCTGCGAATAAGCAAACCTTGGCCAGATGGATTAGAATGGTGATTGCACAAGCCTATGCATAGGCTGGTCTTCCAGCTACTGAAGCTATCAAAGCCCATTCTGCTTGGTCTGTTGGACCTTCTTGGGCGACCCGACGTGGCGTGTCCACTGAACAATTGTGCAAGGCGGCTACACGGTCCTCAGTGAACACGTTCATTTGGTTCTATGCCTTTGATACTTCTGCCTACCAGGATGCTTCCTTTGGATGCTGGGTTCTTGTCAGAGATGTGCGGTGAGCTAAATAGCTCAGGAGGCACTGGCTGGCACCAGAGCCAGATTTACAGGCAATATATGAGCCAAAGTGTACATCTGGGCATTATACACAGGTGCAGCATTATAAACGCCTGGAAATCTGGTGAGTTTTGATTAGAGATGTGTGGAAAGGATACACAGGTGAGGCACTGCTTCACCTACCATAGACTTTTTACTACAGAGTTTTGGCTATAAAAATTAATAGAATAATGCAAAGAAGATATTTCAAACATATTATTTTTATTTTTCATATACTTTATACAGTCAAAACGCTGGCACAAACGTTAGTATGACAGGAAAGGCTCTGCCTCACCTGCCTCTCCCCACCGCACGTCACTGGTTCTTGTGCCCGCTACTGTGCGTCCCCTCCCATGAGGAACTGCTTTAGGACATCCCCAATGTTTCCCTGTGGAATCCCAGTGTACCACGCTGCAGAAAAGGAGATTTATGGTTGACTTACCATTGTTAAATCTCTTTCTGCGAGGTACACTGGATTCCACAGGGTGGCCACCCTGACGCAATTAAGCTTCTTTGGGTTTGTATGGCATTAGCCGCTAGTCCCTTCTCCTGTCGTGAGAATGTGGTTCTATGTACTATCTACTGTCTCTTTTACTGCATTGGACTGGTTAACGAAACTGAGCTCCACTGGCTGGAGGTGGGGTTATAGAGGAGGCGATTCAATGCATCCTGGGAACAGTCAAAGCTTTAACCTGTTGGTGCCTCGGATCAAGATCCAACTCTACACCCTGATGTATTCCCTGTGGAATCCAGTGTACCTCGCAGAAAGAAAGAGATTTAACCATGGTAAGTCTACCATAAATCTCCTTTATTCTTGTTTCTGAAAATAGCTATATTTAAAAATTATACCCAAAAAAGTACCAGTACTGTATACCACAGAATACCTTAAGAGAAAAAGCAATGGGTTTGCAAAATAAAATCTACAAATTAAAAATTTCCATTATCTTGAATGAAATGCATAAATTATTGTATAATAATATGGGTAGCCCAACAAAGTATACCATTTTCTAAACTAAATGAGGGTTTACCTGAGTTATTTGTACCAGGATAGGATAGATTTGCATATTGTAATCTTATTATACTATGTATTTACTGCTGCCATCTGTTCTGAATCTGATTTGCGCCTAAACTCCCCCTTGAATACTTTCCCCCTCTGCTGTTTATGAAAGCTTTCTCCTATGCAACTGTCTCCCTCTGATAAACATTCAGACTATGGGCTTGCTTCAGAGATAGACACAGGAGAAAGAACAATCACAGATTCCTGATTACCAGGAATCTGTGGACACACAAGGTCCGTTCTGCACATACGCAGAACGGGCCTTGCATTGTTGTGAGAGGTGCGGCTGCGGTGTGGTGGTGCCTGCTGCCATGCAGGTGTAAATTCGGTACTCACCAGTAGAGATGAGCGGGTTCGGTTTCTCTGAATCCGAACCCGCACGAACTTCATGTTTTTTTCACGGGTCCGAGCAGACTCGGATCCTCCCGCCTTGCTCGGTTAACCCGAGCGCGCCCGAACGTCATCATGACGCTGTCGGATTCTCGCGAGACTCGGATTCTATATAAGGAGCCGCGCGTCGCCGCCATTTTCACACGTGCATTGAGATTGATAGGGAGAGGACGTGGCTGGCGTCCTCTCCATTTAGATTAGGGTTGAGAGAGAGAGAGAGAGATTGACCTGAGGCTGTGATACTGTAGAAGAGAGTGCAGAGTTTAGTGACTGACGACCACAGTGACCACCAGACAGTGCAGTTGTTTGTTTTATTTAATATATCCGTTCTCTGCCTGAAAAAAACGATACACACAGTGACTCAGTCACATACCATATCTGTGTGCACTGCTCAGCCCAGTGTGCTGCATCAATGTATATATATATCTGACTGTGCTCAGCTCACACAGCTTATAATTGTGGGGGAGACTGGGGAGCACTGCAGTGCCAGTTATAGGTTATAGCAGGAGCCAGGAGTACATAATATTATATTAAAATTAAACAGTGCACACTTTTGCTGCAGGAGTGCCACTGCCAGTGTGACTAGTGACCAGTGACCTGACCACCAGTATATATAATATTAGTAGTATACTATCTCTTTATCAACCAGTCTATATTAGCAGCAGACACAGTACAGTGCGGTAGTTCACGGCTGTGGCTACCTCTGTGTCGGCACTCGGCAGCCCGTCCATAATTGTATATACCACCTAACCGTGGTTTTTTTTTCTTTCTTTATAGTCATACTAGTTACGAGTATACTATCTCTTTATCAACCAGTCTATATTAGCAGCAGACACAGTACAGTGCGGTAGTTCACGGCTGTGGCTACCTCTGTGTCGGCACTCGGCAGCCCGTCCATAATTGTATATACCACCTAACCGTGGTTTTTTTTTCTTTCTTTATACATACATACTAGTTACGAGTATACTATCTCTTTATCAACCAGTCTATATTAGCAGCAGACACAGTACAGTGCGGTAGTTCACGGCTGTGGCTACCTCTGTGTCGGCACTCGGCAGCCCGTCCATAATTGTATATACCACCTAACCGTGGTTTTTTTTTCTTTCTTTATACATACATACTAGTTACGAGTATACTATCTCTTTATCAACCAGTCTATATATTAGCAGCAGACACAGTACAGTGCGGTAGTTCACGGCTGTGGCTACCTCTGTGTCGGCACTCGGCAGCCCGTCCATAATTGTATATACCACCTAACCGTGGTTTTTTTTTCTTTCTTTATACATACATACTAGTTACGAGTATACTATCTCTTTATCAACCAGTCTATATATTAGCAGCAGACACAGTACAGTGCGGTAGTTCACGGCTGTGGCTACCTCTGTGTCGGCACTCGGCAGCCCGTCCATAATTGTATATACCACCTAACCGTGGTTTTTTTTTCTTTCTTTATACATACATACTAGTTACGAGTATACTATCTCTTTATCAACCAGTCTATATTAGCAGCAGACACAGTACAGTGCGGTAGTTCACGGCTGTGGCTACCTCTGTGTCGGCACTCGGCAGCCCGTCCATAATTGTATATACCACCTAACCGTGGTTTTTTTTCTTTCTTTATACATACATACTAGTTACGAGTATACTATCTCTTTATCAACCAGTCTATATATTAGCAGCAGACACAGTACAGTGCGGTAGTTCACGGCTGTGGCTACCTCTGTGTCGGCACTCGGCAGCCCGTCCATAATTGTATATACCACCTAACCGTGGTTTTTTTTTCTTTCTTTATAGTCATACTAGTTACGAGTATACTATCTCTTTATCAACCAGTCTATATTAGCAGCAGACACAGTACAGTGCGGTAGTTCACGGCTGTGGCTACCTCTGTGTCGGCACTCGGCAGCCCGTCCATAATTGTATATACCACCTAACCGTGGTTTTTTTTTCTTTCTTTATACATACATACTAGTTACGAGTATACTATCTCTTTATCAACCAGTCTATATTAGCAGCAGACACAGTACAGTGCGGTAGTTCACGGCTGTGGCTACCTCTGTGTCGGCACTCGGCAGCCCGTCCATAATTGTATATACCACCTAACCGTGGTTTTTTTTTCTTTCTTTATACATACATACTAGTTACGAGTATACTATCTCTTTATCAACCAGTCTATATATTAGCAGCAGACACAGTACAGTGCGGTAGTTCACGGCTGTGGCTACCTCTGTGTCGGCACTCGGCAGCCCGTCCATAATTGTATATACCACCTAACCGTGGTTTTTTTTTCTTTCTTTATAGTCATACTAGTTACGAGTATACTATCTCTTTATCAACCAGTCTATATTAGCAGCAGACACAGTACAGTGCGGTAGTTCACGGCTGTGGCTACCTCTGTGTCGGCACTCGGCAGCCCGTCCATAATTGTATATACCACCTAACCGTGGTTTTTTTTTCTTTCTTTATACATACATACTAGTTACGAGTATACTATCTCTTTATCAACCAGTCTATATTAGCAGCAGACACAGTACAGTGCGGTAGTTCACGGCTGTGGCTACCTCTGTGTCGGCACTCGGCAGCCCGTCCATAATTGTATATACAACCTAACCGTGGTTTTTTTTTCTTTCTTTATACATACATACTAGTTACGAGTATACTATCTCTTTATCAACCAGTCTATATATTAGCAGCAGACACAATACAGTGCGGTAGTTCACGGCTGTGGCTACCTCTGTGTCGGCACTCGGCAGCCCGTCCATAATTGTATATACCACCTAACCGTGGTTTTTTTTTCTTCTTTATACATACATACTACTACGACATCTCTTTATCAACCAGTCTATATTAGCAGCAGACACAGTACAGTACGGTAGTTCACGGCTGTGGCTACCTCTGTGTCTGCACTCGGCAGGCAGTCCGTCCATAATTGTATACCACCTAACCGTGGTTTTTTTTTCTTTCTTCTTTATACATACATAGTTACATAGACATCTCTTTATCAACCAGTCTATATTAGCAGCAGACACAGTACAGTACGGTAGTTCACGGCTGTGGCTACCTCTGTGTCTGCACTCGGCAGGCAGTCCGTCCATAATTGTATACCACCTAACCGTGGTTTTTTTTTCTTTCTTCTTTATACATACATAGTTACATAGACATCTCTTTATCAACCAGTCTATATTAGCAGCAGACACAGTACAGTACGGTAGTTCACGGCTGTGGCTACCTCTGTGTCTGCACTCGGCAGGCAGTCCATAATTGTATACTAGTATCCATCTCCATTGTTTACCTGAGGTGCCTTTTAGTTGTGCCTATTAAAATATGGAGAACAAAAATGTTGAGGTTCCAAAATTAGGGAAAGATCAAGATCCACTTCCACCTCGTGCTGAAGCTGCTGCCACTAGTCATGGCCGAGACGATGAAATGCCAGCAACGTCGTCTGCCAAGGCCGATGCCCAATGTCATAGTACAGAGCATGTCAAATCCAAAACACCAAATATCAGAAAAAAAAGGACTCCAAAACCTAAAATAAAATTGTCGGAGGAGAAGCGTAAACTTGCCAATATGCCATTTACGACACGGAGTGGCAAGGAACGGCTGAGGCCCTGGCCTATGTTCATGGCTAGTGGTTCAGCTTCACATGAGGATGGAAGCACTCAGCCTCTCGCTAGAAAAATGAAAAGACTCAAGCTGGCAAAAGCAGCACAGCAAAGAACTGTGCATTCTTCGAAATCCCAAATCCACAAGGAGAGTCCAATTGTGTCGGTTGCGATGCCTGACCTTCCCAACATTGGACGTGAAGAGCATGCGCCTTCCACCATTTGCACGCCCCCTGCAAGTGCTGGAAGGAGCACCCGCAGTCCAGTTCCTGATAGTCAGATTGAAGATGTCAGTGTTGAAGTACACCAGGATGAGGAGGATATGGGTGTTGCTGGCGCTGGGGAGGAAATTGACCAGGAGGATTCTGATGGTGAGGTGGTTTGTTTAAGTCAGGCACCCGGGGAGACACCTGTTGTCCGTGGGAGGAATATGGCCGTTGACATGCCAGGTGAAAATACCCCAAAAATCAGCTCTTCGGTGTGGAGGTATTTCACCAGAAATGCGGACAACAGGTGTCAAGCCGTGTGTTCCCTTTGTCAAGCTGTAATAAGTAGGGGTAAGGACGTTAACCACCTCGGAACATCCTCCCTTATACGTCACCTGCAGCGCATTCATAATAAGTCAGTGACAAGTTCAAAAACTTTGGGTGACAGCGGAAGCAGTCCACTGACCAGTAAATCCCTTCCTCTTGTAACCAAGCTCACGCAAACCACCCCACCAACTCCCTCAGTGTCAATTTCCTCCTTCCCCAGGAATGCCAATAGTCCTGCAGGCCATGTCACTGGCTATTCTGACGATTCCTCTCCTGCCTGGGATTCCTCCGATGCATCCTTGCGTGTAACGCCTACTGCTGCTGGCGCTGCTGTTGTTGCTGCTGGGAGTCGATGGTCATCCCAGAGGGGAAGTCGTAAGCCCACTTGTACTACTTCCAGTAAGCAATTGACTGTTCAACAGTCCTTTGCGAGGAAGATGAAATATCACAGCAGTCATCCTGCTGCAAAGCGGATAACTGAGGCCTTGACAACTATGTTGGTGTTAGACGTGCGTCCGGTATCCGCCGTTAGTTCACAGGGAACTAGACAATTTATTGAGGCAGTGTGCCCCCGTTACCAAATACCATCTAGGTTCCACTTCTCTAGGCAGGCGATACCGAGAATGTACACGGACGTCAGAAAAAGACTCACCAGTGTCCTAAAAAATGCAGTTGTACCCAATGTCCACTTAACCACGGACATGTGGACAAGTGGAGCAGGGCAGGGTCAGGACTATATGACTGTGACAGCCCACTGGGTAGATGTATGGACTCCCGCCGCAAGAACAGCAGCGGCGGCACCAGTAGCAGCATCTCGCAAACGCCAACTCTTTCCTAGGCAGGCTACGCTTTGTATCACCGCTTTCCAGAATACGCACACAGCTGAAAACCTCTTACGGCAACTGAGGAAGATCATCGCGGAATGGCTTACCCCAATTGGACTCTCCTGTGGATTTGTGGCATCGGACAACGCCAGCAATATTGTGTGTGCATTAAATATGGGCAAATTCCAGCACGTCCCATGTTTTGCACATACCTTGAATTTGGTGGTGCAGAATTTTTTAAAAAACGACAGGGGCGTGCAAGAGATGCTGTCGGTGGCCAGAAGAATTGCGGGACACTTTCGGCGTACAGGCACCACGTACAGAAGACTGGAGCACCACCAAAAACTACTGAACCTGCCCTGCCATCATCTGAAGCAAGAAGTGGTAACGAGGTGGAATTCAACCCTCTATATGCTTCAGAGGTTGGAGGAGCAGCAAAAGGCCATTCAAGCCTATACAATTGAGCACGATATAGTAGGTGGAATGCACCTGTCTCAGGCGCAGTGGAGAATGATTTCAACGTTGTGCAAGGTTCTGATGCCCTTTGAACTTGCCACACGTGAAGTCAGTTCAGACACTGCCAGCCTGAGTCAGGTCATTCCCCTCATCAGGCTTTTGCAGAAGAAGCTGGAGACATTGAAGGAGGAGCTAACACGGAGCGATTCCGCTAGGCATGTGGGACTTGTGGATGGAGCCCTTAATTCGCTTAACAAGGATTCACGGGTGGTCAATCTGTTGAAATCAGAGCACTACATTTTGGCCACCGTGCTTGATCCTAGATTTAAAGCCTACCTTGGATCTCTCTTTCCGGCAGACACAAGTCTGCTGGGGTTGAAAGACCTGCTGGTGACAAAATTGTCAAGTCAAGCGGAACGCGACCTGTCAACATCTCCTCCTTCACATTCTCCCGCAACTGGGGGTGCGAGGAAAAGGCTCAGAATTCCGAGCCCACCCGCTGGCGGTGATGCAGGGCAGTCTGGAGCGACTGCTGATGCTGACATCTGGTCCGGACTGAAGGACCTGACAACGATTACGGACATGTCGTCTACTGTCACTGCATATGATTCTCTCAACATTGATAGAATGGTGGAGGATTATATGAGTGACCGCATCCAAGTAGGCACGTCACACAGTCCGTACTTATACTGGCAGGAAAAAGAGGCAATTTGGAGGCCCTTGCACAAACTGGCTTTATTCTACCTAAGTTGCCCTCCCACAAGTGTGTACTCCGAAAGAGTGTTTAGTGCCGCCGCTCACCTTGTCAGCAATCGGCGTACGAGGTTACATCCAGAAAATGTGGAGAAGATGATGTTCATTAAAATGAATTATAATCAATTCCTCCGCGGAGACATTGACCAGCAGCAATTGCCTCCACAAAGTACACAGGGAGCTGAGATGGTGGATTCCAGTGGGGACGAATTGATAATCTGTGAGGAGGGGGATGTACACGGTGATATATCGGAGGGTGATGATGAGGTGGACATCTTGCCTCTGTAGAGCCAGTTTGTGCAAGGAGAGATTAATTGCTTCTTTTTTGGGGGGGGTCCAAACCAACCCGTCATGTCAGTCACAGTCGTGTGGCAGACCCTGTCACTGAAATGATGGGTTGGTTAAAGTGTGCATGTCCTGTTTTGTTTATACAACATAAGGGTGGGTGGGAGGGCCCAAGGACAATTCCATCTTGCACCTCTTTTTTCTTTTCTTTTTCTTTGCATCATGTGCTGATTGGGGAGGGTTTTTTGGAAGGGACATCCTGCGTGACACTGCAGTGCCACTCCTAAATGGGCCCGGTGTTTGTGTCGGCCACTAGGGTCGCTAATCTTACTCACACAGTCAGCTACCTCATTGCGCCTCTTTTTTTCTTTGCGTCATGTGCTGTTTGGGGAGGGTTTTTTGGAAGGGACATCCTGCGTGACACTGCAGTGCCACTCCTAGATGGGCCCGGTGTTTGTGTCGGCCACTAGGGTCGCTAATCTTACTCACACAGCTACCTCATTGCGCCTCTTTTTTTCTTTGCGTCATGTGCTGTTTGGGGAGGGTTTTTTGGAAGGGACATCCTGCGTGACACTGCAGTGCCACTCCTAGATGGGCCCGGTGTTTGTGTCGGCCACTAGGGTCGCTAATCTTACTCACACAGCTACCTCATTGCGCCTCTTTTTTTCTTTGCGTCATGTGCTGTTTGGGGAGGGTTTTTTGGAAGGGCCATCCTGCGTGACACTGCAGTGCCACTCCTAGATGGGCCCGGTGTTTGTGTCGGCCACTAGGGTCGCTAATCTTACTCACACAGCTACCTCATTGCGCCTCTTTTTTTCTTTGCGTCATGTGCTGTTTGGGGAGGGTTTTTTGGAAGGGACATCCTGCGTGACACTGCAGTGCCACTCCTAGATGGGCCCGGTGTTTGTGTCGGCCACTAGGGTCGCTTATCTTACTCACACAGCGACCTCGGTGCAAATTTTAGGACTAAAAATAATATTGTGAGGTGTGAGGTATTCAGAATAGACTGAAAATGAGTGTAAATTATGGTTTTTGAGGTTAATAATACTTTGGGATCAAAATGACCCCCAAATTCTATGATTTAAGCTGTTTTTTAGTGTTTTTTGAAAAAAACACCCGAATCCAAAACACACCCGAATCCGACAAAAAAAATTCGGTGAGGTTTTGCCAAAACGCGTTCGAACCCAAAACACGGCCGCGGAACCGAACCCAAAACCAAAACACAAAACCCGAAAAATTTCAGGCGCTCATCTCTACTCACCAGGCGCCGCTCTCTCACCTTCAGGTACCGGAACCTTCAACGGACCTGGCAATCTTCAATCGGATCCGGACACAGCGATTCCCTCTCGAAGCTGACCGACGACCGAGCTGAGGAGAGAATAGTTTACCTTAAAGGGGTATCAACCCTTCTTCCACTGGAAAAGGGGATACCCCAGGGGTGACCGCAACCTTCACCGGTTGGGTGAAAGGTCATCACTGGCACAAAGCCTCAGCCACCCAGCTTTCACACACTCGCGCTCTCACACGTAGTGTGATGAAAAGGATTCTCACGTCCGTGAGCAATCCCGACTCCGGCGCTCGAGGACAGACAAGGGACAAACGTACACGGATGCTACTCACCGTCACAAGTCTTGCACTCCGATCTTCTCCACTTACAGGTCCCTGTAAGGAGGCAAAGAGAAACAGCCGTGCAGGGCCAAGAACTACCCTAGTGTGCGTCCGCTACACTAGCTACATAAACAGAGCCCTCAAACTAGCTCGTGTGGGTGGTGCAACACAACTATGCACAACTTAAACAACGCATACACTTTGCCCTGCACGGTAACAGCATACATCACAATATCGGAATACAAGATCACACGGTGCTGTCCCTTTAAATCCCTCCCGCTGGAAAGGGGGTGGGCGCCGCACGGCCTACCCACCTCCTGTACCTTCCCGTATGTGGGCCCCAGGCCTGCCTACCTAAATACCTCAGGGTGGCCTGGGCCTAGCGCCCAGTGCCACCTGTACTCACCTCGGGGGTCTTATTAACTGGGCCTAGCGCCCCCTAGCTGCACACAGGCCGGAGGCCTGATTTCACCCACGGGCCTAGCGCCCGCCTAACCTGTCACACGCGGGGTGACCTGGGCCTAGTACCCAGCGTCACCTTTAGATATCCCTAGCTGGCCAAAATACCCTAGGGCCTAATGCCGCGGCGAGCGCCGATTGGCTCGCCGCGTCCCTCTCTGATTGGCTGCCGCTCCGGGAGCCGTGATTGGCTCCCGGAGGGCGCCAACGTTTGAATCTTCCCGCAGCCTCCGGTCCGGTGCAGGGAAAAGGGTAATCCCTGCACAGGACACCCGCAGCCACGCACCCAGCGCTGGGGACAGACAAGCTGCCCCAGCGCTGTCCCCAGCTAGGGACAGCAATACTGATGTGCCCACGGGGCACATCTCTACATTTCCCCCCCCTTTTTCCTTTGTAGTCCCTACAAAGTTCCTCACGATGTCCATTGTCCGCGGGTCAGGGAATTCCGAGGTCCCTCCGGCGAGGTTGTGTTCGAGGGCCCAGCCTGGACCGGCCGTGACCCCACACCCTTCCTCCTCCAGCTCCGGGTTCCTCTTACGTCCTGACCTCCACCGGCGGATCCTCTGGGGGAGTGGCATCTCCTCACGGTCGCTCGACGTTGGCCACCATGGGGAATCTTCCTCAATGGGGACAACAGTCACCCACTCTTGACCTCCGATATCGTCTGTGGCTTCGTCCCTGTCTTCCGGGTGTGGTATCGAGCACCACCCAACAGCGGAATCCTCCGGGGCATCCGTTTCCTCCCGGGCAACAGCCACCATATGTCGCATTTCCTCGTGGGGCATCTCCAAAGGTCCTGTGTCTTCCTCTGGAACGGGTCCTCCCACGGCATCACGATCCTGTCCCCGTACGTCCGTCCATTTTGGCACTCCCGGCAGGTACTCTTGCTCCAGGACTATCTCCTCCTCTTCCCGGAGGGCATTCAACTGGGAGCATGACTCCACCCGATCCTGCCAGTCACTCTCGTCGGCGCTTCCGATGCCAGAGTCGTCCTCCATCTGTTCTTGGAGGGATTCGTCGGCGGACAGCTCACCGTAGTCCGAGTCCTCCTCCGATATCTGGACTGGGGTATCATTTTCCTCCTCAGCGTACTTAGTCTCTTCCGCTGGTACGTCTGCTTCCTCAGCGTACTCCTTCGCTTCCGCTGGCATCTCTCGGTACCCAGGACACATCTGTTCCGCGCGTCCTGGTCGTGGACGGTTCCATCGCGGTGAGATTCCGGACGTCTCCGTCACTGGGTCTTCACGCTTTTCTTCACAGCGTGGTCTCTTCACCTCCCAGTCGTCCACCTCCGCCTTATGCGGGAAAGGATTCTGCCTTACTGGGGTCACTTTCTTGGGACAGAGTAGGTCCGCGGCATCTTCCCAGGGGCACTCACTGGCCGCATGTCCTGGTCGCCGACACTTCCAACAAGGGAGGGCCACTGCCACCTTCTCCAAGACGGGTTCCTGGTCCACCTCCTTCACTGGGGAATCTTCACCCGTTGGTTCCGGCTCAGAGGAAATGGACACCTGCGAACTAACTTCAAGCAAGGCCTTCCGCTCCATTTCCCTGGTTTCCTCCTCCCATCTCTGGGCGCGACCATCCGCAATCATCCGGTCTTCATTCCACGGACAATCGGGAAGCGCATGTCCTCTCGCCTCGCAGAGCGCACACACAGGCTCTGCAGCCACCCGGTCCCAAAGCTGCTGACGAGATTCCATCAGCTGCTTCACCGTGGCCTTGTAGTCCGTCCTGTCTTCCGTCCATGGGCATTCCAGGAGCCGATGTCGGGGATCTCCACAGCTTTCACACCGGGGATCAACCTCGTCTTCGCTCAACTCTTCGTCCCAGGGACAACTGTTTTGCTCATGCCCGTAGTTTCCGCAGAGCAAACACCAGGACTCCTTCTTCACTTGGCCCTGTTGACGTCTTCGGTCCGCTTCCTGGACCACCTTCTTTGGGGACGTCTCTCGCCACGTACACTCGTCGGCAAAGTGCCCTGTTTGCCGACATCTCTTGCAGGGCGTCACAGCGGCCTTCTTGCGCCCCTTCTCCCGGCGCTCTTCTTTTCCACGCTGGACCGACCGCTGCACTATCTTCAGGAGGTCTGCCCCAGACACCGTCACCCAGTCGCTCTGGTCCGCACGCGTCCGTGGGTGAGTCTGTTCCGGAGCCATCCGCAGGGAAGTCTTCTTGGTGGCGTTCCACATCGTGTCCGTGATCCGGTCTCTCTGATCCTGCCGACTACGCCAAGTGTGAGAGGTGCGGCTGCGGTGTGGTGGTGCCTGCTGCCGTGCAGGTGTAAATTCGGTACTCACCAGGCGCCGCTCTCTCTTACCTTCAGGTACCGGAACCTTCAACGGACCTGGCAATCTTCAATCGGATCCGGACACGGCGATTCCCTCTCGAAGCTGACCGACGACCGAGCTGAGGAGAGAATAGTTTACCTTAAAGGGGTATCAACCCTTCTTCCACTGGAAAAGGGGATACCCCAGGGGTGACCGCGACCTTCACCGGTTGGGTGAAAGGTCATCACTGGCACAAAGCCTCAGCCACCCAGCTTTCACACACTCGCGCTCTCGCACGTAGTGTGATGAAAAGGATTCTCACGTCCGTGAGCAATCCCGACTCCGGCGCTCGGGGACAGACAAGGGACAAACGTACACGGATGCTACTCACCGTCACAAGTCTTGCACTCCGATCTTCTCCACTTACAGGTCCCTGTAAGGAGGCAAAGAGAAACAGCCGTGCAGGGCCAAGAACTACCCTAGTGTGCGTCCGCTACACTAGCTACATAAACAGAGCCCTCAAACTAGCTCGTGTGGGTGGTGCAACACAACTATGCACAACTTAAACAACGCATACACTTTGCCCTGCACGGTAACAGCATACATCACAATATCGGAATACAAGATCACACGGTGCTGTCCCTTTAAATCCCTCCCGCTGGAAAGGGGGTGGGCGCCGCACGGCCTACCCACCTCCTGTACCTTCCCTTATGTGGGCCCCAGGCCTGCCTACCTAAATACCTCAGGGTGGCCTGGGCCTAGCGCCCAGTGCCACCTGTACTCACCTCGGGGGTCTTATTCACTGGGCCTAGCGCCCCCTAGCTGCACACAGGCCGGAGGCCTGATTTCACCCACGGGCCTAGCGCCCCCCTAACCTGTCACACGCGGGGTGACCTGGGCCTAGTACCCAGCGTCTCCTTTAGATATCCCTAGCTGGCCAAAATACCCTAGGGCCTAATGCCCTCTAATGCCCCACAGGCCTATTGCCTGATATGCCCCCGGGCCTAGTGCCCGCCTAACTGGTGCCACAGGGAGAGGGTGGCTTGGGCCTAATGCCCAAACCACCTAATCAAATAATGGCCCCCAATCTCCTATCTGAACCCAGGCCTAGTGCCCGAATTGTGCCCTCGGGCCTAATGCCCGTCCCTGGTGGTCGAGGGAGGAAAAGGGGAGGGGGTGAAGATGCCTCACTGAGGCCTCACCTGCTACAGGGATCTCTGGTGCCCTCTTCTGCCGCTGACCCGTCCTGGCCAGCGGCGTCGCCTCCGCTGCTCCGCGTCCAGCCGCCGCTGGACATCTTCCTGCAGGAGCCCGACGTCTTCTGGCCTCTTCAGCGGCCGCCGTCTTCTTGTCCGCGCCGACCCTCTTCTCCAGGACCCGGCTTCTTTCTTCTTCGCGCTCTTCCGCGTGCGCGGTGTCGTCGGCTCCCGCCCAGCGTCTGACGTCAGATGCCGGGGGCGGAGCCTATGACGCGGCGAGCGCCGATTGGCTCGCCGCGTCCCTCTCTGATTGGCTGCCGCTCCGGGAGCCGCGATTGGCTCCCGGAGGGCGCCAACGTTTGAATCTTCCCGCAGCCTCCGGTCCGGTGCAGGGAAAAGGGTAATCCCTGCACCGGACACCCGCCACCACGCACCCAGCGCTGGGGACAGACAAGCTGCCCCAGCGCTGTCCCCAGCTAGGGACAGCAACACTGATGTGCCCACAGGGCACATCTCTACATTGTCACCTATAGTTCCCCTGAGCTGCTTTAGGATTGACTGGCAGTGTTGTTAAGGGGGTGAGGGTAGGTCTGCATTACTGGAAACAGGGGCGTGTTGCACTTATTTTCTGGGAGAGAGCAGATCCCCATTCCATTGGTCAGCTGCATTTGCTGAGGCTCACTCAGCTGGCCGCCTGTGTGAACATCATGGGGTATATTTACTAAAGTCCCGATTTTGTCCGAGTTTTTTTTTTTTTTCTAAGTAGCAACACGGGAATTTACTAAGCACAAATCTTGGCAGTGTTGGGGCTATTCGTAATGGTTTTAACGGCAGAGGGCATAAATACGAATTAATAGACCATCGGTCAAACGCAGCTGTTTATTCATACAACATGGTAATTTACTATTCATTCGTATTAAGATGTTTGTCCGTGAATGTTCAATTGCTGATGTATTTTCTATTACGTCCTAGAGGATGCTGGGGACTCCGTAAGGACCATGGGGAATAGATGGGCTCCGCAGGAGACATGGGCACTATAAAGAACTTTAGATGGGTGTGCACTGGCTCCTCCCTCTATGCCCCTCCTCCAGACCTCAGTTAGATCCTGTGCCCAGAGGAGACTGGGTGCACTACAGGGGAGCTCTCCTGAGTTTCTCCGAAAAATAATTTTGTTAGGTTTTTTATTTTCAGGGAGCACTGCTGGCAACAGGCTCCCTGCATTGTGGGACTGAGGGGAGAGAAGCAGACCTACTTAAATGATAGGCTCTGCTTCTTAGGCTACTGGACACCATTAGCTCCAGAGGGTCGGAACGCAGGTCTCACCCTCGCCGTTCGTCCCGGAGCCGCGCCACCGTCCTCCTCACAGAGCCGGAAGAAAGAAGCCGGGTGAGTATAAGAAGAAAGAAGACTTCAAAGGCAGCAGAAGACTTCAGATCTTCTCTGAGGTAACGCTGCGCGCCATTGCTCTCACACACAACACACACTTCGGGCACTGAAGGGTGCAGGGTGCAGGGGGGCGCCCTGGGCAGCAATAATAAAACCTCTAGGACTGGCTAACATATATATATATATATATATATATATATATATATATATAGGCTGCGGAGGCAGTATATTATATAATCCCCCGCCAGTATTGGATATTTGAGCGGGACCGAAGCCCGCCGCTGAGGGGGCGGAGCTTGATCCTCCAGCACTAACCAGCGCCATTTTCTCCACAGCACACTGCAGAGAAGCTGGCTCCCCGGACTCTCCCCTGTTGAACACGGTGACAGAGGGCAAAAAAGAGGGGGGGGGGGCACTTTTAATTGGCGCAGTGAGTGTATATATATATATATATATATGTTTATATAAAGCACAGTTTTATGGAAATTTGTTTCCATTGTCAGGTGGCGCTGGGTGTGTGCTGGCATACTCTCTCTCTGCCTCTCCAAAGGACCTTATTGGGGAACTATCTCCATATAGATATATTCCTGAGTGTGTGGGGGTGTCGGTACGCACACAGACAGAGTATCTCCAAAATCTCCAGCGATGTGGTTACAACCTAGAAAGATGGGATGCTATAGATGCATTAATTGCACGACATGCAGGAGCATGATGATTGGTGAATTCTTCCACCACCCCCACACTGGAAAAAAGATATATATACGGCACAGGGTGACATGTACCACTGATTTTGTGATATATATCCTTATATGTCCCTGCTCCTTAATATATGTGGGAAAGACAATACGCCCATTCCGGGAGAGGATGGCGAATCACCGCTTATCAATTAGATCTGCACTGGAAAGTGGAAGCTCCGATAAACCAGTTGCTAGACATTTTGTGGAAGCTCGTCACTCATTAGCATCATTGAGAAGCATGATTATTGATCGAGTGGACCAACCGAGGAGGGGCGGTGACCGTGGTAAAATGCTTCTAAAACGTGAAGCGAGCTGGATTTATCGACTGGATACCACACGACCAAAAGGCCTAAATGATGGCATTCAATACGGCGTGTTTTTGAATTAAATATGGTATTTTCATTTTATTTTTTATTTTTTATTTTTTCCCCTTTTTTTGGGCTCTGTGCAATTGGTCCGCTTCCGAGAGGGTTTATAGCCTTTTTTAAGGATTGCTTTTCACCATTAGGTGTAAATATATGTATGGTATTTATGCATAGATTTATGTTTTTTTATATATGGATCTATGCATGGATTTATTTATGTGTATATAAATATGTATAGTAGATCCCTTGCTTTGTATTTTCTACATAGCATGAGGTTTCTCTAACTACACCTAGATGATGTGGAACTATGTATACCCTGTGTCCATCTATACTAAGCTTTATAAAAATTACTTTTAAAAATTACTTCTCAGTGAGTAATAAAATATTTATAATCCCCATAGATCTGTCTGCCAGTGTTGATGTGTGATTCATCGTTATGCTGTCAATCTAGCACACATACACATGCATTGCCCGCACACGCATCGCTGGGCTGTGGAACGCATACACTTCCGGGATCGGGAGCGGAAATGCGTTCCACGGGCAGGAAGTGATGACGGCGGGGGGAGACGCAGCCGTGAGCTGAATCTCCAGTCGTCCGGGTTTCTATTGGGAGCTGATGGCGGCGGTGGAACGCACGCCGCCCAGCATGGGGATCAGATGGACACAGGGAGGACATCCACAGCTAGAGGTGGGCTTACATGTTTGTTTGTTATATGCTAATTGTTAAATATCGATCACCCACTAATGTGACTTTTAAATGGTTAAAATGAATTTCACTATGATTGGTTTTTATTAATTGGTGGGTGGGCATACACTGGGTATATATGTCTGTCCTTTTCATTGTATATCAATCCTGACAAAGGTCCAAGTGAGGACCGAAACGTCGATGCTCTGTCTGGTATGAATTCATAATAAATCTCTGCTTTAATGAAGACTGGTGAGTGCTCCCATTTTCTTCGTTTGTGTATTATACTGGTGATTCTAATTAGATCTCCAGTCTTGGACGGCACCCCAGCAAGAAATTTGAGAACGTGAGTGTGGACCCAACGCTTGGTATATATATATATATATATGTTTATATAAAGCACAGTTTTATGGAAATTTGTTTCCATTGTCAGGTGGCGCTGGGTGTGTGCTGGCATACTCTCTCTCTGCCTCTCCAAAGGACCTTATTGGGGAACTATCTCCATATAGATATATTCCTGAGTGTGTGGGGGTGTCGGTACGCGTGTGTCGGCATGTCTGAAGCGGAAGGCTCATCTAAGGAGGAGGTGGAGCAGAGGATTGTGGTGTCTCCGTCGGCAACGCCGACACCTGATTGGTTGGATATGTTGAATGTTTTAAATGCAAATGTGTCTTTATTACATCAGAGATTGGACAAAGCAGAGCCAAGGGATAGAACAGGAAGTCAATCCATGGCTTTGACTGTGTCACAGGGCCCTTCAGTGTCTCAGAAACGTCCCCTGTCCCAAGTAGCAGACACTGATACCGACACGGATTCTGACTCCAGTGTCGACTACGATGATGCAAGGTTACACCCAAGGGTGGCCAAAAGTATTCATTATATGATTATTGCAATAAAGGATGTTTTGCAAATCACTGATGACCCCTCTGTCCCTGACAAGAGGGTACACATGTTTAAGGAAAAGAAACTTGAGGTAACTTTCCCCCATCTCATGAGCTGAACGCGTTATTTGAAAAGGCTTGGGAAACTCCAGACAAGAAACTGCAGATTCCCAAAAGAATTCTTATGGCGTATCCTTTCCCTGTGCAGGACAGGTTACGGTGGGAATCCTCACCCAGGGTGGACAAGACGTTAACGCGCTTGTCCAAAAAGGTGGCGCTACCGTCTCCAGACACGGCAGCCCTCAAGGATCCTGCTGATCGCAGACAGGAAACTACCTTAAAATCAATTTATACACATACGGGTGCCTTGCTCAGACCGGCAATAGCGTCGGCTTGGGTTTGTAGCGCTGTTGCGGCTTGGACGGATACTTTGTCAGCTGACATTGATACCCTGGATAGGGATACCATTTTATTGACCTTAGGTCACATTAAAGACGCAGTCTTATATATGATAGACGTTCAGAGAGATGTTGGTCTGCTAGGTTCGAGAGCCAACTCCATGGCGAATTCTGCTAGGCGAGCCCTGTGGACCCGCCAATGGATGGGTGATGCCGACTCAAAGAAGCATATGGAGGTTTTACCTTACAGAGGTGAGGATTTATTTGGGGACGGTCTCGTGGACCTGGTTTCCACAGCTACCGCGGGTAAATCTACTGTTTTACCTTATGTTTCCCTACAACAGAAGAAAACGCCGCAATATCAGATGCAGTCCTTTCGGTCGCATAAGTCCAGAAGAGGTCGGGGCTCTTCCTTCCTCGCCAGAGGTAAGGGTAGAGGGAAAAAACTGCCTGCTACGGCTAGTTCCCAGGAGCAGAAGTCCTCCCCGGCTTCTACTAAATCCACTGCATGATGCTGGGGCTCCACTGAGGGAGTCTGCGCCGGTGGGGGCACGTCTTCGACTCTTCAGCCACGTCTGGGTTCAGTCAGACGTGGATCCTTGGGCAATGGAAATTGTATCCCAGGGTTACAAGCTGGAATTCGAAGACGTGCCTCCTCGCCGGTTTTTCAAATCGGCCTTACCAGCTTCTTCCCCAGAAAGGGGGATAGTTTTAGCTGCAATTCAAAAACTGTGTCAACAACAAGTGGTTGTCGAGGTTCCCCTATTTCAACAGGGGAAGGGGTACTATTCAACCCTATTTGTGGTCCCGAAACCGGATGGCTCGGTCAGAGCCATTCTAAATTTAAAATCCCTAAACCTGTACTTAAAAAAGTTCAAATTCAAGATGGAATCGCACCGGGCGGTTATCTCCAGCCTGGAAGGGGGGGATTTTATGGTGTCACTAGACATAAAGGATACATACCTTCATGTCCCCATATATCCCCCTCATCAGGCGTACCTGAGATTCGCTGTACAGGACTGTCATTACCAGTTTAAGACGTTGCCGTTTGGGCTTTCCATGGCCCCGAGGATTTTCACCAAGGTAATGGCGAAAATAATGGTGCTCCTGCGCCGCCAGGGAGTCACAATTATCCCATACTTGGACAATCTCCTGATAAAAGCGAGATCGAGAGATCAGTTGCTGAAAAGCGTGTCGCTCTCCCTGAGAATGCTTCAGCAACATGGCTGGATTCTAAATCTACCAAAGTCACAGTTGGTTCCAACGACTCGGCTATCTTTCTTAGGGATGATTCTGGACACGGAACAAAAGAGGGTTTTCCTCCCAATGGAAAAAGCCCAGGAACTCCAGAACATGGTCAGAGACCTGTTAAAGCCGAAAAGAGTGTCAGTACATCAATGCACTCGAGTACTGGGAAAAATGGTGGCGACCTACGAGGCCAAGCCCAGGAACTCCAGAACATGGTCAGAGACCTGTTAAAGCCGAAAAGAGTGTCAGTCCATCAATGCACTCGAGTACTGGGGAAAATGGTGGCGACCTACGAGGCCATCCCCTTCGGCAGGTTTCATGCGAGGACGTTTCAGTGGGACCTTCTGGACAAGTGGTCCGGGTCCCATCTTCAAATTCATCAGAAAATAAGCCTGTCCCCCAGGGCCAGGGTGTCTCTCCTGTAATGGCTGCAGAGTGCTCACCTTCTAGAGGGTCGCAGGTTCGGCATTCAAGACTGGGTTCTGGTGACCACGGACGCGAGCCTCCGAGGATGGGGAGCAGTCACACAAGGAAGAAACTTTCAGGGGATATGGTCAAGCCAGGAGGCTTGTCTACACATCAACGTACTGGAATTGAGGGCCATTTACAATGGCCTACGTCAAGCGGAGAATCTTCTTTGCGACCTACCGGTTCTGATTCAATCAGACAACGTCACAGCCATGGCTCATGTAAACCACCAAGGCGGAACAAGGAGCAGAGTGGCAATGGCGGAAGACACCAGGATTCTGCGCTGGGCGGAAAATCACATAAGCGCTCTGTCAGCTATCTTCATTCCGGGAGTGGACAACTGGGAAGCAGACTTCCTCAGCAGACACGATCTCCATTCAGGAGAGTGGGGACTTCATCAAGAAGTTTTTGCAGAGATACCAAGTCATTGGGGACTTCCTCAAATAGACATGATGGCGTTACGCCTCAACAAGAAGCTTCGGAGGTATTGTGCCAGGTCAAGGGATCCTCAGGCAATAGCAGTGGACGCCGTGGTGACACTGTGGGTGTTTCAGTCGGTCTATGTGTTCCCTCCTCTTCCACTCATCTCAAAGATATCGAGAATATCTTTGAGATCATAAGACGAAAAAGAGTGCAGACAATACTCATTGTTCCAGATTGGCCTCGAAGGGCCTGGTATTCAGATCTTCAGGAAATGCTCACAGAAGATCCGTGGCCTCTTCCTCTCAGAGAGGACCTATTGCAACAGGGGCCCTGCGTGTTCCAAGACTTACCGCGGTTACGTTTGACGGCATGGCGGTTGAACACCGAATCCTAGCTGGGAAAGGCATTCCGGATGAAGTCATCCCTACTCTGATAAAGGCTAGGAAGGAGGTGACGGAGAAACATTATCACCGTATCTGGAGAAAGTATGTATCTTGGTGTGAATCCAAGAATGCTCCTACGGATGATTTCCATCTGGACCGTTTTCTCCACTTTCTACAGACAGGAGTGGATATGGGCCTAATATTAGGCTCCATTAAGGTACAGATTTCGGCCCTATCAATTTTCTTTCAGAAGGAATTGGCTTCTCTCCCAGAAGTCCAGACTTTTGTAAAGGGAGTGCTGCACATACAGCCCCCTTTTGTGCCTCCAGTGGCACCATGGGACCTTAACATGGTGTTACAGTTCTTAAAATCTCACTGGTTTGAACTTCTTCAAACGGTTGAATTAAAATTTCTCACTTGGAAGGTGGTCATGTTATTGGCCTTGGCATCTGCAAGGCGGGTGTCCGAATTGGCAGCTTTGTCTCACAAAAGTCCCTATCTGATTTTCCATGTGGATCGAGCAGAATTGAGGACTCGTCCTCAATTTTTGCCTAAGGTGGTTTCATCATTTCATATGAACCAACCTATTGTGGT
Organism: Pseudophryne corroboree; assembly: GCF_028390025.1. Classification (NCBI taxonomy): domain Eukaryota; kingdom Metazoa; phylum Chordata; class Amphibia; order Anura; family Myobatrachidae; genus Pseudophryne; species Pseudophryne corroboree. The sequence continues at coordinate 619,339,910 of NC_086447.1, forward strand.
ACCTGTGGCTACGGGGGACTTGGAGGATTCCAAGTCCCTTGATGTAGTCCGGGCCTTAAAAATTTATGTAGCCAGGACGGCTCGGGTTAGGAAAACAGAGGCACTGTTTGTCCTGTATGCAGCCAACAAGGTTGGCGCTCCTGCTTCTAAGCAGACTATTGCTCGCTGGATCTGTAACACGATTCAGCAGGCTCATTCTACGGCTGGATTGCCGTTACCAAATTCGGTAAAGGCCCATTCCACTAGGAAGGTGGGCTCTTCTTGGGCGGCTGCTCGAGGCGTCTCGGCATTACAGCTTTGCCGAGCGGCAACTTGGTCGGGTTCAAACACTTTTGCAAAATTCTACAAGTTTGATACCCTGGCTGATGAGGACCTCATGTTTGCTCAATCGGTACTGCAGAGTCATCCGCACTCTCCTGCCCGGTCTGGAGCTTTGGTATAATCCCCATGGTCCTTACGGAGTCCCCAGCATCCTCTAGGACGTAAGAGAAAATAAGATTTCAAACCTTTATATCTTTTTCTCCTAGTCCGCAGAGGATGCTGGGCGCCCATCCCAGTGCGGACATATTTCTGCACACTGAGGAAGCCGCCGAGGACACATGAAGGCGGAGAAACGCGTATGTGAACGAGTGAGTTTATAGCCGGCCGGCTAATTTAACCTTTCCAGGAAGCGCTTGCTGCCTCTATTATATTATTCTACTCGGTACCTGGATACCCGGACCCCAGTGCTAAGGGGGAATAAGGAGTACGCTCCCTCATCTGAGTTCATTTACATCACAATTAGAGGCAGATGTGGCACTTGGGGCTAAAGGGAGGATCTCATTATCAGCTCGATATAACCGCATGGAGTGTGCTGATACATGGACACTCTGACACCTGAACTCCCCTACATTATATGCAGAGACTGCTGAGATACTCCGTTGCCTAAAGGAAGGATATAATATATAAGATCTGTCCAACAAATAATGTGCTGACACCTGGGATTATTGGGACAGCTCATAGTGAGTAATTAAGGTAACAACTTACCATTCTTTCCCCTTCACACAATTAAACGGACAGTCTACGAGATATCATATATTGCAGGGACGCCTGCGAGGTTATAGGATTTACAAAGGCAGTTTTTCTTAATTAGTGGAGTTCCCTTATGTGCATAAAGATTTAAATATATGTTTTTAGGAGGATAAATTCTCTATGTGTAATAGATGTGTATTTTGGATACACTAAATGTTTTATATTTTGATTTGTATATTACAAGAAACCCGGCCGATAATTGTATAATTATATACATTTTTTATATAATTTTATATTTTATTGTGATAAAGAATAAAAAGCTATAATTAAATGCTAAGCGCAGTTCCAAGCTGTTTTTTTCTTTTTTTTTTTCTTTCTTGTTATATTCAATTGGTGGCATAGGAACCAGGCCCCAGGAACGTGCGGCTAGCGTTTGATTCAAACATCAGCGCCCAATTTTGTTCTTTTTCTTTGCTATATTTCTGCAAGACTTGTATATAGTTATTGCTTACATAAGGGTTATGTTACAGTTAAGATCAGTCTTTAGCTGATGCTGTTTTGTTAATACTGTTAACTGGTTGCGTATGTTCCAGGTTATACGGTGTGGATGGTGTGGGCTGGTATGAATCTTGCCCTTAGATTAACAAAAATCCTTTCCTCGTACTGTCCGTCTACTCTGGGCACAGTTCTCTAACTGAGGTCTGGAGGAGGGGCATAGAGGGAGGAGCCAGTGCACACCCATCTAAAGTTCTTTATAGTGCCCATGTCTCCTGCAGAGCCCGTCTATACCCCATGGTCCTTATGGAGTCCCCAGCATCCTCTACGGACTAGGAGAAAAAGATTTACCGGTAGGTTTAAAATCTTTTTTTTTGCGGCTCGTAAAAAAAAGCAGCAAAAAAATAGACCTGCTTTTTCCTGGCGTGTTTGGATAGTCATGCACGGATCAGTGAGAGCCGTGCATGCTTATCTGTGGGAAAGGGTATGTTTAGGTTAAAAAATTTTTTTTAAAAAGTTGCGTGGGATCCCCCCTCCTAAGCATAACCAGCCTCAGGCTCTTTGAGCCGGCCCTGGTTCCTGGTTGTAAAAATACAGGGGGGAAAATGCGTAGGGTCCCCCCATATTTATACAACCAGCAGCAGGCTCTGCGTCCGGTCCTGGTTCAAAAAATACGGGGGACAAAAGATGTAGGGGTCCCCCGTATTTTTAAAACCAGCACCGGGCTCCACGAGCCAAAGAGATAATGCCACAGCCGGGGGACACTTTTATATAGATCCCTGCGGCTGTGGCATTACCCCCACAACTAGTCACCCCTGGTGACTTCCCTGGAGGAGTGGGGACTCCTTAAATCAAGGGGTCCCCCCCTCCAGGCACCCAAGGACCAGGGGTGAGGCCCGAGGCTGTCCCCCCCATCCGTGGGCGGTGGATGAGAGGCTGATAGCCTTTGTGTAAAAAAATAAGAATATTGTTTTTTGTTGTAGAACTATAAGTCCCAGCAAGCCTCCCCCGCAAGCTGGTACTTGGAGAACCACAAGTACCAGCATGCGGGAAATAACGGGCCCGCTGGTACCTGTAGTTCTACAACAACAAAAAATACCCAAATAACAACGCAACACACACCATGAAAGTAAAGCTTTAATTTACATACATGCACACTTACACACTCATATACTTACCTAGTGTCCCACAGAGCCCCTCGGTCCCCTTGTCAAGTAGAATCCACGGGGTACCTGTCAATTAAAAATTATACTTACAATCCAGTGTAGATCTGTCCTCTTATTATCGGACGTAATCCAGGGACTTGAATAAAATAACAAACCGGAAACCCGATCCACGCCACTAAAGGGGTTGTATGTTTACACTAGAGATGAGCATGTTCGGTTCTCAGAGAACCGAACCCTACCGGACTTCACGCTCTGAGCCCGGTTCCGAGTCAGGCTCGGGTTTTCCCGCCTGACTCAGAAACCCGAACGAGGCAAAACGTCATCATCCCGCTGTTGGATTCTCGCGGGATTTGGATTCCATATAAGAGCCGCACGTCGCGCTCATTTTCACTCCAGTCTTGGAGAGTGTATTGAGAGGACGTGTCCTCAGTGTTCAGTGTCTGTGGGGGTGGGAAAGTGGGTTGGCGAGTCTTGTGCTGTGTTGTGCTGTCCAGTCCAGTGTAGTCAGTGTATTGTGCTGCATCCGTCCAGCCAGTCACAGTGGTGGTATCTTCTGCTGCCATATATCCAGTGTAGCTGTATAAGTCCCTTTCAGTGGTGCTGTGTTTTCCTGCATTAGACCAGGGGAAGTGTCTTGTGCAGCATCAGTCCAGTGACCTGTATAAGTCCCTTTCAGTGGTGCTGTGTTGTGCTGCATCAGACCAGTGGTAGTGTCCTGTCCATCAGTCATTCCAGTGACAAGGCAGTCACAGTGGTATATGCTGCTGCTATATGTCCACTGCTGCCGTATAATAATTAGAGATGAGCGGGTTCGGTTCCTCGGGATCCGAACCCCCCCCCCCCTTACTCCACCTATTTTACACGGTTCCGAGGCAGCCTCGGATCCTCCCGCCTTGCTCGTTTAACCAGAACACCCCTGAATGTCATCATCCCGCTGTCGGATTCTCGCGAGATTCGTATTCTATATAAGGAGCCGCGTGTCGCCGCCATTTTCACTCGTGCTTTGGAGATTGAACGGAGAGGACGTGGCTGCGTTCTCTCCCTGAAAAGCTCCGTAATCTGTGCTCAGTGTTCGGAAAATATCTGTGCTCAGTGTGCTGCAAATAATCTGTGCTCAGTGTGCTGAAAATATCTACGTTCTCTGCCTGAAAACGCTCCATATCTGTGCTCAGTGTGCTGCAAATATCTGATAAGTGTGCTGCATTGTGGGGACTGGGGACCACCAGTGTATAATAATATATACTTTTCTATAGCTTCTATACTGCTTGTCAGGACACATGTTCACAGTTACACCGCTCTGTACTGATATATACAATAATATATATACTTTTCTATAGCTTCTATACTGCTTGTCAGGACCCATGTGTCACAGTTAAACCACTCTGTACTGATATATACAGTAATATATATACTTTTCTATAGCTTCTGTACTGCTTGTCAGGACACATGGTCACAGACACACCGCTCTGTACTGATATATACAATAATATATATACTTTTCTATAGCTTCTATACTGCTTGTCAGGACACATGGGTCACAGTTACACCGCTCTGTACTGATATATACAATAATATATATACTTTTCTATAGCTTCTATACTGCTTGTCAGGACACATGGGTCACAGTTAGACCGCTCTGTACTGATATTTACAATAATATATATACTTTTCTATAGCTACTATACTGCTTGTCAGGACACATAGTCACAGTTACACCGCTCTGTACTGATATACAGTAATATATATACTTTTCTATAGCTTCTATACTGCTTGTCAGGACACATGTGTCACAGTTACACTGCTCTGTACTGATATATACAATAATATATATACTTTTCTATAGCTTCTATACTGCTTGTCAGGACACATGGTCACAGTTACACTGCTCTGTACTGATATATACAATAATATATATACTTTTCTATAGCTTCTATACTGCTTGTCAGGACACATGGGTCTCAGTTACACCGCTCTGTACTGATATATACAATAATATATATACTTTTCTATAGCTTCTATACTGCTTGTCAGGACACATGGGTCACAGTTACACCGCTCTGTACTGATATATACAATAATATATATACTTTTATATAGCTTCTATACTGCTTGTCAGGACACATGGGTCACAATTACACCGCTCTGTACTGATATATACAATAATATATATACTTTTCTATAGCTTCTAGTATTACAGTGCAGCATTTTAGTGACCAACAGTATACATATATAGTACAGTACAGTAGGCCATTGCTATTGATATATTACTGGCATATAATTCCACACATTAAAAAATGGAGAACAAAAATGTGGAGGGTAAAATAGGGAAAGATCAAGATCCACTTCCACCTCGTGCTAAAGCTGCTGCCACTAGTCATGGCCGAGACGATGAAATGCCATCAACGTCGTCTGCCAAGGCCGATGCCCAATGTCATAGTAGAGAGCATGTAAAATTCAAAAAACAAAAGTTCAGTAAAATGACCCAAAAATCAAAATTAAAAGTGTCTGATGAGAAGCGTAAACTTGCCAATATGCCAATTACGACACGGAGTGGCAAGGCTGCTGCAAAGCGGATAACTCAGGTCTTGGCAGCTGCGGTGGTGTTAAACGTGTGTCCGGTATCCACCGTTAATTCACAGGGAATTAGAGAATTCCTTGAGGTACTGTGTCCCCGGTACCAAATACCATCTAGGTTCCATTTCTCTAGGCAGGCGATACCGAGAATGTACACAGACGTCAGAAAAAGAGTCACCAGTGTCCTAAAAAATGCAGTTGTACCCAATGTCCACTTAACCACGGACATGTGGACAAGTGGAGCAGGGCAGACTCAGGACTATATGACTGTGACAGCCCACTGGGTAGATGTATTGCCTCCCGCAGCAAGAACAGCAGCGGCGGCACTAGTAGCAGCATCTCGCAAACGCCAACTCGTTCCTAGGCAGGCTACGCTTTGTATCACCGCTTTCCATAAGAGGCACACAGCTGACAACCTCTTACGGAAACTGAGGAACATCATCGCAGAATGGCTTACCCTAATTGGATTCTCCTGGGGATTTGTGACATTGGACAACGCCACCAATATTGTGCGTGCATTACATGTGGGCAAATTCCAGCACGTCCCATGTTTTGCACATACATTGAATTTGGTGGTGAAGAATTTTTAAAAAAATGACAGGGGCATGCAAGAGATGCTGTCGGTGGCCCGAAGAATTGCGGTCCACTTTTGGCATTCAGCCACTGTGTGCCAAAGACTGGAGCACCAGCAAACAGTCCTGAACCTGCCCCACCATCAGCTGAAGCAAGAGGTTGTAACGAGGTGGAATACAACCCTCTATATGCTTCAGAGGATGGAGGAGCAGCAAAAGGCCATTCAAGCCTATACATCTACCTACGATATAGGCAAAGGAGGGGGAATGCACCTGACTCAAGCACAGTGGAGAATGATTTCAACATTGTGCAAGGTTCTGCAAACCTTTGAACTTGCCACACTTGAAGTCAGTTCAGACACTGCCAGCCTGAGTCAGGTTATTCCCCTCATCAGGCTTTTGCAGAAGAAGCTGGAGAGATTGAAGGAGGAGCTAAAACGGAGCGATTCCGCTAGGCATGTGGGACTTGTGGATGGAGCCCTTAATTCGCTTAACCAGGATTCACGGGTGGTCAATCTGTTGAAATCAGAGCACTACATTTTGGCCACCGTGCTCGATCCTAGGTTTAAAGCCTACGTTGTATCTCTCTTTCCGGCAGACACAAGTCTGCAGATGTTCAAAGACCTGCTGGTGAGACACTTGTCAAGTCAAGTGTAACGTGACCCGGCAACAGCTCCTCCTTCACATTCTCCCGCAACTGGGGCTGCGAGGAAAAGGCTAAGAATTCCGAGCCCATCCGCTGGCGGTGATGCAGGGCAGTCAGGAGTGAGTGCTGACATCTGGTCCGGACTGAAGGACCTGCCAACGATTACTGACATGTCGTCTACTGTCACTGCATATGATTCTGTCACCATTGAATGAATGGTGGAGGATTATATGAGTGACCGCATCCAAGTAGGCACATCAGACAGTCCGTACGTATACTGGCAGGAAAAAGAGGCAATTTGGAGGCCCTTGCACAAACTGACTTTATTTTACCTAAGTTGCCCCCCCCCCCCCAGTGTGTACTCCGAAAGAGTGTTTAGTGCAGCCGGTCACCTTGTCAGCAATCGGCGTACGAGGTTACTTCCAGAAAACGTGGAGAAGATGATGTTCATCAAAATGAATTATAATGAATTCCTCCGTGGAGACATTCACCATCAATTGCCTCCAGAAAGTACACAGAGACCTGAGATGGTGTATTCTAGTGGGGACGAATTAATAATCTGTGAGGAGGAGGATGTACATAGTGAAAGGGGTGAGAAATCGGACGATAAGGAGGAGGTGGACATCTTGCCTCTGTAGAGCCAGTTTGTGCAAGGAGAGATTGATTGCTTCTTTTTTGGTGGGGGCCCAAACCAACCAGTTATTTCAGCCACAGTCGTGTGGCAGGCCCTGTCACTGAAATGATGGGTTTGTTAAAGTTTGCATGTCCTGTTTATACAACATAAGGGTGGGTGGGAGGGCCCAAGGACAATTCCATCTTGCACCTCTTTTTTCTTAAATTTATCTTTGCATCATGTGATGTTTGGGGCCAATTTTTTTAAGTGCCATCCTGTCTGACACTGCAGTGCCACTACTAGATGGGCCAGGTGTTTGTGCCGGCCACTTGGGTCGCTTAGCTTAGTCATCCAGTGACCTCGGTGCAAATTTTAGGACTAAAAATAATATTGTGAGGTGTGAGTTGTTCATAATAGACTGGAAATGACTGGAAATTATGGTTATTGAGGTTAATAATACTATAGGATCAAAATTACCCCTAAATTCTATGATTTAAACTGTTTTTGAGGGGTTTTTGAAAAAACAAACACCCGAATCCAAAACACACCCGAATCCGACAAAAAATTTTTAAGGGAGGTTTTGCCAAAACGCGCCTGAATCCAAAACACGGCCGCGGAACCGAATCCAAAACCAAATCACAAAACCCGAAAAATTTCCGGTGCACAGCTCTAGTAGATATACGCAGAAATGTAATATTCGCAAATTGCTATTGTACTGTATTTATGATATTCGGCGGGAAACTAGAGGCTAACATCTGCAAGTGCACCCTGGACCAAGCATCACCCATTTATTCAAGCCAACCTATGACCCCTTATGTACTGTAAATGACTTGCCCCCTGACCTATGAAATAAGAGCTTACATTTTTCTTTGTACTGTATTTGGACAAATTGTATAAAAGAGAGGCCTCCTGACCAGGCTCAGTCCCTATTCTCTGAGGTCATCTTACCAAGACTGACTGAGGCCTGGATCCAGGAGCGGTCGCGTTTAAACGTATGTAGTATTGATTGGAGCTCTTCTCTGTATATTGTTGTACCTTTTTATCTGCATATTCTTAAGTAAATACTGTTGATGCATTGAACCACAACATTACATTTAACTACTGGTGTCACATTCCATTCTTGTTTGGGGTAAAGCGTATTCAGCCACACGTGTCACTATATTGTGTGCATAACGTGTCGGCGTGTATACGCAACGTATATGCACAATTTAGCTGTTACATGTATTTGATTAGCGGCCGCAGCGGCACACAGTGTGCGTATGTATTGCTTTTCTTTGTAAGTTAATCGAACTTAACAGTTGGGTAATAGTCAACAATAACTATCATAATGGGACGCACCTAGCACCTCAGGGTACAGGATATAGTGATAGCAATATGTGATACAGGAGAATGGAATCCCACACAACAGCTACAGGCACACTCAGTCACATGTACAATGCAGAAGTTATTACATATAAACAATAAAGCTGCACTGTACTAGTAATTTACATATAAATATGTATGAGTATAGATATAATAATGCACAGTAGATACTGGATGTATATCACAGAATACTTGTACTAAATATTCAGATAGCAGTACACTTGTTCTTAACTAACACTGTCTAAAATGACATGTAGAATACTTAAGTGTCTGTAAAAGCACAGCGCTGATGAGGCAGGCGGCTTTACAGAGGAGACTTTGCTCAGCAGTCCCAGAGATCAGCCCAGCTAATAGTGAAGATGGCGCAAAAATCTCTCAGGGAGTGAGGGAGAGTGAGCTGCAGCTCCAGGGCGGGAACACCAGCAGTAGATGGCGTCCGGAGCTGGGAGAGGGGCAACAGGTCAGCGCCTTATCCCCTCTGCTGGTCTTCACCACCGGGTACTGTGGAGCCTATAACAAATGGATTTTAGTAAATCTGACCTGTGCGCCCTTTCCCTGGTGGATATAGTGGGGTCCCTGTGCAGAACAGTGTTCATGCCAGCGGCGCGATCTGTCTCCTGGGACTGCGACCGGACCACGATTTACCGGTGGGACCCACCTGGGGAACCTTTTACCTCCTTCCTGATGTGGCGCCACGCGATCCTGGAGAGCGTCAGCGGTGGTGTGCCTTATGACCGGTGCGCCTCCGCTGCAAGAACCCGGGATCCCAGCCGCGGGAGTATGCATCGCAGCTGGGGGAGGTGATGGAGCCGCAGCACAGCATGTCATAAAGACAGAGAGAGTGCTGCGGCCCTTGAAGTCTACTTAAAAGCTCTTTTCAGGATCTTTTGCTGCAGTTATGTCTGAGACCAGGGGCAGATTGGGAACTAAACGTGGGCGTGTAAAATTTTGTAGAAGTGCTCCCGACATGGGCAGCACAAGAGGTATAACATACCGTGTAGCCGTTGTAGCATTACTGGATGGCAGAGTTGTTGTACTGCAGACATGGAATAACAGAATGAATGGGGACAATACAGTGTACTGAGTGCAGTTGGCTGCCTACCATGTGGGGGATGGGGCCAGATGAGAGCACACAAAACAGGTCCCACAGACACATTGGCTTACCAGGAATCTTCCTGTACCCCTGAGCAAACTCATAGGGGTAAATTTACTAAGAATCGTATTTTCCCGTTTGAGGTCAAAGTTCAATCACGAATGACATCGAAAGTGTAAATATGCAACTTTTTGAATTGATTACGACTAATTTACTAAGCTGCCGTATTCTGCATTTTCGGTTTTTCCGATGTCGATGTCATTCGTTGTTTTAGGCAGTGTTTTACGTGAGTGACTTGTAAAACACTGCCGACTTTAATACAATGAATCTCGGCCGGATCTGAGAGATCCGTGCTGGGCTTCATTGTGCACCTTGTAAAAAAAAAAAAAAAAAAAAAAATGTTTAAACTTAAAAAAAAAATTGCGTGGGGTGCCCCCTCCTAAGCCAAACCAGCCTCGGGCTCTTTGAGCCGGTCCTGGTTGCAAAAATATGGGAAAAAAATTGACAGGAGTTCCCCCATATTTAAACAACCAGCACCGGGCTCTGCGCCTGGTCCTGGTTCCAAAAATACGGGGGACAAAAAGCGTAGGGGTCCCCCGTATTTTTGAAACCAGCACCGGCTCCACTAGCTGGACAGATAATGCCACAGCCGGGGGTCACTTTTATACAGTGCCTTGCGGCCGTGGCATCAAATATCCAACTAGTCACCCCTGGCCGGGGTACCCTGGGGGAGTGGGGACCCCTTCAATCAAGGGGTCCCCCCCCCAGCCACCCAAGGGCCAGGGGTGAAGCCCAAGGCTGCCCCCCCCATCCAATGGGCTGCGGATGGGGGGCTGATAGCCTTTGTTGAAAGTTATGAATATTGTTTTTAGTAGCAGTACTACAATTCCCAGCAAGCCTCCCCCGCAAGCTGGTACTTGGAGAACCACAAGTACCAGCATGCGGCGGAAAACCGGGTCCGCTGGTACCTGTAGTACTACTACTAAAAAAATACCCCAATAAAGACATTACACACACACCTTGAAAGTATAACTTTAATGCATACATACACACCACCATATACACATACTTACCTTATGTTCACACGAGGGTCGGTCCTCTTCTCCATGTAGAATCCATGGTGTACCTGTTGAAAAAATTCTACTCACCAAATCCAGTGTAGAGGGCTCCTCGGGTAATCCATTTGTAATCCACGTACTTGTAAAAATAAAAAAACGGACACCCGATCTCGCACTGAAAGGGGCCCCATGTTTTCACATGGGACCCCTTTCCCCGAATGCCAGAAACCCCCTCTGACTTATGTCTAAGAGGGTTTCTTCAGCCAATCAGGGAGCGCCACGTTGTGGCACCCTCCTGATCGGCTGTGTGCTCCTGTCCTGTCTGACAGGCGGCACACAGCAGTGTTACAATGTAGCGCCTATGCGCTCCATTGTAACCAATGGTGGGAACTTTGTGGTCAGCGGAGAGGTTACTTTCGGTCACCCGCTGACCACAAAGTTCCCACCATTGGTTACAATGGAGCGCATAGGCGCTACATTGTAACACTGCCGTGTGCCGCCTGTCAGACAGGACAGGAGCACACAGCCGATCAGGAGGGTGCCACAACGTGGCGCTCCCTGATTGGCTGAAGAAACCCTCTTAGACATAAGTCAGAGGGGGTTTCTGGCATTCGGGGAAAGGGGTCCCATGTGAAAACATGGGGCCCCTTTCAGTGCGAGGTCGGGTGTCCGTTTTTTTATTTTTACAAGTACGTGGATTACAAATGGATTACCCGAGGAGCCCTCTACACTGGATTTGGTGAGTAGGATTTTTTCAACAGGTACACCATGGATTCTACATGGAGAAGAGGACCGACCCTCGTGTGAACATAAGGTAAGTATGTGTATATGGTGGTGTGTATGTATGCATTAAAGTTACACTTTCAAGGTGTGTGTGTGTAATGTCTTTATTGAGGTATTTTTTTAGTAGTAGTACTACAGGTACCAGCGGGCCCGGTTTTCCGCCGCATGCTGGTACTTGTGGTTCTCCAAGTACCAGCTTGCGGGGGAGGCTTGCTGGGACTTGTAGTACTGCTACTAAAAACAATATTCATAACTTTCAACAAAGGCTATCAGCCCCCCATCCGCAGCCCATTGGATGGGGGGGACAGCCTCGGGCTTCACCCCTGGCCCTTGGGTGGCTGGGGGGGGTCCCCTTGATTGAAGGGGTCCCCACTCCCCCAGGGTACCCCGGCCAGGGGTGACTAGTTGGATATTTGATGCCACGGCCGCAAGGCACTGTATAAAAGTGACCCCCGGCTGTGGCATTATCTGTCCAGCTAGTGGAGCCCGGTGCTGGTTTCAAAAATACGGGGGACCCCTACGCTTTTTGTCCCCCGTATTTTTGGAACCAGGACCAGGCGCAGAGCCCGGTGCTGGTTGTTTAAATATGGGGGAACCCCTGTCAATTTTTCCCCCATATTTTTGCAACCAGGGCCGGCTCAAAGAGCCCGAGGCTGGTTTGGTTTAGAAGGGGGGACCCCACGCATTTTTTTTTTTAAATTAAAACATTTCCCACCCCTTCCCACTGAAAAACATGCACGGATCTCATGGATCCGTGCATGCCTATACAAACACGGGATAAAAAAGCAGGTCTGTTTTTTTTTTAGCACTTTTTCACGATTTGTATTTCATCACGGCAGTGTTTGGCTATTGTCGGCAGTGTTTGTGTTTTGCACTTTTTAGTAAATTCCCGATTTCTTTCTACCGAATTGCAGGCGTATTTGACCGATGGTGTATTGATTCGTGATTTTTTCCTAGGACTTCCAAAATATTACGAATGCCCTCATCACTGCCGTGATTTTTGCTTAGTAAATTACCGAGATGACACTTTGAAGAAAAAACGGCATCTCGGTCAAAATCGGGACCTTAGTAAATATACCCCATAGTGTTTTCTGAAAATTTACCCCTAAAAGAGACCTACTTTGTATGGATACTGCATAAAGAAATGATTGATATTGTTGTTGTAATGTGATGATAGCACCTAAATAAAATCATCCCTGGGTGAGAAGAGCCACTTAACTGCAGGAAAATATGCCTAGGCTTTTTTCTTGCAATTAAGATCCATTGATTTGCAATGATGTGTACCCTATATCAGAGCTGGTTCCCGGCCTACTAGCACCCGAACGAGAATTTTAGAAGTGCCCCCCATGGGACATTAAAAGAGGGGGTGTTATTTGCGCTCCAGGAAAAGTGGGCAAGGCCTCATAACAAGGGCGTGGTCTCAAAGGGAATGTTGTGTCCGTATGATGTGAAGAGAGTGATGACTTGGACAGGCAGAGGTTGACAGGAGAGAGAGGGTAATGGGGAGATAGTGATGCTGTGGAGAGGCAGAGGGTGAGGCAATGGGTTGCCTCTTACATACTGCACCCGCACAGTAGTAGTGCCCCTTACACATTATGCCCACACAGTAGTAGCACTTCTTTCATATTACAGGTATATGCCACACAGTGCCCCCCAAACACATTATATTCCACATGGTACCCCCAATTCACAATATGTGCCCCCCATACAAATTATATGCCACATTGTGCTCCCAATTCACAATATATGCCACACAGTGCCCCCCAACACATTATATGTCATACTGTGCCACCCAAACACATTATATGCCACAGTGCCCCCCAAAAACATTATGTGCCACACGGTGACCCCCAAACACATTATGTGCCACACTGTGACACTCAAACACATTATATGCACACTGTGCCCCCCAACACATTATATGCCACCCAGTGCTCCCCAAACACATTATATGCCACACCGTGCCTTCCATTACCTCTTTGTAGTTGGCACTGTTCCTGCTGTAGAGGGTGAGCTGTGTGGAAGGACACACGGGCAGCCACTGCTCTGTACACTCCTCGCTCCTTTCTCCATTACGTCCACTCCCCATTCTTCCCGGAAGTCTCGCTACCTTGTGGGTTTTAGAAGCAGGAGCTGCTGCAGCCGCTTCTGCTGCTGTAGCTGCACTGAAATATTCAATCCATGGCACCGGTTCCTCCTCCTCCATGCACCCTTATGGTTTTGCTCCCTGTTCGACCACACTGGTAATGGCCCTAGAGTCGTCCCTGCCCTCCATAGAGGTAAATTCAATTTCATTTACATAAGGTATAAGCTGTAGGGGTGCAGTAGCTATGAAGTCAAGGAGATGGTGGTGGGGGGGGGGGGGGGGGGTATACAATATGAGTCTCCCTCCAAAACCCATGCTGTGAAAAGAGTGTATGACTCAGAAGAGGTTCCTGCTCTGATCGGGGGTAAAAGAGGCTACAAACAAATCCAATATTATTATTATTACCAGTTATTTATATAGCGCACACAAATTCCGCAGCGCTTTTACAGAGAATATTCGGTCATTCACATCAGTCCCTGCCCCAGTGGAGCTTACAATCTATATTCCCTACCACATGTACACACAGACACATTCACACTAGGGTTAATTTTGTTGGGAGCCAATTAACCTACCAGTATATTTTTGGATTGTGGGAGGAAACCGGAGTACCCGGAGGAAACCCACGCAAGTACGGGGAGAATATACAAACTCCACACAGTTAGGGCCATGGTGGGAATCGAACTCATGACCTTAGTGCTGTGAGGCAGTAATGCTAACCATTACACCATCCGTACTGCCCAATATGAAGCACAGATATGCACAGTTACACCCTGGCTGAGCGTATCTCACACTAATGGTACAACATATGCTGACATGTGCACCAGGACAATTTAATAGTCTAAATATCAGCAGAGAACTAATAATAGGGTTGTCACAATCCTGACTATTACTCTAATATTCTACTAGTTTGTCTTGTGACCTATCTCTGCCATCTGTCTTGCAGGCTTGTATATCCAATATTTGCCTGACAAGTCCGTGCAGCATGTGTCTGTTACTAATTGTTAAATCTCTTTCCAAGCTGCAGAAATCATGTGGATGTATTGATATTCTCTCTGCAGTATGCTCCATTCCAGAGTTACCTCCAAAATCAGTGATGTGCCATGAAAGTCTGGATCAAGTGATCGGCCAAACCTCCAACCAGAAGCCAATCTGCAGTCACATGGTGCCCACAGCCTATCGCTAATCAGCCAGGGTTATAAAGGGACTTCCTTGAGAGACAGAAGGTGCCAGTGCAATTTTGTCTACAGCCTAGATGTGTGCTAATTTAGGGAGCTCCTACAGATTCTTGTCTTTCCTAGTGACTTCGAGTGTAGATTACCACCCTGCTGCACTCCTGGTTCTCTATCCGTTTCAGTCCCATAACCTACACCATCGGTTCCGGTCTGATAACCAGTATCATCTGTTCCTTTATGGTGCTCCTATTATTCCGGTTTCATCCCGGTGATCCAGTATCCAGTACTATCCTGGTGCTATCTCATTCCACCTGTGTTATTCTGGCACCAGTACTGGGAAACCTGGTCAGAGGACCGTGACCTGCATTAGATTTAGGCTGTAGTGGTGGGAGGGGGAAGTTAAGGTTAGGCTGCAGGGAGAGAGGGTTATGGTAAGGTG
Source organism: Pseudophryne corroboree (assembly GCF_028390025.1). Lineage (NCBI taxonomy): Eukaryota > Metazoa > Chordata > Amphibia > Anura > Myobatrachidae > Pseudophryne > Pseudophryne corroboree. Next base: position 619,354,980 of record NC_086447.1, read on the forward strand.
GCACCAGAGAGGTTTAGGGTGTGGGGGAGGGAAGGTTAGGTTTAGGCTACGGGGAGGGGTGGGGGGTGTTAGGGTTAGGCACCACCAGGGAGGTTTAGGGTTAGGCTGCGGGAGGTGCATTGAGGATTAGGGTAAGGCTGCGGGAAAGGAGGTTAGAAGGGTTGGGGATTAGGGCTAGTCTACTTAGCAACTTGGTATTGGGATCCTAAGTGTTGGGATGCCACTGTCGGTATTTTGACTGTCAGCATCCCAAGCACTGGGTTCCCGATACCATCTTGTGATTTAGAGGTTGATGTATCAAGAAGACAAAATAGTGGAGAAGTGGATCTGTGAAGAAGTTGCTCATAGCAACCAGTGAGCTTCAAGGTAACATTTATCAAGTACAATCTATAAAACTGGTCCACTTTTCCATTCTTTTCACTGCTTGATACATTAACCTTTCAGCCTACTATTCTGCTTGATATCTTTGTTACCTAACCCAGATCATTTACCTGACTACACTGACATCTCTAACCCCTATCCTAGCTTGCTTTTTGAACTCTGCTTTGACTTCTACCTGCACTGAACTTGAATTCTTTTTCATTTATTCTGCCTCCTCCTATCCTTGACCTTGGACAGAACCTTGACCACTCTCGCTTGCCCATACCTTGCATGTCTTGACTATTAATCTGCTAGTGGCCTGTACAGTACTCATCTCACTCAGTAAAATCTGGTATTGTCCGGTGAACTACAAACTGCATAACATAGCAGTAAAGCCCATATTCCCTTATGGAGGTAACTGGTGCACACTTGTGCTAAGTTAGACTATGGGCCTAATTCAGTAAGGCCCACAAAATGCGGAAATCGCTAATTGCAGATTCCCATACTTCTGCGCACAGCAGTGCGTGCATGTGCAAGGTCTTAAACTTCGAATGCATGTGATCACATTTTAAGAGCCAGCGGGGGTGGTGATGGGGCATCAACGTCACATTTTGTGGGAGTCGATGCCCAGTTGGGGGGGTGCAGTCCGGATAACACAGGCATGTCCGGACCGTTTACAGGGCAGGCCGCGGCAGCTGTGTGACGTCACATGCATCAGCTGCGACCCAAAAGATGGATGCCCTGAGACTGCCTTCACAGCTAGGCTGCGTAGGCAGGGGGCAACCTTAATCATGTGAGCGCATTAGCTGAATTAGGTCCTATTGGGGTAATTCTGAGTTGATCGCAGCAGCAAGTTTGTTAGCAATTGGGCAAAACCATGTGCACCGCAGGGGGGGGCAGATATAACATTTGCAGAGAGAGTTAGATTTGGGTGGGTTATTTTGTTTCTGTGCAGGGTAAATACTGGCTGCTTTATTCTTACACTGCAATCTAGATTCCAGTTTGAACACACCCCACCCAAATCTAACTCTCTCTGCACATGTTACATCTGCCCCACCTGCAGTGCACATGGGTTTGTCCAACTGCTAACAAAATTGCTGCTGCGATCAACTCGGAATGACCACCTATGTGCACTCCGGATAAATTGTGCAAAACTGGGCCGCCAGGCTTCAGAACCTCTAACAAGATTAGCATGATTCACAACACTAGTCAATAAGGGGCCTTCAACTTATTTACTGAACAAATGCTTGTATTGACTGGCTACATTTGGTGTTATGACTTATATATAAAATATAAGTAAGCACAAGTAATATTTTTTTTTCATTTAATCAAGAGTTGTCATATTTCACTTTTGCTGATGGCTAAACTCCACAGAACATTAGAATATGCTGACAGTTTCCTTATAAATTAGACTGATAATAAAACACTACAGCCATCATTTGATAAAACAGCATAAATTAGTTCTAAGAAAAGGGATACAAATTTTGAGTTACTTTATATTTCTTATTATAGCAAGAAAAATAATGTCGACTAGTAAAAACTTCAGTTCTTACTCCATCTCATGATTGATGTTTTCACCAAGGGCAAAAGCCTATATTGCAGCATATAGTTTCTCGCCTGCATAGAGTTAGCCTTCTACTTACGAGCAAAATAACATTATCCATTACAAAGTGGGACAGAAATGGGGCTATCTCAGTAAGGAAAAAAGGAAACCATAATGAGAATTGCTTAATGAGTATATAAAAAATAATTAAAATGTGGCCACTGTGCTGTGAAATATACTGTACTTACAGAAAGGAACCCGTAGAGAATTGCTCACCCTATTGACTGAGTGGTCTATAATTCATAGGAGGAAAAATCTCAACTGGGCTATGAATCCACTAGCAATTGCGACATTGGTGAGGTTATTTCTATACCAATTCCTATCACAGAAAAATATCATGTTTAATTTTCATTTATGCAATGAAAATTCTATTCTAAATAAATGACACTTGTCGGCTAAAATGAAGGTTTCAAATTTAATAATAGTGCACTATTGACTTTTAAAAGCTGTTCTTTGTTTTAATTGTAGTTTTGGATGTAGTCTTTTTAATTGTCGTATGCTTTTGTTTGTGAACAATCTGGAAGAATTAATGATATCTGTATTTTCAGACATAAATGCACAGAATGTTATACAAATTAAGTTGTCAGCCTAAAATTTCTCCACCTTGTCAAATGTATTGCTGCTGCCTAAAATACTCAAATTAAATGCTTTAAAAAAACACAAAGATTGCACTTATGTTTCAATTATTGTTGCCATTTACATAAACATTTTATATAGTGTATTGTGCACTATGAAAACCTTAATAAATAAATAAATAAATAAATAAATAAAATAATACTTTTCCTATATTAACATCCTGGAAGAGAGCAACCCCTCCCCCCAAAAAATAAAATAAAATAAAAAACAAACAAAAAAAACAAAGAACAATTACAAAAAAGAAGAAGCTTGCCTTGCATTTATATGCTGTATGGTACTATATACTCTCTCCTTAGCCCCTGCTTGATGAGGGAACTTTAGGGAACTGAGTAAAGGAAGCTGTCCTGGACTTACTGTAGTATGAAGGAGAATACATCGGGACTCTCAAGCCAAGAATAATAGGATTTTAATTACCTACTGGTAAATCCTTTTCTCGTAGTCCGTAGAGGATACTGGGGTTCCATTTAGTACCATGGGGTATAGACGGGTCCACTAGGAGCCATGGGCACTTTAAGAATTTGATAGTGTGGGCTGGCTCCTCCCTCTATGCCCCTCCTACCAGTGATGAGATTCCGAACCAGCACACACAAACAGAGGAAAGATATGCTAACCCAACTTTAAACAGGAACAGCAACAGCTGAACCAATGATACGTAACCAAGCAACAGTGCAGGAAGAATGAAGCACCGGGCGGGAGCCCAGTATCCTCTATGGACTGTGAGAAAAGGATTTACTGGTAGGTAATTAAAATCTTATTTTCTCTTACGTCCTAGAGGATACTGGAGTTCCATTTAGTACCATGGGGATGTACCAAAGCTGCCAATCTCGGAGGGAGAGTGCTGAGGTTCCTGCAGAACTGATTGACCAAACTGAAGGTCCTCAGAGGCCAAAGTATCGAACTTGTAGAACTTAGCAAACGTGTTCGAACCAGACCAAGTAGCCGCTTGGCAGAGCTGTAAAGCCGATACACACCGGGCAGCTGCCCAGTAGAGTGGGCCTGTACAGATTTTAGAACTGGCAAACCTGCTGTGGAATAAGCATGCTGGATAATGAACCTGATCCAGCGTACAATTGTCTGCTTTGAGGCAGGACACACAATTTTATTGGGATCATATAGAACGAACGAACGTATAGCTGCAAAGCCCTCACAACATCCAAAGACTGTGAAGTAGCGGAAGTGTCGGTGATAACCGGAACCACAATATGTTGGTTGATGTGAAATGTAGACACCACTTTTGGTAGAAATTGCTGACGAGTTCTGAGTTCTGCTCTGTCCTCATGGAAAATTAAATTGGGTCTCTTGTGAGACAAAGCCCCTAGCTCCGACACACGTCTTGCTGAAGCCAAGGCCAACAGTGTGACGGTCTTCCACGTTAGATATTTTACGTCCACCTCCTGTAAAGGTTCAAACCAGTCCAATTGGAGGAAATGCAGCACCAAATTGAGACACAAAGGGAGGTTGGATGCGCAGAACACCTTTCAAAAACATCTGGACCTCAGGGAGAGAAGCATTGAGATCCCAAGGTGCCGTTGGAGACACAAAGGGAGGTTGGATGCGCAGAACATCTTTCAAAAACATCTGGACCTCAGGGAGAGAAGCCATTGTTTTTGAAAGAAAATGGACAAGGCTGAAATATGGACTTTTATGGAGCCAAGACGGAGGCCCACATCCACACCTGCCGGAAGAAAAAGCAGGAAACGTCCCAGGTGAAATTCCACCTCAGAATAAGTTCTGCTCTCACACCAATTGACAAATTTACGGTGGTAATGTTTAGACATTACCCACTTCCTGGCTTGGATCATAGTCGGGATAACTTTGTTAGGGATCCCTCTTCTGGCTAGAATCAGCCATTCAACTTCCATGCCGTCAAACGTAGCCGTGGTAAGTCCTGATAGACGAACGGGCCCTGTTGCAGAAGATCCTCGCGTAGAGGTAGAGGCCACGGATCTTCGAGGAGCATCTCCAGAAGGTCTGCGTACCAGGCCCTTCTTGGCCAGTTCGGAGCAATGAGGATTGCTTGAACCTTTTCCCTTTTTATTCTTTTGAGAATTCTTGAGATCAGAGGAAGTGGAGGAAACACGTACACCATCTGATAGACCCATGGAGTCGTCATAGCGTCTACCGCCACTGCCTGTGGATCTCTCGCCCTGGAACAATACCGCTTGAGCTTCTTGTTGAGACGTGAGGCCATCACGTTGATTTGTGGATATTCCCACCGACGTGCCAAGCACCTGAACACTTCAGGGTGAAGGCCCCACTCCCCAGGGTGCAGGTCGTGTCTGCTGAGGAAGTTTGCTTCCCAGTTATCTACTCCTGAAATGAAGACTGCTGACAATGCCACAGCATTTTTTTCTGCCCAGAGGAGATTTCTTGACACCTCTGACGGTGGTGCTTGTCATGTGTAGCATCAGCAAATCTGTCAGTTCAGCTTTCAGCATTGATCAAGCACCTGGATGCCGCTGCTGCTCACTCTTCTTTGTATTCAGGTTTTTCCTGGTAACTAGGATACTAGCTGCACAGCTGATGTGGAGTACCTCATTAACTAATATTAGTCATGTTTTGCTGGTTATTGTTATGACTTACCTCTGCTTCAGTTTGTGGAACTACAGGTCACAGCTAGCTCCTGCATAGTTGTCTCCCAGTGCCTCAGCTCCTGCATAGTTGTCTCCCAGTGCCTCAGCTCCTATATTCAGCAACTAACTCCACAGATGTCTGCATTCTGTAATTAGAGCTGGTTACCTGAATTCTACTATTCAGCCTGTCAGCCTGCTCAGTCTGCACTGCAGCTGCATGATATATAAATTACTGGGGGGCCTGTCTGGTGCTCTCAGCTAATTGGCCCAGCCTGTTCTTTTAAGCCTCTCAGTCCCAAGATGCTTTGCCAGTTATACTTAATGCTTCCTGTGTTCAGCTCCATGGTTCATGTCTCTGGTTCCAGCTATCTGTCCAGTGGATACTTTGCCTTGTTCCAGCATTATTCCAGTTTATCCACCTGCTGACATTCCCTGGATTACCGACTTTGGTCTACCCTGTTTACCTGTATTAATCCCAGTATGTCCATGTAATGCTACCTCCTGTACCTCTCGTAGTGTTACCCACTAACGAACCATCTCTGCAACACTAGTATACCATCTGGCCGTGAGCTCCCCGCAACCCTTTCCAGTTCCCATTTGTGCCTGTGTGTTACTACGGTTCTGCTGCTACGTCTGGACTACTCGAACATTATCATTGCCATAACCCTAGTCCAGCTGAGGTACTAAGTGACCCAGACAGAGGGCCGCGACCTGGACGTCGGGTGCCGCAAATACCATATCCCCATGCGAGGTTCCCCGGTGAAGACCTCCCGGTATGTTAGACTCTGCGCCTCTGTTCTGGGTAACGTCAACTACTTGCTACCTGACTCCAAGTTCCAAATTCTGCACCAAGTCTCTGACATTCACCCAGCCTCTGACAGTGCTCTGCTTTTCGTTCCGCCCTGTTGGTTTATGTACATCACTGCCGACTGGACTTGAATGGCCCGATCCTGAAGAAGATAAGAGGCCTGCAGAATGGCGTTGTATATGGCCCTTAGTTCCAGTATGTTTATTGGAAGGACAAGTTCCTGACTTGACCATCTTCCTTGAAACTGCACCCCCTGGGTGACTGCTCCCCAACCTCGGAGGCTTGCGCCCGTGGTTAACAGGATCCAGTCCTGAATTCCGATCCTCCAACCCTCATCGAGGTGAGAGGTCTGTAGCCACCACAGAAGGGAGATCCTGGATTTTGGCGACAGACGAATTCTCTGGTGCATGCGAAGATGCAATCCGGACCATTTGTCCAACAGATCGAGCTGGAAGGTCTTGCGTGAAACCTTCCATATTGAAGCGCCTCATAAGAGGCCACCATTTTCCCCAGAAGGCGAATACATAGATGCACCGATATCCGGGTTGGGTTCAGGACATCCCGAACCATCAACTGGATTACCAAAGCCTTTTCCAGCGGAAGGAGCACTTTCTGCGACTCCGTGTCCAGTATCATTCCCAGGAATGGGAGCCTCCGTGTTGGCTCTAGGTGAGATTTCGGAAGGTTCAGAATCCACCCGTGATCCTGGAGAAGTTTGGATGAGAGGCCAATGCTGTCCAGCAACCTCTCCCTGGACGGCGCCTTTATCATAAGATCGTCCAGGTATGGAATTATGTTCACTCCCTGCTTGCGGAGTATAAACATCATCTCTGCCATCACTTTGGTGAACACCCTCAGTGCTGTGGAGAGACCAAATGGCAGGGCCTGGAACTGGTAGTGACAATCCTGTAGTGCAAACCTTAGATAAGCCTGGTGAGGCAGCCAGATCGGAATGTGAAGGTACGCATCTTTGATATCCAGAGACACAAGGAATTCCCCTTCCTCCAGAACTGAGATCACCACTCTCAGAGACTCCATCTTGAACTTGAAGACTCTTAAGAACAGGTTCAAGGACTTGAGGTTCAGAATTGGTCGTACTGAACCATCCAGTTTCGGTACTACAAACAAGTTGGAATAATACCCCTTGTTGTGTAGATGAGGTGGAACTGGAACAATGACTTGAGTCTGTACCAGTTTTTGGATGGCCTGCTGTAAAGTTATCCTTACCTCTTGTGAAGCTGGTAAGCCTGATTTGAAGAATCTGTGAGGTGGGAGCTCTTGAAACTCCAGTCTGTAGCCCTGGGAAATAAGATCTATTACCCAGGGATCATGGCACAAACTTGACCAGATGTGACTGAAGAATTGTAGTTGTGAGCCCACCTGACAGACCTCCAGGCCTCGCGATCCACCATCATGCTGAAGGCTTTGAGGAAGCAAAGCCTGAGCTGTGTTCCTGAACACCTGCAGTAGCTGGATTTTCCCTTAAACTTGGCTGTCCGAACGGACTGTAAATTTGACGCTGAATAAGCTTTCCTGGCTGGGGGAGCTGTGGAAGGAAGATATGTAGACTTACCCGCAGTAGCTTTGGAGATCCATTTGTATAGTTTGTCTCCAAACAAGGCCTCTCCTGTGAATGGTAGGCCTTCCATGCCTTTCCTGGAGTCAGCATCAGCAGTCCACTGGCGTAGCCACAAGCCCCTGCGTGCTGACACTGCCATAGTGGTGGTGCGTGCATTAAGCAAACCAATCACTTTTATGGCTTCCACCATAAAGTTTGCATAGTCCTGTATATGCTGCAGGAGTAAAACAACATCCACCCTAGACAAGGACTCTAACCCCTCAATCAGGTTACATGACCATTTAGCAATGGCTTTTGTGATCAACGCACATGCAATAGTGGGTCTCCCAGCAGTTGTATACAATGTAGTCTCAATTTTACGATCAGACGTATCTTTTAAGGAGGCTGCGCCAGGGACAGGCAATACAATTTACGTGACAGCCTAGAGACTGATGCGTCCACTACTGGTGGATTTTCCCATTTTTTCCTATCCTCCAGAGGAAAAGGAAAAGATAAGAGCAACCTTTTAGGGATTTGAAATTTCTTATCAGGATTAACCCATGGTTCTTCAAACAGGGTATTCAATCCTTTGACACAGGAAAAGTGACAGAGGATTTCTTTTTTACATTAAAATAAGATTCCTCACACTCCTCTGACGGGTGTGGCATGGAAGGTAGATAGTAACTAGGTCAACAGTGTCAAGGTCGACCACTATTGGTCGACAGTAACTAGGTTGACAGGGTTTCTAGGTCGACAGGGTCTTTAAGTCGACATGGTCTAGGTCGACAGGTCAAAAGGTCAACATGAGGTTTTTAAAAAAATGTTTTTTAGGTGTCGTTTTCTTCGTAGAGTGACCGGTAACCCCAATTAGTGTCCCCTCGCATGGCTCGCTGCGCTCGCCATACTTTGGGCAAGGTGCCTCGCTCCGCTACCGCTTTGCTCGGCACAGATTATCGTTCCACTCGTAGTCCATGTGGATCGTTAAGTATGACAAGTTTCAAAAAAAGAAAAAAAAATCGTGAAAAACTCATGTCGATCTTTTGACCTGTCGACCTAGAGACCCTATCGACCTAGAAACCCTGTCAACCTATTTACTGTCGACCAACAGTGTTCGACCTAGATAGTGTCGGCCTAGTCACTGTCGACCTAGAGACCGAATCCCCCTCTGACACCATATCAGGAATTTGCAGAACATCTCTGATAGCCTCTATAAGAGCCTCTATTCCCTGTGACAGAATAGCATCCCCCCCTCCAAATCCACCTCACCCTCCTCCATGTCTAACCCGTCAGCGTCAGAGTCAGACTGCAGGATATGGGCCAGAGATCGTTTTTGCGGTCAAATGGGAGGGGATTGAGACGCTGGTTTGGGGACTGAGTCTCTATTCATAAACTCATCCACAGTCTGTCTTAAGTATTGCGTCTCTTTCTCATTGCGGGATAGCTTTGTAGAAATATTTGAGCTCATTCCCTTAATGGAATCAACCCATTCCGGTTCAGCCACACTATTCTGGGAAGGTGCACTGCCCTGAGTACCCAGTAGTGAGCCCCCTGGTGAAGAGGAACACACCGCTGTACAAGAAATACACATTTTGCCTGACATAATGTAAATGTGACAGCACACACACACACACACACACACACACACACACACACACACACACACACACACACACACACACACACACACACACACACACAAGGTTAAGCACAATTAACCCACAAAGAGCCCTTCAGGGAGACACGGAGTAATTTGGGGCCAGCCCCCACCGCGCCCTTATCGCTAATGCCAAGCTTAGCCGGGTCGCATAATGCCAAGCTTAGCCGGGTCGCAGACTAAGTACCCTGATAGGAGACTAATTATCGCTTCCCCCTGCTATGACCCCCTGGTACTGCTGAGGTAATCTGGAGTTACACTTGAGGAGCTGCACGTCAGCGTCTGTGTCCACTGCAGAGGGAAAATGGAGCTGGTGAGCTGCTGGATCCTCTCATAGTGAAGCCCCACCCCTTCAATGGCGCGCGGTCTTCCCGCTTTTTTTATACTGGCTGAGGTAATCTGTTGCTTAAAATGGAGAGAAAACCGTTTTAAGGCTGTTTTTGCCAGTGTGGGTACTGTGTACAGTGTACTGAGACGCAGCTGTGTACTGTGTCTGGAGACGCATTTCTCCCCGGTTAGAAGCTGTGCATCTCCGTACCCTCATGCCGCCATAATGTCCGGCGACCCGCTAGTCGGGACGCCGGCTTAGTACTCACCACTCTTCATTCTTCTGGTTCTGTTAGGAGTGACGGCGTGCTGCGGGACTGTATGCTCGCCGTGGTGGGGCTTGCAAATAGTTCCCTCAGGAGCTCAGTGTCCTGTCAGCGGGAAATGGGACCATTAACCCTTTGGGAGGTTGGGCTGTTCCCCTACCTAAGTCCCACGAAGCAGGCAGGCTGGTGCCAACTAGCCCTGCCTGAAAATAACAAACATATAAAATAAATGCAGAAAACTCTTCAGGAGCTTCCAAAAGCGTGACCTGCTCCTCTGAGCACATTTTCTAAACTGAGTCTGGTAGGAGGGGCATAGAGGGAGGAGCCAACCACCACTATTAAATTCTTAAAGTGCCCATGGCTCCTAGTGGACCCGTCTATACCCCATGGTACTAAATGGAACCCCAGTATCCTCTAGGACGTAAGAGAAATACATTTTGAATTGTATGTATGCAAGTCCAAATGGATCCTGATGTGTCCACATATTAGATATAACAGTCATCATCATAAACTTTAAAAACATAAAAGATCTGTGTGCCCCCACATGCCAAACTGAAAGCAGCACTTGCAGCGTGGGGCCCCTTAGAATATCAGTGATCGGCATCACGATATTCCATACTGGACTGATCACACTATGGGTCTAATTCAAGTTTGGATGGAATTGCACAGCCACAAGGAAGCGCCTGTGCAATTCCGTGTCATTAAAATTCTAAAGCAGCAGAAGGCATCTGTAAGAGATTGATGGCTACTGCATGCATTTGTGAGACCTGAGTACTGCATCTGAGGACTCAGCCTCGGATTACCATCGTGACCATTGGCATGATTCGCCATGGTTACAGGCATTGATCAGCCTGCGTAAGCTGAACTCAGGCTGGCTATTAGATACGCACAGTCGGGTCCAGTAAGTGTACTTCTGATGACACAGACTCTGGACACATCACACCTTTAAAACGGGGGCAACAAGCACCCCTTTTGAAGAATGGGGCTGGGTGCCATCTCCACTCCATTCCCCAAATGCTGCAGCATGTAAATCATACAGCTACTGACAGGGGGCTGCGAGTGATATCGCAAGACCTACTGTATTCTTCACATGCCCAGAACGGGTCTTGCACCTGCGCAGACCCCAGACCATATTATTTGTATGTAAGGTTTGTGTACAAATATGAATTAGGCCCAATAACAGGGAAACATGCAATGTTGTGTCCCCCTGTTGTAGTGGTGACTAGCCTCAGCCTAGTAAGAGAGGGACTGAATACCCTAAGAGAACAAAAATGTGACTTCCCAGAAAATCTCTACTGTTGTTCCAATCGTCACATCTGGTCAGTGTTGAGTTAATAAAATATCAGTTTGGAGCCATAACTCCCAAAAATTCCTGTCAGCAATTAATTAATTAATTGGGTATGATGTGCTTGTAGAACTGCAAGAGCCAGCATGAGCATACCCATGGCATGTTGGTTCATGGAGAACTCCAAGTTTTAGCACTCAGTGTCAGGGCTCACTGGATCCTGCAGTTCTACACAGAAAAATAAGAAATAAAATAAGTACACTCCAATGAAATAACACTTTACTAGAATTAAACAGTGCCCAATTTCCTCTTTGCTATATTTATTGCACTCATAAATCCTTAGGGATCTTTTAAATTGATCCATTTGGATAATGCATGGCTAAATGAATGGGAAAGGGCCTGTCTGTTAGTAGCTAATGAGATAAACTTGCCTCTAACTGGTGCACGAGAGAACCTTGCCTACTTATAGACCTCATGAATTAACTTTTTTGTATCAATTAAGTAATTGTAGCAGTTCAACAATGAACTTTAATGAAATTCATTCATAGCTCATGTTAGATCTAAACCAGAGGATGTGTGTTGTTCATCCAAGGGGCTGGGGCTGCTTTGTCCTCCAGGGGTGCTCTGTCCGTGCTTTGTCTATCCATGGGTGCTCTATGGGTGCAAACCCAGTGTAAAAAGAAACATTTAAGCAAATAATATAAATATAAATGAGTGTTAAAAATTTGGTAAACCTATACAGATGTAAATTTGAGACGTCTTAATGTAAATAAATATTAATCCATGGTTCAATATGTATATATATATATATATATATATATATATATACAGGTTGAGTATCCCTTATTCAAAATGCTTGGGACCAGACGTATTTTAGATATCGGATTTTTCCGTATTTTGGAATGATTGCATAATGAGATATCATGCTGATGGGACCTAAATCTACGCACAGAATGCATTTATGTTACATATACACCTTATACACACAGCCTGAAGGTAATTTTAGCCAATATTTTTTATAACTTTGTGCATTAAACAAAGTGTGTGTACATTCACACAATTCATTTATGTTTCATATACAACTTATACACACAGCCTGAAGGTCATTTAATACAATATTTTTAATAACTTTGTGTATTAAACAAAGTTTGTGTACATTGAGCCATCAAAAAACAAAGGTTTCACTATCTCACTCTCGTTCAAAAAAGTCTGTATTTCGGAATATTCCGTATTTCGGAATATTTGGATATGGGATACTCAACCTGTATGTATATATATATATATATATATATATATATACAAACAGAAAGTTCAGCACTCACCATAGCAAGCTCACTAATCCTCAGTGAGCTTGCTATGGTGAGTGCTGAACTTTCTGTTTGTATATATTTGGGTTGGTGGCCATGGGCTGCATGCACCCCACCCTATGAGTGGTGAGTGCAGATACTGCACCCCGCTTCTGGGGTGGCGAGTGCTGTGGTTTTCTAGATTTGTTTGTATATATATATATATATATATATAATATATATTGGAAGTGATGGATAAGATCTGAGCGACCAATGGTGGCAGAAGAATAAAAATGACTGCTAATATTAATTAAAAGAAGGGGGTTTATTTATGAACAGAAAGATGTTTTATATATAAAAAGACTTATAAAACCACATAACTGGCCAAAACGGGGTTACAACATCCAAGGTGCTAAATACTAGCACGATGGGACCCTAGGCACATAACAATGAAAAAGCATCAGAATTACACTGGCAAGAGAACAGTTTAAAATTTACATAGAGCACATAAAAAATTTGAAAGCAAATTAAAAAGCATGGGGTTACTAAAAAATACAATTCAAATGTTAGAAATTAAAAATTAAAAACACGGAATTGATGAGGGATAAAAAGAGATTTGGAATGCAATTATAATGGAGATGGATAGAAGTAGCTTAACTGAGGATTCAGTAGTATCAGGATTCACCCAACGCGTTTCGTCTGGTCTGACTTCATCAAGGGGTATCATGCATGTGGGACAGATCATCTATATATACCATTATGGGTCAGGAAGTGATTAATTACCTCACTTCCTGTAATTAACCTAACCAGGGGTTCAGGATCTAATAATGTATATTCAATGTACTAGTTGTATAGGTGTATACTGGGACAATATTAGAAAGATTAAAAAGTGTTATAAAGGAGTCACTGACGTGACATAATTCCAGTGATTCATATTTTGTACAGTAGTCACGCCGTCATAAGCAGAATTGCAGTTAGAGTAAATCGCTGCCAGACCTGTGTTTCTTACAGCACCCGGTATTCCTGGGCAGTCTCCTAGCCCTGTATTAACCGGGCCAACACTGCTTGGCTTCCAAGATCAGGCGTATTTGGGCATATCCAGTGTGGTATGGCTGTAATTAAGATCTGGGCTACACGGGAAGAAGTGTCCAGAGATTGGGAATACACTGTTAGGTGCCCCAAAGCAATTCTGCTTATGACGGCGTGACTACTGTACAAAATATGAATCACTGGAATTATGTCACGTCAGTGACTCCTTTATAACACTTTTTAATCTTTCTAATATTGTTATTATTTACCAGCCTAATATCCATATGACACCGGTATGCATTTTAGAACCATTGCGCCTGAAGGTTATATCCATATAAAACTTCTGTATGTATATACTAGATTATTAATGTTTTTATATGTGCAGAATATTGCATAGTATAGGTGCTTATGCATCCATATGAATGTGTCCAGATGCCATGTCCCTTAAGTAACATATATAAATTTAGAGCTAATAGATCTGTGCTGCTAAAAAAGAAAACTTCTGAATCCGTTTTTCCTTCCCTTATATGACGATTCCATGTTTGGAGACAATTAATCCTGAAGAATCAGCGCCTATGAATGGACTAAAACACCACTAAGATGGCCACCGGCACCTGCTTTCAGCATACAAGACTGTCTCCAAAAACGGACTTCTTAAAGATGGCCGCCGCACCCTGTAATACACCTGCCCGGCGCATGCGCAGTAAAGGCTCCCGGACACAGGAAGTGGGGCGGAAATGACGTCAGAGACGTCCCGGACCGGAAGTCCGTATCCAGAGACTTCTTCTAAGTATTTTACCACTTTACAACACTAGTTTTGTAAAGCAAACATGGCGTTTTACATGTCCCAGTATACACCTATACAACTAGTACATTGAATATACATTATTAGATCCTGAACCCCTGGTTAGGTTAATTACAGGAAGTGAGGTAATTAATCACTTCCTGACCCATAATGGTATATATAGATGATCTGTCCCACATGCATGATACCCCTTGATGAAGTCAGACCAGACGAAACGCGTTGGGTGAATCCTGATACTACTGAATCCTCAGTTAAGCTACTTCTATCCATCTCCATTATAATTGCATTCCAAATCTCTTTTTATCCCTCATCAATTCCGTGTTTTTAATTTTTAATTTCTAACATTTGAATTGTATTTTTTAGTAACCCCATGCTTTTTAATTTGCTTTCAAATTTTTATGTGCTCTATGTAAATTTTAAACTGTTCTCTTGCCAGTGTAATTCTGATGCTTTTTCATTGTTATGTGCCTAGGGTCCCATCGTGCTAGTATTTAGCACCTTGGATGTTGTAACCCCGTTTTGGCCAGTTATGTGGTTTTATAAGTCTTTTTATATATAAAACATCTTTCTGTTCATAAATAAACCCCCTTCTTTTAATTAATATTAGCAGTCATTTTTATTCTTCTGCCACCATTGGTCGCTCAGATCTTATCCATCACTTCCAACTTTAATTTTTATCCTGCACTCGTACTAGTGCAGAACCCATTTAAGAGGTAGCAGACACCTTTTATGTTTTTAGGGAGTGGCATATAGAGACTGTCTTTTGGGGTATTTTTAAGCTGACATACTGTGAAAAACTTGTGTCCACTGCATATTTATTTTGGCGCTGTTTGTTCACCCCATACACACATATATATATATTTTTTTTTTTGTGCTATACCCCAGTGTATTTTAGCAGTGGCGCACGCAGGGGGGGGTTTCTGAGTACCCAGAAACCCCCCCTGTTAGGGCAAATTCTTGTTTTCAGAGACAGAGACAGCTTTGTCTCTGTCTCAATACAAACCGAGATCGCGACCGCTACCGCGATCACAGCTACAGCGCACCGTTAGTGTTGCCTGAACTCCCGGAAGCAGCCGCACGTGCAGCGCACAGGAGGACTAGGCATCGTCATGCACGGTGCGGCTGCTTCCGGAAGATGGAAGGAGGCCCGCATCAGAGACCCCACCAGCGGAGAGAACGGACCAGCAGCCACACAGAGAGCCCCCTCCAGCCGGCACGCTCACCCCTTGGCGGCCGGCGTAGAGTGCGGACTGCAGTCAGTGACAGTGAGTCACTGTCACTCCTGCTGCAGAAATCCGCGCTGTGGATATTACAGGCTCCTCTGATGGGAGCCTTCACGGACACTGCCTGTCAGACTCCGGCAGCTCTGAACACACACAGCAGCCCTCCCCCATGCTGGGAACAGGGGGAGGGACACAGTGCAGTAGCGTCTGAAGGAGGGTGAGCTGGCCTGTGATGATTGAGAAGGCATGCTCCCCCTGTACAACGTGTGTGTGTGTCAGTGTGCATCAGGTCCCTATACAGTGTATGTGTGTGTGTCAGTGTGCATCAGGTCCCTATACAGTGTATGTGTGTGTGTCAGTGTGCATCTGGTCCCTATACAGTGTATGTGTGTGTGTCAGTGTGCATCTGGTTCCTATACAGTGTGTGTGTGGGTGTCAGTGTGCATTTGGTCCCTATACAGTGTGTGTGTGTTTGTCAGTGTGCATCTGGTCCCTATACAATGTGTGTGTGTGTGTGTCAGTCAGTGTGCATCTGGTCCCTATACAGTATATGTGTGTGTATGTCAGTGTGCATCTGGTTCCTATACAGTGTGTGTGCGCATCTGGTCCCTATACAGTGTATGTGTGTGTGTCATACTGTATTTTGATTTTTTTTATACACACACACACACACACACACACACACACACACACACACACACACACACACACACACACACACACACTCTCTGTATGTGTGTGTGTATATATCCAATCCATTTACTGGGCACACCTTATTTTAAAGACGCCATGTGCATGCTATACACGTGTGTGTGTGTGTGTGTGTGTGTGTGTGTGTGTGTGTGTGTATATATAAATATATATATATATATATATGTGTGTGTGTGTATATATAAATATATATATATGTGTGTATGTATGTGTGTATATATATATATATATGGTAAACAAATGGAGAGCGCACTTGTAAGTGGTTAAGAGCACAATCTTTACATAAAACATATGCTCACGTACATTCAAATTTAAAATGAGCAGCATGAATGGATCGCTGCAACTTAGCTGCTCCGGTTGTAAGGCAGACTTGTCTCAGTGTCTGCTCTGGTCTCGGCAGATGACGTCACAGCGTCCACGTCTAGGCCACGCCTAACGCATTTCGTCCAATGGGGGACTTCGTCAGGGGGAATGTACGTGAGCATATGTTTTAAGTAAAGATTGTGCTTTTTAACCACTTACAAGTGCGCTCCCCATTTGTTTACCAGTTGCGATACTCGGAGGGCTTGAAGGGATCAGAGCGACATTCTAAACTCTGGAGCCTGAAGGACTTTGTGCGCAAAGACTTATTTGTGGGTGTGTGTATGTATATATATATATATATATATATATAGTCCATGAGGCAGCACTCCCATATGTAAATAAAAGCGCCGATGCCTTTCCGATGGTTCCCGCCGGCCAGGAGCCCATATATAGCAAATGGTGTCGTCGGCACTCAGGTAATGAAAAGTCTTTTCACTACCTGAGTGCCAACACTGCTTCCTATAGATGTATATTTTAAATATATATTTAAAATACGGAAACCCCCCCAAGTAAATCCTGCGTTTGCCACTGTTTAGTATTATATTTCTGTGACACTGCTGGTCAGACAGCAGTTTATCATACACGTACTGTATGACACTGTAGATGTTAGTGAACTGTAATGTTATATTATTGTTTCTGACTCATACACATATTGTGTGACACTGCAAGTGGAAGTGAACTGCAGTGTAATATATATTGTGACTCATATATGTATTATGTGATACTGTAGGTAAAAGTAAACTGCAGTGTTATATGATTATTTCTGACTTATGCACGTATTGTGTGACACTACAGGTGGTACATTTTTTGCTGCCACCAGTCACGATGATACAAGTCCGTCAACGTCATCTACTAAGGCCAATGCCTAAAGGCATAGAGGGCTTAGGTCATGGTTTGTAAAATCAAATAAGCTACAGTATATAATTTTACAGTGGTAAAGAAAAAAACATTAAAAGGAAAGTTAGCTGAAGAAACATAACATTTATAATATGCCATTCTCCACATTAAGTGGCAAAGAAAAGACTTAGGCCTTGGCCTTTATTTATAAGTGGTGGTCCTGCAAGAGGTGTAAAAAAAATGAAAACCACTAAGGCAGTAGAACAAACTATGTGTTCAGAACCGTCACACATTTCGGAGGAGCATTTAGAAGTGTACATGTCCGCTATGTATAAGTCTGATGTTTCTTACAATGTCCTCATATAGAAGCCTCTTTCACCTCCTTCCATCATTTCTGCACCATCTGCATATGTGCGGAGCAGTGCATGTAAAGACAGTAATGAGGGCAAAATAGAAATTAAGGATTCATGTGTTGAAAAGTCTGCCACCTAACCCCTCCCTCCCCATAGCCTAACCCTAACCCTCCCTCCACAGCCTTAACCTACCCCCCTCTCCACAGCCTAACCCTCCCCCTACAGCCTAAACCTAACTACCCCTACCCCCCCATCACACACACACACACACACACACACACACACACACACACAGCTTTTCTGTCTAGCGTTCTGGTAAAAACTTGATCGGGATCCCTTTGGTCACGATTCTTGCTCCAAGGGGCCCCCAACTCAGGTTTCCAGAGAGAGTGGTAGAAGGGGCATAGAGACAGAGAGTGGTGGATGGGACACAGAGAATGACAGCCGGGACACAGAGATGGTTCTGGCAAAGACAAAAAAGACAGAGACAGTCAGGAGGGATTTAGGGACAGAAAGAGGCAGAAGGAACAGATAGAGAGGCAGCAGGGATGTAGGGACGAAGAGAGAGGCAGTAGGGTTGAAGGGACAGAGAGAGGCAGCTGGGACAGACAGAGATGCACAGAGATGTAGGGACAAAGAGAGAGGTAGCAGGGACATAGGGTCAGAGAGAGGCAACAGTAACAGATAGAGGGGCAGCAGGGACAGAGAGAGAGAGAGAGTGCAGGCAAAGACATATGGACAGAGAGAGACCCAGAGAGCCATCAGGGGCAGATAGTGAGGCAGCAGGATTAAGAAAAATAAACAGAAACAGTTGGCAGTCAGGGGCATAACTTGAACTTTGTGGGCCCCACAGGAAACATGTTAAAGGAACCCCAACTCAGGCCTCCAGAGAGAGTGGTGGAAGGGGCACAGAGACAGAGAGTGGTGGATGGGACACAGAGAATGACAGCCAGGACACAGAGGGGGTGCTGGCAAAGACAAGAAAGACACAGATAGTCAGCAGGGACTTAGGGACAGAAAGAGGCAGCAGGGACAGATAGAGAGTCAGCGGAGATGTAGGGACAAAGAGAGAGGCAGTAGGGATGAAGGAACAGAGAGAGGCAGCTGGGACAGACAGAGATGCACAGAGATGTAGGGACAAAGAGAGAGGCAGCAGGGATGTAGGGACAAAGAGAGGCAGCAGTAACAGATAGAGGGGCAGCAGGGACAGAGAATACAGACAGAGAGAGACCCAGAGAGCCAGCAGGGGCAGATAGTGAGGCAGCAGAGACATAGGAACCGAGAGAGGCAGCAGGGACAGGTAGTGAGGCAGCAGGGACAGATAGTGAGGCAGCAGGGATGTAGGGACAGAGAAAGGCAGCAGGGACAGATAGAGAGGCAGCAGGGATGTGAGGCAATCATGTTGCCAGCTGTCAGTATCTCGGCGGTCAGGATACTGAAGCTGGAATCTCGACACCCGGTGAAATGCCTGGAATCTTGACCACCGCCTGGATCCCACCCGAGGGGGAATACTTTGGTCGCCACTGGGCCCAATGTGCAATGAGCACAGCAAGCCTGTAAGGGGACATGCTGCGCTCACCACCGGTATTCAGGTGTTGGTCTGCTGAACGTTAGGATCATAACAGCCGGGATATCACACTGATTCCATAGGGACAGATAGAGAGGCAGCAGAAATGTACTGGCAGAGAGAGGCAGCAGGGACATAGGGGCAGAGAGAGGCAGCAAGGACAGATAGTGGGGTAGCAGGGGAAGACAGAGAGGCAGAAGGAATGTAGGGACAGAGAGAGACAGCAAGGACAGACAGTGGGGTAGCAGAGGCAGATTGAGATTCAGCAGGGCGTAGTACAAAGTGAGGCAGCAGGGACAGATAGAAAGGCAACAGGGACAGATAAAGAGGCAGTAGGGACAGACTAAGAGGCAGTAAGGATGTAGGGGCAGAGAGAGGCAGCAGGGAATTAGGGACAGAGAGAGAGGCAGCAGGGACAGATAGGGAGGCAGCAGGGATGTAGGGACAGAGAGAGGCACCAGTGATGTAGGGACAGAAAGAAGCAGAAGGGACATAAAGTAGGGACGGAGAGGCAGCTCAGACATAGGGATAGAGACAGCAGGGAGTAGGGACAGAGAGAGGCATTACAAACTGCACCTCCATAGTGCAACCTGGGACCTCATCCACCTCCCGTGTACCTGCATAGAGTGCACCCCCAGCTCCTGCCTGGACATCCTCTTCATGTGATCCGCAATCAGCTGTGGAGTAGCAGTCTGCTCAGGCAGGAGGTAGCGCAGGTGTCCAGGGAGCGGAGAATGAGAGTACGCGGAGTGCAGCCCTCTCCCCTGGCCACATGGCTTTCTGCAGCTCCGGCATGAGAGGAAGGCGGGGTGGCTGTGGGCCAGACAGCTGGGAGCACTCACCATTTCTTCTGTGGGTTCTGGAAGCATTTCGGGCCTCATAGCAGCTGCACCCCTTGCACCCTCAGTCGTGGTGGCAGTGGAACATAAACCATAGGAGTTGCTCTCTCATATCCTGGTGGTCCAGTCAAACACTGTGTATCATTATTGCAAAAATTTACATTATTTGTCAAAGCACATTCCAGGGCAAAAAGAACATAAACATGCTGCTTAAAAAAAAAAAATGACAGTACAAAATATTTATTCTGCTGTACTGTTTTTAACACATTTTTTTTTTAATATGAATGATTTGAATTGTACACATTAAAAAATAAATGATTCATACTTTGCAGAAATCTAAGTAAGCCAATATGCAGGTCTTTAAATATAAAAAAGATTTTTATTTCTTAACATACAAGATTTCATTGTTAAACTACTATGCGAGGTAATGCTCAATCATTTATTTTATTTTGTTTACTTATTAATATTCTACCATTACAATTATTAATTCCATATTGTAATCGTTATTGTTTTAACACATATATAATAATAAAATACTAACTAAAGCCTGTACAATTTCTGATGTATAGGAAGAAAACAGTTGTGCATACAGTACATGGCTAGAACATCACTAAGGCTTGAATGTGGAACTCTAGGGATGCTGCAGAAAGCTTTGAGGTAGATTTACAGTCATAGACATTGGGACAGCCCACCCTGCTGGCCTAACAATAACTGACAGGAAATCTTTTTATTGCTGACTGACTGATAATGCTTTACAGTTCCAAGAACTCTGAAGGGAAACTGATTTATCTAAGTTTAGTACTTTTTGATTTGTATTGAGTTTAAATAGCTTAAATAGACTATTCTTATTGTAAATTTTAATATACATTTTCCATTTCAATAAGAATTCTTTAAACACACTTTCAATCTACACATGATTTGAGCTTTTGTAAATGTAAGCAGTTACAGATTACAACTGCAATTATTTTAAATTGGCACTTTGCAAATACAAACATTTCTGTATGGCTTTTTTTTGGCATGGACAGCAAATCTGTAGAGCACTGTAAAATGTTGCATATATCAGTACTATGGGCCTTATTCAAGTTTGTTCGCAAACCAAAAAAGCAAGTAACTGGGCAAAACCATGTTACACTGCAGGTGGGGCAGATATAACATGTGCAGAGAAATTAGATTTAGGGGGTGATTCCGACCTGATCATAGATGTGTTAGCACATCTACCCCGCATGTCAGGCCCCCCCCCCCCCCCCCCCCACACACACACACACACAGGTGCGAAAGCATCGCATGGTAACAATGCTTTCACGTCTGTCAAGTAGCTCCCTACTTGCGCAGCCTAGCTGCACTGGCAGGTGGCTGTCTGACGCATTCTGGGTCGCAGCAGCTGTGTGTGAAGTCATGCAGCCGCCGCGGCCCGCCCCTGGAACGGTCTAGACAAGACAGTGTTGTCCGAACCACACACCCCACATGCCATTGGCATGCCCCTCCCGCCCCGTTACTGCCTCTGCCTGTAAATCAGGTGATCGCACCAGTGAGAAGCTTTTTGCATCTCACTGGGTGCACATGCTTCAGAGTGCGATCGCTGATGTAGCAGCGATCGCCTCTGAATTATGCCCTTAGGTGGGATGTGTTCAAACTGAAATCTAAATTACAGTGTTAAACTTAAGCAGACAGTATTTACCATGCACAGACAGGGCAAATGCAGGATTTTTAGAGGGGGGTTTCCGTACATGTTTTATTATTTATTTATCTATATGCACTGCACTGTTATATACTATCTATCTATCTATCTATCTATCTATCTATCTATCTATCTATCTATCTAGCTAGCTATATATCTCTATACAGTGGGGCAAAAAAGTATTTGGACAGCCACCGATTGTGCAAGTTGACCCACTTAAAAAGATGAGAGAGGTCTGTAATTTCCATCACAGGTACACTTCAACTGTGAGAGACAGAATCTGAAAAAAAAAACCCAGGAAATCACATTGTATGACTTTTAAACAATTTACTTGTATATTCTTGTGGAAAATATATATTTGGACACCTACCAAGCAACAAGATTTCTGTCTCTCACAGACCTGTTACTTCTTCTTTAAGAAGCTCTTCTATCCTCCCCTCGTTACCTGTATTAATGGCACCTGTTTGAACTGGTTATCTGTATAAAAGACACCTGTCCACACCCTCAAACAGTCAGACTGCTACCTCTCCACCATGGCCAAGACCAGAGAGTTGTCTAAGGACACCAGGGACAAAATTGTAGAGCTGCACAAGGCTGGGATAAGCTACTCGACAATAGGCAAGCAGCTTGGTGAGAAGAGATCAACTGTTTGCGCAATTATTAAAAAATGGAAGAAATACAAGATCACTGACAATCTCTCTCGATCTGGGGCTCCATGCAAGATCTCACCTCGTGAAGTATCAATGATCTTGAGAACGGTGAGGAATCAGCCCAGAACTACACGGGGGGACCTGGTCAATGACCTCAAGAGAGCTGGGACCACAGTCAAAAAGGTTACCATTAGTAACACACTACGTCGTCATGGATTGAAGTCCTGCAGCGCCCGAAAAGGTCCCACTGCTTAAGCCAGCACATGTCCAGGTCCATATAAAGTTTGCCAGTGACCATCTAGATGATCCAGAGGAGGATTGGGAGAATGTAATGTGGTCAGATGAGAGCAAAATCGAACTTTTTGGTATAAACTCCATTCGCCGTGTTTGGAAGGAG
Organism: Pseudophryne corroboree; assembly: GCF_028390025.1. Classification (NCBI taxonomy): domain Eukaryota; kingdom Metazoa; phylum Chordata; class Amphibia; order Anura; family Myobatrachidae; genus Pseudophryne; species Pseudophryne corroboree. The sequence goes on from NC_086447.1 coordinate 619,377,788, forward strand.
AAGAATGATGATTGGCATCCCAAGAACACCATACCCACTGTGAAGAATGGGAGTGGAAAGTAATGTGGAGGATCCAGACCATGTTTTGGAAGTAGTAGCAGAATCCCAGGTTTGTGATCAGCAGCACCTGGTATTTCCTGATATAAGGGTTTCCAGGGCAGAGTCACCTTGCTCTTGACGGTGGAATAGCTACCCAAGTGATAGGCCGGGTTGTGTGGATTAGACTAGGGACCACTGAAGCCTATCAAGAGTCTGCCATGCTGAGAGTGCCTGTATGCTACTGCCTTTAATACGGACTGCATATGGATTTAACTTGCTATGTGGTGACTTGCTGTTTAAAATAAACATTGTGGGGGTAATTCCAAGTTGATCGCAGCAGGAAATTTTTTAGCAGTTGGGCAAAACCATGTGCACTGCAGGTGTGGCAGATATAACATTTGCAGAGAGAGTTAGATTTGGGTGGGTTATTTTATTTCTGTGCAGGGTAAATACTGGCTGCTTTATTTTTACACTGCAAATTAGATTGCAGATTGAACACACCACACCCAAATCTAACTCTCTCTGCACATGTTATATCTGCCTCCCCTGCAGTGCACATGGTTTTGCCCAATTGCTAACAGAATTCCTGCTGCGATCAACTTAGAATTACCCCCAGTAAGTGTTAATCTGAGTCCCCGTGTTTGTGATACAAGATATATATATATATATATACACACACACACACACACACACACACACACACACACACACACACACACACACACACACACACACACACAACATATAACACAAACACATATACAGTATATTACATAGACAAGGAAAATAGGAGATGGCACTGCATGATTATAATGGGACTGCACCAAAAGAATAAAAATAATTGCCAGAGTACTGCCATTATATGCTCATCTGTCCATCACATGTCCCCACCATACTCTTTGCATGCCCATTATGTAAACTGAATGCTCTTTTTTTGCCCATAAGATGTCCCACACATTCCACATTATACCTGTATGTGTCCCTCATGCCCCTTACATATCCCTGCGGTAGAGAGACGGGTGCTGCTGGTAATGGAGTGGTGTAGAGCCCGTAAGCCCGCATGGCACACACTGATAGAGGAGAGGAGCTGCGTGCTCTAGCACCACCAGCAATGCGCGTCCCCAATCACTTACTTCTCACCATGCAGGCTGCTGAGTCCCAGAACAATGGATGAGGAGCATGGAAAAGCAGAGGGCAGGGCGCTCACACAGAGCAGGGACTTGGACTGATGGCCAGGCGTGATGGGCGGCTTGCAACAAAAATGCCACTCACTCTATGCTGTTGAGTGTTGCACCGGATCGGAGTCCATGTGAGCGGAGCTGCCGCTGGACATGCGCAGCATTTCCCACTGTCATCTGTGCATGTGGCGCTGTCTCCATCTCTGAAAAACAAATTTGGTCTGTCGGGGGGGGGGGGGGGGGGGGGGTTCTGGGTAATCTAAATCTCTCTGCACATGTTACATCTGTCCCATCCGCAGTGCAACATGGTTTTGTCCAGTTGCTTGCTTTTTTGGTTTGCTAACAAACCTGAATTAGGCCCATAAGGTTCTCAACTGTGACATGGCCCATTGTGCTCAGCAGTAGTGCAGCGTATTTTTATTACATTGCATAGTGAATATTATGTGTTTTTTTAAGAATATTAGAAAAACACATATTCTCTATGCAATGTAATAAAAATACACTGCACTACTGCAGAGCACATGACTAGCACTACCTGCACTTTGAATTGAAGTTCTCTACCTGGTGGCAGTGACATTATTGTTTTTTTATTAATATTGTTGAACAGAGATTTATATTGCCGACCCTGTAAATTGTAACGCTGAACAAAAGAAGTAACTGCTAAATTCTTCTACATATTTTCTTGTGACAAAGAAGCTGTGTAGTGGAAGCACACACTGACGCAGGATGTATCCGCTACAGTTTATTTAGTCAGGATGACCGCAAATGAGTAATCATCTTAAAGTAAATGTTCACGGCCCTATCACTATCTAACAGAGGGGGTAATTCCAAGTTGATCGCAGCAGGAATTTAGTTAGCAATTGGGCAAAACCATGTGCACTGCAGGGGAGGCAGATATAACATGTGCAGAAAGAGTTAGATTTGGGAGGGTTATTTTATTTCTGTGCAGGGTAAAATACTGGCTGCTTTATTTTTACACTGCAAATTAGATTGCAGATTGAACACACCCCACCCAAATCTAACTCTCTCTTCACATGTTAAATCTGCCTCCCCTGCAGTGCACATGGTTTTGCCCAATTGCTAACTAAATTCCTGCTGCGATCAACTTGGAATTACCCCCAGAGATCTATTCCCTAGTCACCAGTCATCTTTCCTTGCATCGGTACTACAGATAAATGCCCCACACAGCTTTCTATACCTTACACAAGCAATGCGGACCTTGCGAGGAACACAGATTTCTGAAAGCATCAGCACACTTCTGTAAGAACCCAGGCCTATGCTCCACTGTAAATCTAAAATGTTGTAATGCCAAGAACCTCCTGCTAACCTTGGCGTTCATCTCCTGGTTTCTCTACATCCTGTCACAACTGAGGGCTGAGGCTGACCTGGGGAGGCCTCAGTTGTAGGGGCTGGAGTGTAAGTGAACCGGGATGGTTGGATAAGGTTCTTAGACATGCAGAGGGTTAGGCACCAAAGCCCGAAGGCGTGACGAAGACAACGTGGTAAAATAAAGTCTGTTTATTAAACACACAGTTCTGATACATCAAGGCAGCTCAGGTAATTCAACGGTAGATTGTGCAATGCAAACAACAGTACAGTTCCTTTAGCACAGTGGTAGAAATATGCTTTGGCAATATAGAATGAGTTGGAAATAAAGTCACTGCAAGACCTGGAGATGTAATGTCCGTTGGCCACAACTAACCACTGTAGAGGGAAACAAGCAGGTACTGACCAGCAGGTTATACTCTGAGAGCTGGAGTTCAGATAGATGCACAGAGGTTGAGAAGAACACAGGAGAACTGCCGGGGATGCCGGATGGAACCAGACCAGACGGGAAGGTGTAGCAGAACTCACCAATGATGTTAGAGTCCGATGGTGAGTACTGATGGTGATGAGTATCGATAGTGATAAGTATCGATGGTGATGAGTATCAATGGTGATGAGTATCAATGGAGCTGGAGATCGATGGCGGAACACTGATGGAGCTGGAGATCGATGGTGGAACACCGATGGAGCTGGAGATCGATGGCGGAACACCGATGGAGCTAGAGAGCTGCAAACAACGGGAGTGGAGAGATACCAAACACTGCTGGAAGCTGGAAGCGGAACAGAGTCCAACGCTGGAAGCTGAAAGCCAATGTAGCTATCACAGCAGATAACCAGGAAGCAGAGCTGGAACACTGCTGAAGTCAGGCTGAACCGCAAGCTGGTAACCGGTGCGGTTCTCTAAGTGGAGCTGAATCACAGGAGTTGAACACAGGAGCTTGAATACCTGGAGACTCGAACTGTAGATTCCACAAGCAGGAGAGACATGTTTACAAGTATTGACAACCAAAGCACTGACGACTAGGCAGCCTTGATGCAGGATATTTATACCATCTGGGACGCAGGTATTGGCTGGGTATTCAGGCAGAGTCCAGAGTGCAGCTGCTGGGTAATCAGGCAGAGTCCAGAGTGCAGCTGATAGGCTGTAAAGCAACATGTGATGAATCCAAACATGGCTGCGCCCATGGATGAATCTGGAGGGAAAGTCTGTTTGAACTTTAGCATGTGAGACACTGACGCCATGTTACACAACGTGCTGTACACAGACAGCGCAGGTGGAATCCAGGCTTGGAGCGCTGGGCCAGTCTCAGGAGACACTTGGAAGGTAAGAAATGGTGATGAATTACCCGGATCGTGACACATCCATTGTAATGGAGCATGACCCGGTTTTAAGGAGAATTCTTTCACCAACAAATAGTACCGAAGTGCCTCTATGGCCCACTTTATGTTCCCTCGGCAGCAACTTTCTGCTCAAGTACAATATGGGGGTGCTTCACCCCCTCGCTTTCCTGGGACAGGACTGCACCTAAGTCAACATCAGAGGAAGAATCTGTGGACAAAATTAGGTGCTTGTAGTACCAGAGAGGTAGTGGCCAGACGAAGGTCTGCCCATGCTGTTTCAGCAAGGCTGGTCCACTCCAGCTAATCGTAACAGCGTTAACAGGGTCTGTTAATGGATCCACTCTAGTCGCACAGTTAACTAAAAACTGCCTATAATAACCTAGCTAGCCCAGGAAGGTTCTCAACTGTGACATGGTCACAGGCTTTAACCATTTTTTAACTACCTCAACCTTTCTTATCTAAGTTTCACCTGACCCTGTCCATTTACATAACCCAAATACTTAGCTTTTCTTAGGGTCACTACACATTTCTCAGTTTTAGCCGTGAAACCTGTGGATCTCAAGGAGGCCAGTACCACCTCAACCTTAGGGAGATGCAATTTCCAGTCTTGTGAATGAATAACTATGTCATGTAGATAGGCTGCCGCATAGACAATATGGGGTTTCAGTATAGTACCTTGTTTACCACTCTGGAAAGTGGCTGGCACTCCATGCAAACCAAAGGGTAGGACCTTATACTGGAAAAGGCCTTCAGGGGTAGAAAAAGCTGTCTTTTTCTTGGCTGTGGGGGTAAGAGGAATATGCCAGTAACCATTTGTGAGATCAAGGGTTTTCCGTTGGCCAAACTTTCCACAAGTTCATCCATCCATGGCATTGTATAGGCATCGAACTGGGAAATGCTGTTTAACATTCCAAAGTTGTTGCAGAACCGTAAGCCAACATTGGGTTTTGTAACTAGCACAATCGTGCTACACCACCCACTGGTAGACTCCTCAATTGCCCCCAGTTGGACCATGCTGTCCACCTCCCTTCTAACTGCACTCTGCCTAGGCTGGGGGATCTGGTATGGCTTTTCTTTTACTACATCCCCAGGAGATGTGACAATATCATATTCAATGAAATAGAACATATCCTTGTTCCATTGTACCAACTCTTCCACTGGCCGCTTTTGCTCTGTGGACAAGGTAGATTTTAATGGAAACCAAGGCATTTTCCACTATTGAACTTAACAACCCTGGCATTGAATCCTCATCATGCTTTAGCTTCAAATGATTTACATGATATATCTGCTCTTCCTTCCTCCTTCCAGCCTGTTTGTCCTTATACTTTATATAATGTTGTATTCACATACCCCAGGCAATGCAGATGGTTGAGAGCTGTGGATTAAAGCCTATTGTTGCGCTTCCTCTTGGGGAAGCAATCAATTTGCCGGCTGTCGGGATCCCGGCGAACAGGATACCGATGGAGGAATCCCGACAGACGACAATGCCTACAGTACGAATACTGGATCACAGAGGCTATTCCCACTCATGGATATACACGACACTCATAGAGTGGGAATAGATCTGAGCCCACAGCATGGCAAGCACAGCGAACCTGCTGTTGGCAGTGTTGCGGTGTCGGATAGGGATGTTAGTCCACTCAACGTCACTAACCAGGATGATTGGATTATTCAGATAACAGAGATAACAGCTTGTAGAATATAGAAGATGTTCTGCAGAAGCAGGAACTCACAGTATACATGTGAAGCAGTACAGTGGTGACACAGTGTCTCAGTACACACAGGATGTGGCTGTATACATACAGGGTGCGGCTGCAAGGTAGACAAGGTCACACACTCAGGAGAGCATAAACTGCACATCAGTGCAGTTGTCTCTCCCAGGAAGAACTCTCTCAGACTGTGCACTAAGCACCTCCTCCTGCACTGAGCTGACACTTGGAAGGAAAACACTTCCCAGCACTAGAGCAGGGAAGCTGCCTCTAGTGCTGCGAACAGAGACAGACCACAGAGTGATCCACTGTCTAACACTCCCCTATCGCTCTAGGCTGTCTCCGGTTACATACATTTGCATAACACTTTATTAAAACATTTCTCAAAGTTTTCCTGTAACCAAAAACACATTAATAAAGCATGGTATGCAAACAGTAAAACAAATCAACATTTCTCAAAATTATTCCTGTCCACATTCTGTCATGAACATATTCAGCAAGTGTGATGACAGTCCCTATGTCAACATAGCAGCATTGCTCTCGCTTGCTATGTAATCCACATTGACAGACTTGTTCTCCACTAACTCACGAATAAAGGGGGTCATTCCGAGTTGTTCGCTCGCAAGGCGATTTTAGCAGAGTTACACACGCTAAGCCTCCGCCTACTGGGAGTGAATCTAAGCTTCTTAAAATTGCGAACGATGTATTCGCAATATTGCGATTACAAACTACTTAGCAGTTTCAGAGTAGCTTCAGACTTACTCGGCATCTGCGATCAGTTCAGTGCTTGTCGTTCCTGGTTTGACGTCACAAACACACCCAGCGTTCGCCCAGACACTCCCCCGTTTCTCCAGCCACTCCCGCGTTTTTTCCGGAAACGGTAGCGTTTTTATCCACACGCCCATAAAACGCCGTGTTTCCGCCCAGTAACACCCATTTCCTGTCAATCACATTACGATCGCCGGAGCGAAGAAAAAGCCGTGAGTAAAAAAACTATCTATATAGCAAAAATACTTGGCGCAGTCGCAGTGCGAACATTGCGCATGCGTACTAAGCAGAAAAACGCTGCGATGCGAAGAAAAATACCGAGCGAACGACTCGGAATGACCCCCAAAGTGAGGACTGATGGCAATGTGTTTGGACTGTCCATAATGCTTGGTGCTGGAAGACAAATCAATTACTTTCTTGTTATCACACATAATGTTGATAGTCTTACTGTGGTAAAGAAGGCTAAGGTCATATAAAGTCTCCTTCATCCATAAAGATTCTTTTGCAGTTTCTGTAAGTGCCATGTACTCCACCTAAGTGGATAGGGTAACAGTGGGTTGTTTTCTGTTCACCCAGGTGACGGCTGCACCTGCCAAAATTAACAAATATCCCATGTAGGAACGATGGTCATCCTCATCTGATCCCCAATCGGCATCACAGAAAACTTCCAAAGTCGTACCTTTTGACTTTGTAAAAACAAACTTTAATGAATTAGTACCTTTTAAGTACCTTAAGATTTTTTTGACTGCAATCCAATGTTGCTTTCCATGGTAAATTGCAAACTGGCTTGCCCCGCTCACTGCATGTGTAATGTCGGGGCGAGTCCCAATACTTGCATACATCAAGCTACCAACAGCATTTTGATAAGTAACCTCTCTCATCTCCTCCTGGCTGGTGACATGGCCTTAACCATCTTTATGCTTTTGTCAATAGGAGTGCTCACTGGTTTTGCATCAGACATTCCATACTTGCGAAGTATTGCTTCAATATATGTCTGATGATCAATTGTAACAGTTCCATCTTTCAGGTTTTGTACAATTCTCATGCCTAACAAATGATTTGAAGGGCCTAAATCCTTTAGCTTAAATCTTTGTTTCAGCTGCTGTTTTGCATCAGTAATGTGCTCTTCTTTACCTGCTAGCAATAGATCATCCACCTACACAACTATGATGAACCTCTTTTCTTCTATAGTTTTGTGATAAAAGCAGTGATCAGTCTCTGACCTAACAAAGTTCATCTCTAGCAGCACAGCATCCAGCTTTACATACCAACAATGACCACTTTGCTTTAGGCCATACAAAGATTTCTTTAAGAGACAAACGTTTCCCTCTTGGAACATATTCTCATCATAATGTTCAGGTGGTTCCATATAAATCTCCTCAACTCTCCATTTAGGAATGCAGAATCAAAGTCTAACTGGTATAACAATAAATTATGAAGTGTCGCAATGGCAATAACTAACCTCAAGGTGCTGTACTTTAAGGGCGACAGGTGAAAAGATATCTCCGTAGTCGATGCTGGATTTTTGTGTGTATCCTTTAGCAAGTAGGCGGGCTTTATAATGAACAATAGTCCCGTCTGCATTCAGCTTTATGCAAAAGACCCACTTGTTCTTATCTTATGGTTATTCGGCCTGTCAACTACAATCCATGTACTGTTATCATCCAGAGCTGGCAGCTCTGTATCTATTGCGGGATCCGGACTGAAAGTCGACAGTGTCTAGGTCGACCACTATTGGTCGACAGTAACTAGGTCGACAGGGTGTCTAGGTCGACAGGTCAAAAGGTCGACATGAGTTTTTCACAATTTTTTTCTTTTTTTGAACCTTTTCATACTTAACGATCCACGTGGACTACGATTGGAACGGTAATCTGTGCCGAGCGAAGTGGTAGCGGAGCAAAGGCACCATGCCCGAAGCATGGCGAGCGAAGTGAGCCATGCGAGGGGACACGGTGCACTATTTGGGGTTCCCGGTCACTCTACGAAGAAAACGACACCAAAATAACATTAAAAACTCATGTCGACCTTTTGACCTGTCGACCTAGAACATGTCGACCTAAAGACCCTGTCGACATAGACACCCTGTCGACCTAGTTACTGTCGACCAATAGTGGTCGACCTAGACATTGTCGACCTAGTTACTGTCGACTTTCAATACCACACCCATCTATTGCTGACTTCCATTCTTTCCAGTTGCTACATGATTTTGCTTCCTGTATATTTTGGGGTTCACAGTAATATTTGCATATTCCTCACTGTATCTTTTGGGTGGAACATCTTTATTGCTCCTCATGGAACGTCTGTTTCCTGATTGGGTATCTGCATTAACTCTTTAAGGTTCAGACATGCTTTCCGCTGCCTGTACATCCAGTGTTACATATTGTTGCTGTGATTCTTGTTCCACTGTTCCAGTGATTGGTCCTGTATCATGGAACACTACATCTCTAGACTTTAGAAGATGTTTTTTTGTAATGTCCTAAAGTCTGTATCCGTGCTTTCTTCACAGTATCCTAGCATAATACATTCCACTGACTTTGGATCTAATTTCCATTGTTTCTCCTTAGGTATATGTGCATACGCTTTACAACCGAAGACATGTAGATGATTGACAGCTGGCTTTTTCCTGGACCACGCTTCCAGTGGCATTTTACCTTTTACAGCTACTGTGAGCGCACGGTTTTTAAGATATACTGCAGTAGACACTGCCTCTGCCCAAAAGCTTTTCTCTAGGCCTACGTCACTCAACATAGTCTGTGCTCTCTCAAAAATTGTACGATTTGCTTGCTCACTCAGACCATTTTGTTCTGGCGTGTAAGCAATTGTTAGTTGGTGCTGTATGCCATATTTTTTCAGGAACTGTGCTAAAATCGTGTTCAACCTGTTTTAAGTTGTGATGATTCTACATACTTGCTAAATAATGTTTTATGACTAGTTAGCTACTATAACTCATGTTACCCCCGGATTAACCACGTTGATATTTTAAGTATTATAACCTTGGATAGCTTTTTCATTCAGAAATTTATCCATTCCTTTTTTTAAATCCAATTACAGAGTCCGCCATTACCAGCTTTACTGCCAGGGAATTCCACATCCTGATTGCCTTAACAGTGAAGAACCCTTTCCTCCGTTGCGTTCTGAACTTTTTTTCCTCCAGTCGCAGTGAGTGCCCACGTGTCCTAAACTGTGTTCTTTTAATAAATAATTCCTCTGATAACTCTTTGTGATGTCCCTTTACATATTTGAAGATATTAATAATATCTCCTCTTAGGCGCCTCTTTTCTAGTGTATACATATTCAGCCTAGTAAGTCTTTCCTTATAGTCCAGTCCTTCTAGGCCTTTAATCAATTTAGTAGCTTGCCTTTGAACACTTTCGAGTTCACTGATGTCTTTTTTATAAATGGTGCCCAAAACTGAACACAATATTCCAGGTGCGGACGTACCAATGCCTTATACAGCGGCATGATTACATCCGAGTCCCTTGTCTCAATTCCCCTTTTTATGCATGCTAGCACCTTACTTTTCTTCTTTACTGCGTTTTGACATTATGTACGGTTATTAAGCCTATTATCAATGAATACCCCCAAATCTTTTTCCAACTCTGTTTCCCCTAGGCGTTCCCCATTTAATATGTAGGATGCAAGTTTGTTTTTAGTCCCAAAATGCATAACCTTGCATTTATCTGTATTGAACTTCATTTTCCATTTAGACGCCCAGAGTTCAAGTTTAGATAGATCATTCTGCAAGGACTCCACATCCAATTCTGAATTAATTACCTTACACAGTTTAGTATCATCTGCAAAGATTAACACTGTGCTTTCCAGACCTATTTCTAGGTCATTGATAAATATGTTGAACAGTAGTGGTCCGAGTACGGACCCTTGTGGTATTCCGCTGACTACTGGGAACCAGGTTGAGGACTTCCCGTTGACACTATTCGCTGTACCCTGCTATCCAACCAGCTGCTTATCCATGTGCAAATAGTTTTTCCTAGGCCAATCTCCTTTAATTTGATCATCAGTCTCCTGTGAGGAACTGTATCGAAGGCTTTTGCAAAATCTAGGAAGACCACATCCACTGCTTTTTCTTGATCAAGATTATTGCTCACTTCCTCGTAGAAGTTAATTAAGTTAGTCTGACATGACCTGTCCCTCACAAACCCATGCTGGTTCTTGCTAATAATCCTAGCAGACTTTAGATACTCCTGTATGACATCCCTTAGAATTCCTTCCAATATTTTCCCCACTATAGATGTTAAACTAACTGGTCTGTAGTTTCCCGGAAGATTTTTGGATCCTTTTTAAATAATGGCACTACCTCAGCTATACGCCAATCCTTCGGTACCATGCCTGATCTAATTGAACTATTGAAAATCAAGTATAGGGGTCATGCTAGTTGTGAACTAAGCTCTATAAGAACCCTCAGGTGAAGTCCATCAGGACCAGGTGATTTATTAATCTTAATTTTGCTTAGTCTCTCCCGGACTACACCAGGTTCTTGTATTCCACAATTTTATTGTCAACTTCACTTTTAGCTTTCATGAAATATACATGTGTCATCCTTGTGGCATCATCAATAAATGTCATAAAATACATGTAGCCACTCATTGATTTCATCTCCATCGGATCACATACATTAGTGTGCACTAGGGCTAGTGGTATTTCCATTCTACTAGTAGATTTAGGAAATGGAGTGCGAGTCTGCTTTCCTTTTATACAACTCTCGTACACAGGTCTCTCAGTATTACTCACAGTGATTCCAGTTGCCATTCCATCAAGTAGTTTCTGGACGTTGTCATATCCCAGATGACCTAGGCGCCTGTGCCACAGCTCCATTTACTGGTTTGAATTGCATTGCAGAACACTGCTCGGTGTTTAGGACATACAGTTGGTTGCACCGGGTTGCTGAAGCAATTACAGTCCCTTTCTCATTTTGAACCATACATTTGACCTTTGCAAACTGGACTCTGTAATTCTTTTTTTCCAGGATGCTTATAGCAATGAGATTGCCTCCCAATTCTGGCACGAACGAGACATCTTGGATGTCCGTAATAACTGTTTCACCTTTAATTCTTAGATGCACTGTGATTGTCCCAAATTTTGAAGCACTAAGGACTCTAATCCCTTTTACTGTAATGGGTTCACATGCTGTCAGTGAATTGAACCATTCCTGATTACAACTGAAATGACTAGTGGCCCCTGAGTCCATGTACCAGCAATCCTTCTTGTGACTATCTGCTACATTCAATACTGACTCATTTGGTTTGTCACGCTTCCTCTGCATACCACTGCAATTTCTCAGTCTGTAATCTGAGGCCTTTTGCCCCACCTTGTGACATATAAAGCACTTGAACTTGAGCTTTCTGGACTTAGTACCTCTTGTGAATAAAGTAGAACCCTCAGCATGTGTCTCGGCAGGAATATGTTCTTGAACTGCAGCAGCTTGGCTCTTACAATTTATGTTGTCAATTTGGTATTGTTAGACTCAAAAGCTACTACCAGGAAATCAAATTTTGGTGTCAGATTTTGTAACATCGCCATAGCCACTTCCTCGTCATCCACCTGTGCCCTAACTGCTGAGCTATTGACAGTATTGTATAAAAACAATCGTTCATTTCTTTACAGACACTTAACTTTGTCCCATACAGCATACGCCTCCAGTTTATTCTTCTCATCAGACCTTTGTCCTCATACGCCATTTGCAGAGCTGCCCACATATCTTTGGCTGACACTTTCCCACTGATAATGGAGTAGACATGTTGTTCCATGGCCAAGCCTACTGTCCCAATGGCTCTATCCACTTCAACTTGGTTTGGGTCTGCTCCTGGCTCAATTGTGACTTTCCACAACTTATCCCGTTTAAACTGCATCTCCATGGTGAATTTCCACGTTGTGTTATTCTCTGAGCCTTTTAGCTTTATAAAGTTCATGCTGTTCCATGTACTGTACATTCTTCTCTATATTTAATAAAAGTACTCCTTATTAATTAGCTGCACTTTTGTTTCTAATGTACGTCTGTTTTAAATGCCTTTCCAACTTGGGGTCCTTGACCCATAACCTGTTGTCAGAGTGTTGCTGTGTCAGATAGGGATGTTAGTCCACACAATGGCACTTAACCAGGATGAATGGTTTATTCAGATAACAGAGATAGCAGCTTGTAGTATATACAGTAGAATATGTTCTGCAGCAGTAGGAACTCACAGTATACATGAAAAGTAGATCAACGGTGACAAAGCATTTCAGTACACACAAGATGTGGCTGCATATATACAGGGTGCAGCTGCGGGGCAGATAAGGTCATACACTCAAGAGAACAGAAGCTGCACATTAGTGCAGTTGTCTCTCCCAGGAAGAATTCTCTCAAACTGTGCTATAAGCACCTCCTCCTGCAGTGAGCTGACACTAGGAGGGAAATACACTAGAGCAGGAAAGCTGCCTCTATTGCTGGGAACAGAGACAGACCACAGAGTGATCCACTGTCTAACACCTGCAAAGGGCACTCATAGCACTCACCCTGCTGCCGGCATTCTGGCGGGCGGGATACCACTGTCGGGATACTGACAGCCGGCATCCTGTCCTCCAGGAATACATATGTATTCCTTCTCTTGCACACCGTTTTTCTAGACATCAGTCAAATTTGAGCTATTTCCCCAGGTACTCATTGATTGGTATGCTTTGATGAACTTGTCTAATTAAGCCAGTAAGTGTTACAATTTTTGGACTCACTATGGAAGCATCACAAAAGAGGAGTCCATGAATCACAAAGAAGATATGGAGGAGTACTGTATCTAGAGGATGGAACTTGATAGAAGTTAGATAATTCACTGTAGTTTAATACCCAATTGATTTGAAGCAACTTGATTGAAGTGAGATAATTCACTGTAGTTTAATATCCAATGGTTTTGGAGAAACTGTATTGAAGTAAGATAATTCACTGTAGTTTAATATCAAAGTGGTTTGGAGAAAGAAGACTAGTCACGGTGATGTAATTCACTGCAGAGATGAGACTGAGGGCCTAATTCAGACCTGATCGTAGCCCTGCAATATTTTGCAGGGCTATGATCAGGCACACTGACATGCGGGGGGACGCCCAGCACAGGGCTAGTCCGCCTCGCATGTCAGCCCCCCCCCCCCCCCCCCCCCACAGAAGTACAAAAGCATCACACAGTGGCGATACTTTTGTACTGCAGGAGTAGCTCCCGGCCAGCGCTGCTTTTGCGTGCTGGCCAGCAGCTACTCATCGCTGCCCAGGTTGCAGCAGCTGTGTGTGACATCACGCAGCCGATGCGACCCGCACCCCGCATGGTCCGGTCATGCCTGCACTGGCCGGACCGCACCCACAAAACGGCGTCCGATGCCGTGCCACTCCCTCCCATCCAGCGACTGCCTCTGCCTGTCAATCAGGCAGAGGCGATCACTAGGCAATGACAGCCGTCGATGAACGGCAGCATGCGATCAGGTCAGAATGACCATCTTAGTCATGGTGATGTAATTCACTGCAGAGATTAGTGTGAGGAGGCAAGGGAAAGGGATGTCTAGGTCTTGTCTTCATGTTAAACAGGAAAGAGTTATCTCTGTGGCCCAAGTTCTGTGTTCTTAAATTGATGCCCTCAGTCTGCAGAAGTCACACACAGGAAGTCTGCCAGAATCAGAAAGCAAAGGAGTGTTCCTTTTAGAAAAGCCCTCCTCCTTGCCCTCTGGAAAGACTGACAACATGATCCACCAGTCGGAAAGAAGGAGATAGAAAGAACCAGCAAGGGGGAATTGTGGGAGTCAGGAAGTTGCTAGAAGAAAGAGACTGTGTTGTGGGGAGGAGATGGTGCACAGCTAGACTCACTGGAGGTTGGGGTTTGTGTGCCCTGCTACAGCTGTCATTGCTGCCCAGGACTGGAGGAGATACAGTATAGAGCAGCTAGTAAGGACTTTGCTGAACTCCGAGTGGACTTTATTAGTATAATACTGCTTGCTGTTCACTGGATTTCTGGGTCTCTCTGAATAAAGATCCCCGAGTTTTCATTGTAACCCACTCCACTGTGTGAATGCTGAACCCCAGGATACCCAGGTCACCCGGTATCCTCACATTTGGCAGCAGTGGCTACATATTACACAGTTTCTGTAGCAAATCCGGGGGCGTGAGTAGAAGCAATACTAACACCCCAGAATATCACCATGGAGAGACAGCCAGGAGTTGTAGCCAGCGGTCAAGGGGAAAATGCAATGAGAGAGCAGGAGAAGTTTTACCATACAGCTTGGAAAACTCACCTATAAGGATTTTGCAGGATGAAGGAAATTGATTATGATGGGACTGAGACCCAGAAAACTATATTGCAGAGCTGGCTGGGGCACTAGGTGAAGGTGTGGAAGGTGGAGTGATTCAAGAAGTACAAATTCCTGCTGGCAGTGCAATTCGGAGTCACCCTAAAGTTTTGAACAAGGGAAGTGATGCCTGGGATTTAAGGATGTTCCCACATTTTGGGAAAATAAAACAGACATCGACACTCACCTCCAGATCTTTGAAAATCTCATGGGGGTGCATAAATAGAGCCAGCTGACTGGCTAAAGTACTTGGGGCCAAGTCTTACTGGCAGGTCTCTGGAAGCCTACTGGGCCCTAACCCCCCAGGAATGTGGAATCTACTCCTGTATATAGAAGGCATTGCTAGCTAAGTTCCAGATCACTGCAGGGCACTGAATAAAGGTGGGATTGAGCAGGGCCTTCCTACCTGTATGTCTGTCAGTTTTTACCCAGTTTTTTCTATTATTGTTGTTGTAATTGTAAAGTGCAACGGAATATACTGCACTATATAAGAAACTGTTAATAAATAAATAAAATTCTTACCAAGAGTTTGCTAGTCAGCTACAGCAAGCCTGGTAAATGGCTTGAATGAAGACAGGCCTCCACTGTGGAGCAAATTGTCAACCTAATCGTGGTAGAACAGCTAATGATTAAGATAGCACCAGAGGTACGTGAGTGGGTTGCAGACAGGAAGCCCAGTACACCTGAGCAAGTTGCGGAATGGGCTGATGAATATATAGCCACTCGTCCCCAAAGGAGAGTCTTCAGTGCAGCAGGTGGTACAAGAACCCCACGAGTGGAGAAGCTCCCTGACAAAGAACCGCAAGTCAAAGATAGTAATAAAGGAGGCCCTATCAAAAACATCACTTATCAGCCACCCAGATTCAGAGTGGCTAACCCAAAACCTCGGAAGTGTTACTGTTGCAATCTACCAGGGAACTTGCTTAGGGACTGTCCACACACAATAGGGCCATTTCCTGGGGTAGACTGGCTCCAGTCTCTGCGGTATGATACCCCACGAAGAATTATGGTGAATAGGTCTATGTTTCTATGTTTCTATGTCGTCCAGTCAGATATGGATGCTCCAGTCAGATATGATTAGAATGAGGAGGTCTATGTTTCTATGTCATCCAGTCTGATATGGATAGGATGATGGATGGGGTGTATATTGTTGACTTGGTTATGGGGGAGGAGAAGGTGACTCCTTGGAATATGCGAGGGCACCTACAGACAGTGATAGTGGAAAACCAGCAGGTACAGGGTCTACGAGTTTCTGGGGCCTCACTCATGCTGATTGAGCCAGACCTGATTCCCAACTCCCAGGTGATTCCTGAACAGTATGTGTGAATTGTCACTGCTGGGGGACAACAGGCCGATATCCCTGTCACCAAGAAACATCTGGGCTGGGGAGCTGATCAAGGAATCGTGGAGGTTGGGGTACTCAAGTGGCTATCAGCCAAACTAATCCTCGGGAATGATCTGAGACAAGGACAGGGGACACACTTCATCCAGGTGGTGACCAGAAGCCAAACACGAAGAGTGGTGACCCAGGCAACAGATATGGATCAGAACCAACCTACCCAGAAAACAACGGTTAGTGACTCCAGTCCATTGTTCAGTACTTTAGAAGTAGACTTGGGGGAGGTGGACCAGAGTGAGTTCCGACAGGCCCAACGGACTGACCCTTCCCTGAGTAAAATGAGGAGTGCAGCCAGCCTGGGTTTGGAAACAACTGATGGAAGCAAGATAGTGTGGGAAGAGGAGTTACTGTACCGAGTGGTCGTTCCTTCGCCCTGACAGAAAACAGTCATGCCTACCTACACAATACAGAGCACAATTACTAGCTCTTGCCCATGACATCCCTGCAGCTGGCCATTTTGGTACCCGTAAAACATTGGCCTGACTGTTGCTGAATTTCTTCTGGCCATGAATTTCTAGAGACGTTCGGGACACCTGTGATACCTGTCAGAGACTGGAGAAGCCCCGATGGAAAGCGTTTCTGCACCCATTACCTACAAAAGGGGAGAAAAATTAGAATAAACCGAAGTCTATCAAGAAGCGCTGCCCAGTTAAATAATGAAAATAATTATTTCTAATCCAAATTTTATTTATTTATACATACATATATGACCATATAGATATAATGCAAATATGTTAAATACAAATATACTTTCTTTTAAGACCTATTAAAAAAAATTCAAAACCTCAGACAATTCATAAAATTAGCAATAAATAGAGTTCTCAGTATGGGATTTTGGAGTGATACTGAAACAAGTGGCTCAGTATCACTCCAAAATCCCATGCTGAGAACTCTATTTATACCATAAATGCTGGTCATCGTTGGTGGGAAGTTCTGGTGAGCATAAAGGCTTTTTCACACTAAGAAAGGATTCCAACTATCTCTATTTATGTAACCACTGGTTGCACCTTGCTCTAGAGGGAATCTACGGAAAAACAACCAGGACTCCATATACTGTATGTATAGCCCCTTATATTTGCTATAAAGGGAGGTAGGATGACTATTCCTTGCAATTCTAAAGGTGGACTTGGGGGCTAATTCAGACTGCATCACTGCAGCGGGAGTGATCTCAGTCTGAATCAATTTGTGGAGTGTGCTCACGCAGCAGGCGCACTGCGCATGCGCACCCCGGAAGCCCAGTGAGATGCCATCAGCATCTCAGGCCTGCGATCGCCTCTGCCTGATTGACAGGCAGAGGTGGTCGTGGGGCATGTCAACAGCGTTAGAACACCGTTGGTGGCGCGCGATCCAGGCAACGGAGGTGTGTTTGGACCATTGGGGGGCCGCATAACATCACACGCAGACGCTGAAAAACGGGATGCAGCGAGTAGCGGCCTGCCAGCATACAGGAGCTGCGCTGGCAGGGAGCTACTTGTCAGGTATAAAAGCATCGCTGCCGTGCAATGCTTTTGTACCTGTGCGGGGGGAAGGGCCTGACATGCGGGGTGGACTAGCCATGTGCTGGGTGCTGAGTAAATGATTGTAGATGTGTTAAATTTAGCACTTCTACGATCAGATCTGAATTAGGCCCTTGTTTTTTTGCTATTAAAGCCTGCACTCTATCTGTTCCTCTAATATGAGTGCTATGACTAACAGCATGAGAGAAAAATGACTAATATCAGCATTGAAGGATTTTATCTATACTAACCCTATTAACTGCTGGATAGTGCAAACTAACATTGATTATCGTGCTTTTCAAAGGGTATTGGTTGCTAATTTTTTGCGTTGTCTGAGGTTTTTTATTTTGTTAATAGCTCTTAAAAGAAAGTATATTTGTATTTAACATATTTGCATTGTATCTATATGGCCATATATGTATGTCTATGTATAAAAAAAAACCAATTTGGATTAGAAATAATTATTTTTATTATTTAACTGGGCAGCGCTTCTTGATAAACTTCAGTTTATTCTCCTTTTTCTTCTAAATATTTATAGGTTCTTGCAATACCTTACCAGGAAGCAGCAGACTAGTAGGTATATGATTGCCAGCTAAAGATTAGGCACCAAGTATTGTGTGTTTGTTTATTATAGGGGAGCCCTTTGCCCGTGTTGCCATAGACCTAGTTGGACCATTAGCTATTTCCAGTCATACGGGCAAGAAGTAATATCTTAACGCTGGTGGACTTTGCTACAAGTTACCCTGAAGCCGTGGTTCTTTCATCCATTGACACGGAACATGTTGCGCAAGCACTGACAGACATGTTCAATTGGATTGGATATCCACAGGAAGTTGTCACAGATAAAAGGCTCCAATTCCATGGTGAACTAATGTGGGAAAAGTGGGGGGTTCTGCCTCTTCAACTACAGTCCGAGGGGAGGGACAAGGAGAGAGCCCTGCAACAGCTTATATTTGCTTATTGAGAAGTATTGGGAAGTACCATAGGCATTTACCGGATATTCCCCCGTTTGAACGTTTGTACGGCCGGAAAGTGCGGGGGCCTCTAGACCCGGTCAAAGAGAGTTGGGAGGGAACTTTTCAAGAACACCAGCAGCCCATTTTTTCAATATGTAGAGAACATGAGAAACCAGATGAGAAGATTGCTACAGTTAGCATCTCCGGGAATCACAAGAGAAACAAAGGGAATGGTACGACGCCCATGCTCAAGACCGTGAGTTGAATCTAGGACAAAAGGTCATGGTGCTTATCCTAGTGTGGAGAAACAAACTGCAAGTCACCTGGGATGGACTGCATACAGTGGTAAGGCGCCCCGGACCGGTCAATTATGTGATTGTCCTGGATAAGGGAGGGAAGTGCCTACGCTCCATTCATATAAATTGAATCAAAGCTTATCGAGATCGTCTTATGCACCGGACCTGACTCCAGGAACATCAGCAACTGTATGAGTACCATAAATTTATTTCTTAAAAATAATATATATTTTTTTTATGTATGCTGTTCTGTCTTATATGCAGCTGATGGCTATGGGGGTCATTCCGACCCGATCGCACGCTGCACTTCTTTGCAGCCGTGCGATCGGGCCGGAACTGCGCCAGCGCTGCAGTGCGCCGGCACCACAGTGCGCCGGCGCATGGCAGTCATCGTTGCCTAGCGATCACTTCTGAGACAGAGGCGGTCGCTAGGTGGGAGGGGGCTGAACGGCGGCGTTTAGCCGCCGTTTAGGGGGAGCGGTCCGGCCAATGCAGGCGTGGCCGGACCATCCGTGGGGCGGGCCGCGGCGGTTGCGTGACGTGTCACGCAGCTGCTGCGGCCAGCAGGAGTGACGAGTAACTCCCGGCCAGCCGCAGGAGCTGCGCTGGCCGGGAGTTGCTCCTCAAATACAAAGGCATCGCCTCTGTGCGATGTTTTTGTATTTGTGCGGGGTGGCCGGCACTGACATGCGGGGCGGACTAGCCCTGTGCTGGGCGTCCCCCTGCATGTCTGAGTTAAGGATCGTAGCTGTGCTAAACTTAGCACAGCTACGATCAACTCGGAAAGACCCCCTATATCAGGGTGAGTCTTGGTAACACACTTGTGAGATACCAGAGCTTACTGTTTACAAACCCCTATTATTTAAACTATGTGAATTCTCTGCTACTACGGGTAATCTTTATTGACAGTACATATCCGATTCTCACATTCACCACCTAAATTGGTGGGACTCTCACTGTGCGGTACCCATTTGACTCCCCTGCGCTGGTTACTTACCAACAGGGGTGTCAGTGCTGGCCGCCCTACAGCAGTAGATCCTTCCCCTGTTTTATACTCTCTCACCTCTGGCCCAACTTCCCACGTTCTCATCCTCACGTTCACTGTCCTTTAGGACAGACAGCAGGACAGTAAAAGTGGGGGTAGTCCATATGAGTCTTTGCCTCCTCCATACATAAATATATCTACATTAATCCTAAAACATACCACCAGTGATTATTTAATTTGCCGTATGCTCCACAACATTTGTACAAATTGTAATACTTAATTAGCAGTGTATAGGCATACACAGATAATATATGTGATACCTGAAGATTGTTTCTTGTTTTTGCCTATATGTATTTATATTGATTTAATATTGTCCTAAAGGTGGGTACACTCTTGAACGGCCGATATATTGCGGGTCCGTCGGCCAGTGTGTACGGGTGATATGATTGTGAACTCTGTCGTTCTCAGAAATATCGCGTCGGCCCCGCAGCACAGCTGATGGCCAATATATCTACCGATATATTGGCGTGTTGCTGTGTGTATACGGGCGGTCAGCTGACCGCCCGTACATGCTCATGCTGCGGCAGCCGGCGGTGATTGACAGCTGAACTGGGCGGGCGTGTGTACACGCCCGCCTAGTTCATGACATCAGTCCCCGACGGATCGGGCAGTGTGTATGCTCAACACACTGCCCAATCCGTCCATAGATATATCTGCCGATCAATTGATCGGCAGATATATCTATCAGTGTGTACCCACCTTAAGTCTATATTTTCACCTACAATTACAAGCACTACTTTGATGTCATGTTTAAAAATATAGCCATATGCAATACGTTATTAACAGGACAAATTTATTCCCCAAAATTGGAAATCACTATTTACAGTGGCTGACATTTGTTTATATTTTCTCTGACGTCCTAGTGGATGCTGGGCACTCCGTAAGGACCATGGGGAATAGCGGGCTCCGAAGGAGGCTGGGCGCTCTAGAAAGATCTTAGACTACCTGGTGTGCACTGGCTCCTCCCACTATAACCCTCCTCCAAGCCTCAGTTAGATTTCGTGCCCGGCCGAGGTTGGATGCACAATAGGGGCTCTCCTGAGCTCTTAGAAAGAAATAGACTTAGGTTTTTTATTTTCAGTGAGACCTGCTGGCAACAGGCTCACTGCAGCGAGGGACTAAGGGGAGAAGAAGCGAACTCGCCTGCTTGCAGCCGGATTGGGCTTCTTAGGCTACTGGACACCATTAGCTCCAGAGGGATCGACCGCAGGCCCAGCCTTGATGTTCGGTCCCGGAGCCGCGCCGCCGTCCCCCTTACAGAGCCAGAAGCAAGAAGATGGTCCGGAAAATCGGCGGCATGAAGACATCAGTCTTCACCAAGGTAGCGCACAGCACTGCAGCTGTGCGCCATTGCTCCTCTCACACACTTCACACTCCAATCACTGAGGGTGCAGGGCGCTGGGGGGGAGGGCGCCCTGAGGCAGCAATAAAAACACCTTGGCTGGCAAAAATACCTCAATATATAGCCTCAGGGGCTATATATGAGGTAAATACCCCTGCCAGATTCCATAAAAAAGCGGGAGAATAGGCCGCGGAAAAGGGGCGGAGCTATCTCCCTCAGCACACTGGCGCCATTTTTTCCCTCACAGCTCCGCTGGAAGGAAGCTCCCTAGCTCTCCCCTGCAGTCTACACTACAGAAAAGGGTTAAAAAAGAGAGGGGGGGGGGCACTAAATTTAGGTGCAGTATACATTATATATAAAAACAGCAGCTATAGGGGACATAACTCAGTTAGTCCCTGCATTATATAGCGCTCTGGTGTGTGCTGGCATACTCTCACTCTGTCCCCCCAAAGGGCTTTTGTGGGTCCTGTCCTCGTTTAGAGCATTCCCTGTGTGTCTGCGGTGTGTCGGTACGGCTGTGTCGACATGTTGAATGAGGAGGCTTATATGGTGATGGAACAGAGGCCGATATATGTGATGTCGCCCCCTGTGGGGCCGACACCAGAGTGGATGGATAGGTGAAAGGTATTAACCGACAGTGTCAACTCCTTACATAAAAGGGTGGATGACGTAACAGCTGTGGGACAGCCGGCTTCTCAGCCCACGCCTGCCCAGGGCGTCTCAAAGGCCATCAGGGGCTCAAAAACGCCCGCTCTCTCAGATGGCAGACACAGATGTCGACACGGAGTTTGACTCCAGTGTCGACAAGGTTGAGACATATACACAATCCACTAGGAACATCCGTGACTTGATCCCGGCAATAAAAAATGTGTTATACATTTCTGACATTAACCCAAGCACCTCTAAAAATGGGTTTTAGGTTTGGGGAGAAAAAACAGGCAGTGTTTTGTTCCCCCATCAGATGAATAAATGAAGTGTGTGAAAAGCGTGGGTTCCCCCGTTAAGAAACTGGTAATTTATAAAAAGTTACTGATGGCGTACCCTTTCCCGCCAGGAGGATAAGTTACGCTGGGAGATATCCCCTAGGGTGGATAAGGCGCTCACACGGTTGTCAAAAAAGGTGGCACTGCCGTTTTAGGAACGGCCACTTTGAAGGTACCTGTTGATAAAAAGCAGGAGGCTATCCTGAAGTCTGTATTTACACACTCAGGTACTAGACTGAAACCTGCAGATCGTGCTGCTGCAGCGTGGTCGGTGACCCTGTCAAGCATACTAGTTTGCTAATATGAGAACATATTAAAGACGTCGTCTTATATATGAGGGATGCACAGAGGGATATTTTGCCGGCTGGCATCCAAAATGAATGTAATGTCCATTCTGTCAGGAGGGTATTAGAGACCTGTCACTGGACAGGTGATGCTGACTTAAAAAGCGCATAGAGATTCTGCCTTATAAGGGTGAGGAATTATTTGGGGATGGTCTCTGGGACCTCGTATCCACAGCAACTGCTGGGAAGAAATATTTTTACCTCAGGTTTCCTCACAGACAAAGGTACAGTCCTTTCGGCTTCAGAAAAGCAAGCGGGTCAAATGGCGCTTCCTTTCTGTACAGAGACAAGGGAAGAGGGAAAAAGCTGCACCAGTCAGCCTGTTCCCAGAATCAAAATTCTTCCCCCGCTTCCTGTAATTCCACAGCATGACGCGGGTGCTCCACAGGTGTAGCCAGGTACGGTGGGGGGCCGTCTCAAAAATTTCAGCAATTAGTGGGCTCGCTCACAGGTGGATCCCTGTTTCTTTCAAGTAGTATTTCAGGGGTACAAGCTGGAATTCGAGATGTCTCCCCCCAGCCGTTTCCTAAAATATGCCTTGCTGACAACTCCCTCAGGCAGGGAGGCTGTGCTAGAGGCAATTAATAAGCGGTATTCCCAGCAGGTAATACTCAAGGTGCCCCTACTTCAACAAGGACGGGGTTACTATTCCACACGGTTTGGGGTACCGAAACCGCATAGTTCGGTGTGACCCTTTTTATATTTAAAATCCTTGAACACATACATAAAAAAATTCAAGTTCAAGATGGAATCGCTCAGGGCGGTTATTGCAAGCCTGGATGAGGGGGATTACATGGTATCCCGGGACATCAAGGATGCTTACCTGCATGTCCCCATTTACCATCCTCGCCAGGAGTACCTCAGATTTGTGGTACAGGATTACCATTACCAAGTCCAGACACTGC
Source organism: Pseudophryne corroboree (assembly GCF_028390025.1). Taxonomy (NCBI): domain Eukaryota; kingdom Metazoa; phylum Chordata; class Amphibia; order Anura; family Myobatrachidae; genus Pseudophryne; species Pseudophryne corroboree. Next base: position 619,401,228 of record NC_086447.1, read on the forward strand.
CGTTTGGACTGTACATGGCACCGAGGGTGTTTTATCAAGGTAATGGCCGAAATGATGATACTCCTTCGAAAAAAGGGAGTTTTAATTATCCCGTACTTGGACAATCTCTTTATAAGGGCGAGGTCCAAGGAGCAGTTGGTAGTCGGGGTAGCACTATTTTGGAAAGTGCTACAACAGCACGGTTGGATTCTAAACAGTCCAAAGTCACAGCTGGTTCCTATGACACGTCTACTGTTCCTGGGGATGGTTCTGGACATAAACCAGAAATAGTGTTTCTCCGGGAGGAGAAAGCCAAGGAGTTGTCATCTCTAGTCAGAGACCTCCTGAAGCCAAAACAGGTAGCGGTGCATCATTGCACGCGAGTCCTGGGAAAATGGTAGCTTCCTATGAAGCAATCCCATTAGGCAGGTTCCATACAAGAACTTTTCAGAGGGACCTGTTGGACAAGTGGTCCGGATCGCATCTTCCGATGCATAGGCTGATAACCCTGTCTCCAAGGACCAGGGTATCTCTACTGTGGTGGCTGCAGAGTGCCCATCTTCAAGAGGGCCGCAGGTTCGGCATACAGGACTAGGTCCTAGTGACCATGGATGCCAGCCTTTGAGGCTGGGGGGCAGTCACACAGGGAAGAAACTTCCAGGGACTTTGGTCAAGTCAGGTGATTTCCCTACACATAAATATTCTGGACCTGAGGGCCATTTACAATGCCCTGAGGCCGGCAAGGCCTCTGCTTCAAAACCAGCCGGTACTGATCCAATCAGACAACATCACGGCAGTCGCCCATGTAAACCAACAGGGCGACACAAGAAGCAGGATGGCGATGGCAGAAGCCACAAGGATTCTCCGATAGGCGGAAAATCATGTGTTAGCACTGTCAGCAGTGTTCATTCCCGGAGTGGACAACTGGGAAGCAGATCTTCTCAACAGACACGACCTCCACCCGGGAGAGTGGGGACTTCCTCCAGAAGTCTTCCAAAGGATTGTACACCATTGGGAAAGGCCACAGGTGGACATGATGGCGTCCCGCCTCAACAAAAAGCTATAAAAGATATTGCACCAGGTCAAGGGACCCTCAGGCGATAGCTGTGGACGCTCTGGTAACACCGTGGGTGTACCAGTCGGTTTATGTGTTCTCCCCTCTGCCTCTCATACCAAAGGTACTGAGAATAATAAGAAGGCGAGGAGTAAGAACGATACTCGTGGTTCCGGACTGGCCAAGAAGAGCTTGATACCCAGAACTTCAAGAATTTATATCAGAGGACCCATGGCCTCTGCCACTCAGACAGGACCTGCGGCAGCAGGGGCCCTGTCTGTTCCAAGACTTACCGCGGCTGCGTTTGACGGCATGGCGGTTGAACGCCGGATCCTGAAGGAAAAGGGCATTCCGGAGGAAGTCATTCCTACGCTTACTAAAGCCAGGAAAGAGGTTACAGCAAATCATTATCACCGCATATGGCGGAAATATGTTGCATGGTGTGAGGCCGTAAGGGCCCCAACAGAGGAATTTCAACTAGGTCGATTTCTGCATTTCCTGCAAGCAGGAGTGACTATGGGCCTTAAATTAGGTTCCATTAAGGTACAGATCTAGGCTCTGTCGATTTTCTTTCAAAAAGAACTAGCTTCAGTACCTGAAGTTCAGACATTTATAAAAGGAGTGCTGCATATTCAGCCCCCGTTTGTGCCTCCTGTGGCACCTTGGGACCACTAAAGACCGTGGATCTGTAATATCTCACTTGGAAAGTGGTCATGTTATTGGCCTTGGTTTCGGCCAGGCGAGTATCAGAATTGGCGGCTTTATCATGTAAAAGCCCTTATCTGATTTTCCATATGGATAGGGCAGAATTGAGGACTCGTCCCCAGTTTCTCCCTAAGGTGGTGTCAGCGTTTCACCTGAACCAGCCTATTGTGGTGCCTGCGGCTACTAGGGACTTGGAGGACTCCAAGTTGTTAGACGTGGTCAGGGCCCTGAAAATATATGTTTCCAGAACGGCTGGAGTCAGAAAATCTGACTCGCTGTTTATCCTATATGCACCCAACAAGCTGGGTGCTCCTGCTTCTACGCAGACTATTGCTCGTTGGATTTGTAGTACAATTCAGCTTGCACATTCTGTGGCAGGCCTGCCACAGCCAAAATCTGTCAATGCCCATTCCACAAGGAAGGTGGGCTCATCTTGGGCGGCTGCCCGAGGGGTCTCGGCTTTACAACTTTGCCGAGCTGCTACTTGGTCAGGGGCAAACACGTTTGCAAAATTCTATAAATTTGATACCCTGGCTGAGGAGGACCTGGAGTTCTCTCATTCGGTGTTGCAGAGTCATCCGCACTCTCCCGCCCATTTGGGAGCTTTGGTATAATCCCCATGGTCCTTACGGAGTTCCCAGCATCCACTAGGACGTCAGAGAAAATAAGAATTTACTCACCGGTAATTCTATTTCTCGTAGTCCGTAGTGGATGCTGGGCGCCCATCCCAAGTGCGGTTTATCTGCAATACTTGTACATAGTTATTGTTAACTAAATCGGGTTATTGTTGAGCCATCTGTTGAGAGGCTCAGTTGTTTCATACTGTTAACTGGGTTTCATATCACGAGTTATACGGTGTGATTGGTGTGGCTGGTATGAGTCTTACCCGGGATTCAAAATCCTTCCTTATTGTGTACGCTCGTCCGGGCACGGTGTCCTAACTGAGGCTTGGAGGAGGGTCATAGTGGGAGGAGCCAGTGCACACCAGGTAGTCTAAGATCTTTCTAGAGTGCCCAGCCTCCTTCGGAGCCCGCTATTCCCCATGGTCCTTACGGAGTGCCCAGCATCCACTACGGACTACGAGAAATAGAATTACCGGTGAGTAAATTCTTATTTTGTCTATGAATATACATCCACGTGTGCTACTTACTGTATGTGCCTTACTAAACATAGTACACTTATCTGTATGTTCACTAATCTTTGGACCGATTATTATTATTTCTTAAACACAGCACTTTGGCTACTTGAAATGACTGATTGAGATTCCATTTTCTCTGTCTAATTATTGTTAAATATTTGTATTGTCTGTGAACTCAAAACGTGGACACTTAAATCTCCTTTTTTAATGCATATCAATTTAATGTACTCATTTTAATAAATTATAAATAAAGAGTGCCCCTAAAAAAGAGTCTTCTTTTCTGTCCTCTATTACCATTGTAATATTCTGACTCATGGGAGCCCCACCAACTGAGAAATTATCGCATAGGATTCATACCTGGAAAAATTCTGTTTAATGGCCCTCATTCCGAGTTGTTCGCTCGCAAGCTGCTTTTAGCAGCATTGCACACGCTAAGCCGCCGCCTACTGGGAGTGAATCTTAGCTTAGCAAAATTGCGAACGAAAGATTCTCAAATTGCGAATAGAAATTTCTTTGCATTTTCTGAGTAGCTCGATACTTACTCTGCCACTGCGATCAGTTCAGTCAGTTTCGTTCCTGGTTTGACGTCACAAACACTCCCAGCGTTCGCCCAGACACTCCCCCGTTTCTTCAGACACTCCCGCGTTTTTCCCAGAAACGGCAGCGTTTTTTCACACACACCCATAAAACGGCCAGTTTCCGCCCAGAAACACCCACTTCCTGTCAATCACACTACGATCACCAGAACGAAGAAAAAACCTTGTAATGCCGTGAGTAAAATACCAAACTTCTTAGCAAATTTACTTGGCGCAGTCGCAGTGCGAACATTGCGCATGCGCAATTAGCGGAAAATCGCTGCGATGAGAAGAAAATTACAGAGCGAACAACTCGGAATGAGGGCCAATGTTGGTACATATACATCATAATATACCTGTGTGACCCCTGAGAGCAGATCTGTGCGTAATCAACACCATTCTCTTAGAGAAAATACATTGTTGCTAGCTACAAGTCTCCTGTTTGGATGCTCTAAGAGTGGGAATCCCGGACAGAGAATGTTGCCCTGGACAGAGAAAGGGGATAAATATGCCCTGTACCTGGAGGGAGAAGAGGAGTGCAGACAATTCAGCCTTGGAGTGTGTGGTTGCTGTGGTGCAGAGGAGTGTGCATATACAGCACAGGGCTTAGTCGTTGGTGTGCCTGGAGTGAGAGCTGTGGCAGCCCCGGAGTGAAGTGGGGGGGCCAACTGAGACGAGTGCGCCCTGATGCATGTGAGGAGTGGTGGATTGAGGAGGCAGTGACACGCGGTCAGTAGCGGATCTTGCCACGGGCAAGCAGGACTTTTGCCCGGGGCGCCGCCATCCGGAGGGCGCCGGTGCCATCCAGAGGGCACCGCACCATGGCAAGATCCGCTACTGCTGTGCCCCCCGCTGCCCGCTGTGTCCCCCGCCGCCCCGCTGTGAAGGGAACTAGACGCTACGTGTCTAGTTCCCTTCGTGGAGAGGACCTTTGCTGTGCGGCACAGCATTGTGTAACTGACACAGATGCTAGGGGTCATAATTAACCTCTAGTGTCTGTCTATGCCAGATCCGAGGAGAGGAGCGGCGCTGGCGGAGGTCTGCAGCGGTCGGGAGCGGGGATGGTAAGTATAAATTTATTGTTTATTTTACAGCGTTGCTACTCTACTGTACAGGGGGCGTAACTGACCACACCCCCTGTATGAAGCCACACCCATATTTCCCACCCGGAGCGCCAAAAGGGCAAGAACCAGCCCTGCACCGCGGTGATAGCAGCCACACATAGGGGCAGCATAGGAGAAGAGCCGGAGACAGCCCGCCCAGCAGCTCACCCGTTAGGAGGCAGCAGCAGCCCAATGACCAAGAGCTGGGAGATGGAGCCACACCGCATGGAAGACCAGGCAGCAGGGTGTAGAGTGCTGCAGTTGAGAGTGTGCGGCCAGGAGGAACGGTGACCTGCCAAGGGAGCACCAGCACCTGGTGAGTGTCCCTGTTCACCCCAGAAATCCCAGCAGCATCAGTCACAGAGTTCTGCAGCTGCATGACAGGCAGGGGGAGCAGTGTTAGCTACATGGGAAACCCCTGACATCAGCACCTAATCCAGAGCTGATGCAGTGAGGGAAGCCCTGCACCGAAAGAGAGAAACCTTGCAGAATGATACAGTAGCGTGTGGAAGATCCGGAGGACCAGCATACCTACCTGGACTGAGTGAGTACCTACCCCTAATGCACAGTATTGTGTCCTGGGCCCTGACCAAGCCATTAGTAAAGGGAGTCCTTAGATTAGCTACGGGACAGCTCCTTTATCTCTAATTAAGGAAAGGCAGATTCCAGTCTGCAGTGCAAAACATTGCAACCTTTTGATAAGACAGCCCCTGAATTATCCTGAGGGACAGTGCCCCTGTCCCCTTTAGGATCACACCCACTACCATGTCCTTTGGAGGAATTAACCTTGCACTTAAGGGCTTTATATACTGTATATGCATATATTTCACTTCTTATATTGGAACCTTAAACCCTGAGCTCAGGTGTACCGGAACTATATCTCAGGAACATTGGGGGTCATTCTGACCTGATCGCTTGCTGCAGTTTATTGCACTGCAGCGATCGGTCAGAATTGCACATGCGCCGGCACATGCAGGACGGCCGAAGGCCGTCTTTCAGTAGCGACCGCCTTTGCCTGATTGACAGGCAGAGGCGGTTGCAGGGCGGGAGGGGGCTGGACGGTGGCACGGTCCGGCCAACACAGGCGCGGCCGGACTGTTGGGAGGGCGGCCCGCGGCGGCTGCGTGACGTCTCACGCAGCCGCTGCGGCCAGTGGCAGCGACGATCAACTCCTGGCCAGCCGCAGGAGCTGCCTTGGCCGGGAGTTACTCCACAAATACAAAAGCATCGCCGCTGTGCAATGCTTTTGTATTTGTGCGGGGGGGGGGGGGGGGCAGACTGACATGTGGGGCGGACTAGCCCTGTGCTGGGCGTCCCCCCACATGTCAGGGAAGATGATCGTAGCTGTGCTAAATTTAGGACAGCTACGATCAACTCAGAATGACCCCCATTGATACAGAGCATTAGAGTTATAATCTCTGGAATTTACTAAATACATACTGTAGTGATATTGCTAAAATAGTAGGAAAAGTTATTCTTTTATTGGATGCAATATTTGAGAGTGATTTGTGCTATTGAGTATAAAGGGCCCAGGGCCTAATTCAGAGATGATAGCAGCAGCAAATTTGTTAGCAGTTGGGCAAAACCATGGGGGTCATTCCGAGTTGTTCGCTCGTTATAATTTTCTCGCAACGGAGCGATTAGTGCTAATGCGCATGCGCAATGTCCGCAGTGCGACTGCGCCAAGTAAATTTGCTATGTAGTTAGGTATTTTACTCACGGCATTACAAGGTTTTTTCTTCGTTCTGGTGATCGTAATGTGATTGACAGGAAGTGGGTGTTTCTGGGCGGAAACTGGCCATTTTATGGGAGTGTGCGAAAAAACGCTGCCGTTTCTGGGAAAAACGCGGGAGTGGCTGGAGAAACGGAGGAGTGTCTGGCCGAACGCTGGGAGTGTTTGTGACGTCAAACCAGGAACGAAACTGACTGAACTGATCGCAGTTGCCAAGTAAGTGTGGAGCTACTCAGAAACTGCTAAGAAATTTCTATTCGCAATTCTGCTAATCTTTCGTTCGCAATTTTGCTAAGCTAAGATTCACTCCCAGTAGGCGGCGGCTTAGTGTGTGCAAAGCTGCTAAAAGCAGCTTGCGAGCGAACAACTCGGAATGACCCCCCATGTGCACTGCAGGGGGGACAGATATAACATATGCAGAGAGAGTTAGATTTGGGTGGGGTGTGTTCAAACTGAAATCTAAGTTGCAGTGTAAAAATAAAGCAGCCAGCATTTACCCTGCACAGAAACAAAATAAGCCACCCAAATCTAACTATCTCTGCAAATGTTATATCTGCCACACCTGCAGTGCACATGGGGGGGTCATTCTGAGTTGATCGCACGCTGCCGATTTTCGCTGCCTGCGATCAGGTCTCTACTGCGCATGAACCGCAATGCGCACGTGCATCATACGAGTACAATGAGGATCGTTGCTGAGCTATGTATTTAACGAAGAATCCATACGCACAGTCGATTGCAAGAAGATTGACAGCAAGAGGGCATTTATTGGTGTCAACTGACCGTTTTCTGGGAGTGGTAGGGAAAACGCAGGCGTGTCCAGGCGTTTGGAGGGCAGGTGTGTGACGTCAATTCCGGCATCAAAATGACTGAAATGATCGCTGAGTAAGTTCAGACCTACTCTGAAACCGCACAAAATGTTTTTGCAGATCTCAGCTGCACAGGCATTCGCACACTTGCAAAGCAAAAATACACTCCCCCGTGGGTGGCGACTATGCGTTTGCATGGCTGCTAAAAACAGCTAGCGAGCAATCAACTCGGAATGAGGGCCATGGTTTTGCCCAACTGCTAACAAATTTGCTGCTGTGATCAACTCTGAATTACCCCCCTAACTCAGTAATTATTGCAAATTCTGCTAATTAGAAATTGCAATCCTTTGGATCGCATGCTGGGGGCCGCCAATCGCAGGGCAAGGCCGCCCAGCATGCTGACCGCCACCTCCCCCCCGATGAAGCAGAAATTGCGATCGTGCTTCATCATAGAAATTAGGGATGCCTTCTGCCAGCCCAGCTTAGGTGCACCCGCAGGGAGCCCGGCGCCATGGTCCCCATCGCGGCGGCTGCGTGTGATGCCACGCAGCCACCGTGATCATGCCCCCGCCATGCTTCATTAGCACCGCACTGCCCCCCTTTTGGCTGCCTCCGCCTCCTCAACACTCCATATCTGCCCTGGAAATGGAGCATTGCCACACCCCGTGCTGTGACTGCCTTTGCCTGTCAATCAGCATTTTCTACGGCCCCCTCAGAAATGTGCAACCCACAAGTGGAGCAGGAAATGTCTCAGAAGCAAATTAAGCAGGAAATTCTCCACCCACAAGCATAGCAGGAAATGCACTACCCACACCTGCACCATCCACAACAGTACAGACCAACCGGCTTACAATGCCGTACTATGCCCCATGGCTCCCTACCTATAGTGGTGACTCTTACTGCCAAGACGGAAACACCTTGGCGGATTTCAAAAGTAGGATGAAATCAATGTTTACCATGTATACTCTGCATGACCAACATGTTGAAATCCTAGTGGGACAGTTGAAGGACCCAGCTCATAGAGAAGTCATCTCATGGCCGTCAGATCTGGTGCCAGCATTGTGTCCCTATTCCGGATCCCAAGTTTCCAGCATTCCAAGCAGTGTTGGGATTCCAGCATTGGTATTTCAACTGCCAGGATCCCGACCCCTGGGATCCTGACCAGATTCCACATTGAAATAGCTAGTTCCACATATACTGTACATTGAAAAGCCTTATCTACATATACATTTAAAAATCCAAATCTACATAAATAATATTGAAAAAGCCAGATCCACATAAAATAGGTTTTATGGTGATACATGAACCACCAAAACACTTGTGCACTTCATATGGGGAAGCCTTCACTGGTGAAAACTGGCAAATTTTACTGCCGTAAGGGGTTTCGCGAGCATGAAGAAGGGAGAAGTGGAAGATGAAAGAGGGTGGCAGGATGAGGGGCAGGGCAAGAGGAAAAGGGGTTTGTGAAGGGCACAAGGGAAAGGTGGGTGGTGAGGGTAATATATACAGTGATGTATTAATATGGAAGGGCTGCAACTGAATGGTTACAAGACAGGCAAGATTGGACCAAGGGGGGTGCATTCCAAGGAGTTTGGAACTGGGGGCCAAATGGTGGTAGTGGGGGGGGGGGAAGGTTTGACCAAGGGGAAGTGCAGGACGGGGATAGCTGGACCTAATGGGGGCACAGGAATGGTAGACATGGTGGGAGGTGGCATAGGGCAGGGAATGTTGAACCTAAATGCAGGGGCACAGGGCAGGGGAGCCTGGACCTTGCTTGGGGGGCACAGAGGGGAGAAGACTGGACCTTAATGGAGGGCAATGGGCAGGACCATAATGGGGGTGGCACATGGTGGGGCAGGCTGGCCTTGGGAGGACACAGTGAAGGGAAGGCTAAACATTGGTGGGGAGGCACAGGGCAGAATGTTTGTACTGATGCACACACTTTGGATAGGAATATTGGCAGTCCAGCTGATGGTGGGAAACTGCTGCTTCCTATGTTGCCTCCTAGGACACAGCCACTCGCCAGAAACAACAAGCTAAGGATGATGTGGACTGGCAGCCAAGCATACAGAGACAGCAGTACAGTGGCATTTTGAATTTGCTGCTGTTTGCGAGCCAATCACAGATGGCTGACATGTAGCCAATCAGTAGCAGCTGCTGATTGGTTGCCGTTCAGCAAGTTGTGATTGGCTAGTGGACATTAGCAAATTCAAAATGCCACTGTGCTGTGTCTGTGTCCATGGCTGGTTGCTGGTCCACAATTTGCTGCCAGGGCCCCTCTTTGTCTGAGTCCTGGCATTTACCCCGTGATGGTAGCCCTGATGATGAGGATATTGTTTGTGTAAGCCATCAACCAGTGGCAGTAGTTGCTCATGATAAAAAGAAAGCCATGGTCATGACTGGACATTAGACCAAAAAAATCCACCTCTAGGGTGTGGAATTATTTTTACCCAAATCCTCACAACATTTGTGAAGGTCTCTGTTCTATTTGTGAGGTCAAAGTTAGTAGAGGTGGGAATGTTAACCATCTAGGCACCTTCTCCTTGTAACATTATTTGCAGTGAGTTGTAAATAATAACATGCAGTCCAGTATCAGCTACCAGCAGTTTGGACCATCGAATGCAATATCCACCGCCAACCCCCTCCTCATCAACCCCCTCATTAGTGATCAAGAATAATTCTTCCAAAAATTTTGTGGGGGCCCATTCAAAGAAAACAATTCAGCCACAGGAGTGGCAGTCCCTGTCGCAGAAGTGCTTGGTTTGTTAAACTATGCATTTCCTGTTTAAGATTCAACTATGGGTGTGTGGATCCAACATCTCAATTCCATCTTGTGTGATTTTGTGATTGATTTTTTACTCTAAATCAGTAAATCAATAAATGAATTAATTTTTTCAACTATTGTCAGGAGTCCTTAGCTATTATAGTTTAATGGCCTTTTGTCTTGGTGGCTGCAAACATATTCTTGGGATTTTTTGTATTCTAATTTATCAAATTAATCTATAAATCAATCAGTCAATCAATCAATCAATCAATCAATCAATCAATCATTCACTCAATCAATTACATAGTAACATAGTAACTAAGGTTGAAAAAAGACAATTGTCCATCGAGTTCAACCTATTTGTGATCTCCTATGCAGTCTTATTATAGGACTAGTTATTTTTATGTTAGGACTAGTTATATTAACTATAATGCGTGCCTACGCACCATAACCCTGAATATATTTATCAAATAGGAATTTATCTAACCCATTGTTAAAGGTGTTGACTGAGTCCGCAGTTACTACTCTCTCAGACAGGGAATTCCAAATACGTATTGTCCTTACTGTGAAAAAACCTTTTCGCTTCAATGTGCGGAAACTCCTCTCCTCTAACCTAAGCGAGTGACCACGTGTTCTCTGTGCTGATCTTATAGAAAACAGGTCCCTCCCAAGCTCTGTGTATTGACCCCTTATATATTTGTAGATGTTGATCATGTCCCCTCTTAGTCTCCTCTTTTCCAATGTAAACATGCCTAGCCTTGCAAGCCTTTCCTCGTATTCCAGCATCTCCATGACCTTGATTAGTTTGGTCGCCGCCTCTGAACCTTTTCTAGCTTCAGGATATCCTTTTTGTAATATGGTGCCCAAAATTGCACACAGTATTCAAGATGAGGCCTCACTAGTGATTTATATAATGGGAGTATAATACTCTCGTCCCCTGCATCAATTCCCCATTTTATGCATGCTAATATCGTATTAGCCTTCTTTGCTGCACTCCTACTTTGGATACTGCTGCTTAATTTGTTATATGTGAACCCCTAAGTCTTTTTCCAGTACAGAATCCCCTAATATTACCCCATTTAGTATGTAGGTGTTATTTTTGGTCTTGCCCCCACAGTGCATTACCTTACACTTGTCTGTATTGAATCTCATTCTCCATTTTGCTCCCCATACTTCCAGTTTAGTTAAGTCGTTCTGAAGAGACTCAGCATCCCCCTCCGTATTTATAACCTTACACAATTTGGTCTCGTCTGCGAAAGTTGATACCATGCTCTCTAGACCTACTGTTAGGTCGTTGATGAAAATGTTGAACAAAAGTGGTCCAAGTACAGACCCTTGTGGCACACCACTTAGTACTTTAGTCCAATTTGAAAATGATCCATTGACCACAATGCGCTGCTCCCTATTATCTAACCAATTACTGACCCAAGTGCATATTGTGCTCCCTAGCCCTATTTCTTGTAGCTTGTAGATAAGACGCATGTGTGGTACAGTGTCGAAAGCTTTGTTAAAGTCTAAAAAGATTATATCCACTTCCTTACCCTGATCCAGGTTCGCACTTACTGTTTCATAAAAGCCAAGTAAGTTGGTCTGACATGATCTGTCCTTCACAAATCCATGTTGGTTCCTTTTAATTACCTTATTTGCTTCAAGAAACTTTTGAATAATGTCCCTTAGAATACCTTCCAATACTTTCCCCACTATAGATGTAAGACTAACTGGTCTATAATTACCTGGTTCAGCTTTGCTCCCCTTTTTAAATATCAGCACTACCTCCGCTATATGCCAGTCTTTGGGAACCATACCCGATTTAACCGAATCCATGAAGATCAAAAATAGAGGTCTTGCTAGTTCAGCGTGCAGCTCCATAAGAACCCTCAGGTGAATTCCATTGGGACCAGGTGACTTATTAATCTATAACTTTTTTTAATCGGTCACAGACTACCTCCTCACATAAATAAGCATTTAGCAGTGGGACATTATCTTTGTTGAGATTTTGTGTAAGACCCAACATTTGGTCCTCTCTTGTAAATACCGTTGAAAAAAACTTGTTTAGTTTGTTTGCTATGTCATTATCATTTTTGATTAAGACTCCCCTCTTGTCCTTTAAAGGGCCTATACTCTCCTTCTTTAGTCTCTTGCTGTTGATGTACTTAAAACATTTTTGGGGATTGCTTTGCTTTCCTTTGCTACTAGTTTTTCAGTTTTTACTTTAGCCGCTCTTATTCCTTTTTTGCATATTTTGTTACAGTCCTTATAGTGTTGAAATGACTCCTCATCCCCCTCAGATTTGTATTTTTTAAATGCTCATCTTTTTTTGTCCATTAATTCCTTTCTTTTTTTGTTAAACCACATTGGTGTGGGATATTTATTCCTTTTTTTGCTGCTGGTGGGAATAAATTCATGAGTATTATTATTTAGCAGTGATTTTAATACATCCCATTTCTCTGTAGTATTTTTCCCTTGAAACAGAATTTCACATTCAATGTCCCTCAACGCTTCCTTCATCATGTCAAAGTTGGCTTTGCTAAAGTTTAGAGTCCTAGTTGAGCCAGTATAGGACTGCTTATGAAAACTGATATTGAATGTGACCGTATTGTGGTCGCTGTTACCTAAGGGCTCTCTTACTTGGACTGGTCATGTCTTCGTCCATCCAGATGGAGATGCTCGCAGCGTCTAGGTGCGCCCAGGCGGGCGAGCATAGTCACAGATGGAGCCACGACTAGCGTGGCTCCATCTGTACTTAATACTTGAATAAACAGGAAAGTCTGGATACTGTTTTTGAAGGCTTCTAAAGTGAGAGCCTATCGAACTGTGCAGGGACGTTCCATAGAGTCAGAGCCGCATAGTTAAAAGCTCGAACCCCAGATGAATTCTGGGAAATTCTAGATACTGATAAAAGCCTTTCCTGGTGTTGTATAGTTTATTAAACTGCCATGCTGTCTGCCTCTGCATTGCTACAATGGGGCAGATGTATTAACCTGGAGAAGACATAAGGATGTGATAAACCAGTGATTTGTGCAAGGTGATAAAGGCACCAGCCAATCAGCTCCAATATGTAAATTAACAGTTAGGATCTGATTGGCTGCTGCCTTTATCACCTTGCACATTTCACTGGTTTATCACTTCCTTATGCCTTCTCCAGGTTAATACATCTGCCCCAATGTTTCATAGATGTGGTGTATTCTTAAAGTAACTGCCATATGTATGTGCCACTGCTCTACTGCTTCGTTTAGCCAGCCAGCCTTTGGCCTATGTTGGCGAACAATATTATGAGCTGTGAGGTGGCCAAGTTTGACTGGAAATAACTTGAAATTAATATTATTGAGGTTAATAATACTGTAGAAACAAAAACAGGCATAAATTGTATGATTTAGCTGTATATATATATATATATATATATATATATACAGTGGTTGAAGTGGGGCGGTATACGGCCGGTATGGTATATTGCCACTTCTTCCACTGACCTGGAAATGAGGAAATTAAAGTGCAGCAGGAGGTGAGGGAAGTGGCCATCCTGCTGCACATGTTGCTCTCCGTCCCTGCGCAGCGGCCGGCAGTTGTGTAGAGTGCTGTACTAGCTCACAGCCGCTCACCGCCGCCAGCTGCCCACTGCCCGCCGCTCATCGCCGCCCGCCACTCACCGCCGCCAGCCGCCCACCACTTTCCGGTACCAGCCGCCCACCGCTCACCGCCGCCAGCTGCCCACAGCTCACCGCTGTTAGCCACCAGCCGCTCACCCTCCGCCAGCCACCAGCTGCTCGCCTCTCACCCGCAACAAATGAGGTAATGTTCCCCTGCTGTCACCTCTCTCCCTGTCGTTACCGTCCCTGTCCCGACTGTCACTCTCTCTCTCCCAGCTCTCACTGTCATCACTCTCTCTCCCTGCTGTCACTGTCATCACTCTCTCTCCCTGTCATCACTCTCTCTCTCCCTGTCGTCACTCTCTCTCTCCCTGTCGTCACTCTGGCTGTCCCCGCTGTCACAATTTCAGCTCATTCAGTGTGCTATAATGTGAATTTCGGCTCATTCAGTGTGCTACAATGTGAATTTCGGCTCATTCAGTGTGCTACAATGTGAATTTTGCATTATTAGTGTGCTACAATGTGAATTTCGGCTCATTCAGTATGCGACAATGTGAATTTCGGCTCATTCAGTGTGCTACAATGTAAATCTCGGCTCATTCAGTGTGCTATAATGTGAATTTTGACTCAAACCATGTGCTATAATGTGAATTGCAGCTCGTACCATGTACTATAAGGTGACAGGGGCACCAATACTAGATAGTATAAGGGGTTCTACTACACTGGACACGCCCCCTTTTGGGTGACCACAACCCATTTTGGGTGACCACACCCCCTTTTCTGGAGTGTGCGCGCCTTCGGCGCATGCATAATTGCGTCCTTGACTTTTGCATATCTCCACTTCAAAATTTCCACTTCGACCACTGTATATATACATTGCTCAAAAAAATAAAGGGAATACTAAAATAACACGTCCTAGATCTGAATGAATGAAATATTTTTATTAAATACTTTGTTCTTTACATAGTTGAATGTGCTGACAACAAAATCACACAAAAATTATCAATGGAAATCAAATTTATTAACCCATGGAGGTCTGGATTTGGAGTCACACTCAAAATTAAAGTGGAAAAACACACTACAGGCTGATCCAACTTTGATGTAATGTCCTTAAAACAAGTCAAAATGAGGCTCAGTAGTGTGTGTGGCCTCCACGTGCCTGTATGACCTCCCTACAACGCCTGAGCATGCTCCTGATGAGGTGGCGGATGGTCTCCTGAGGGATCTCCTCCCAGACCTGGACTAAAGCATCCGCCAACTCCTGGACAGTCTGTTGGTGGATGGAGCGAGACATGATGTCCCAGATGTGCTCAATTGGATTCAGGTCTGGGGAATGGGCAGGCCAGTCCATAGCATCAATGCCTTCGTCTTGCAGGAACTGCTGACACACTCCAGCCACATGAGGTCTAGCATTGTCTTGCATTAGGAGGAACCCAGGGCCAACCGCACCAGCATATGGTATCACAAGGGGTCTGAGGATCTCATCTCGGTACCTAATGGCAGTCAGGCTACCTCTGGCGAGCACATGGAGGGCTGTGCGGCCCCCCAAAGAAATGCCACCCCACACCATTACTGACCCACTATCAAACCGGTCATGCTGGAGGATGTTGCAGGCAGCAGAATGTTCTCCTTGGCGTCTCCAGACTCTGTCACGTATGTCACATGTGCTCAGTGAGAACCTGCTTTCATCTGAGAAGAGCACAGGGCGCCAGTGGCGAATTTGCCAATCTTGGTGTTCTCTGGCAAATGCCAAACGTCCTGCACGGTGTTGGGCTGTAAGCACAACCCCCACCTGTGGACATTGGGCCCTCATACCACCCTCATGGAGTCTGTTTCTGATTGTTTGAGTAGACACATGCACATTTGTGGCTTGCTGGAGGTCATTTTGCAGGGCTCTGGCAGTGCTCCTCCTGTTCCTCCTTGCACAAAGGCGGAGGTAGCGGTCCTGCTGCTGGGTTGTTGCCCTCCTACGGCCTCCTCCACGTCTCCTAATGTACTGGCCTGTCTCCTGGTAGCGCCTACATGCTCTGGACACTACGCTGACAGACACAGCAAACCTTCTTGCCACAGCTCGCATTGATGTGCCATCCTGGATGAGCTGCACTACCTGAGCCACTTGTGTGGGTTGTAGACTCAGTCTCATGCTACCACTAGAGTGAAAGCACCGCCAGCTTTCAAAAGTGACCAAAACATCAGCCAGAAAGCATAGGAGCTGAGAAGTGCTCTGTGGTCACCACCTGCAGAACAACTCCTTTATTGGGGGTATCTTGCTAATTGCCTATAATTCCCACCTGTTGTCTATTACATTTGCACAACAGCATGTGAAATTGATTGTCAATCAGTGTTGCTTCCTAAGTGGACAGTTTGATTTCACAATCCAAAACCATTACCAAAACACATGAGTGTGGTTTTGCAAAACCAAAACTTGAAGATGAAGCCAGATACAAAACCAAAATACAGGGGTCAGCAAACATCTCTAGTGGAATCTACATTTCAGGGGCTGAGATCGCTATATAAAACCCATCAACAGCCTCTAATTGATTTTGTGTGATTCTGATATTTGCTGCACCTAGATTAACATTGCCCCCCCCCCCCCCCTTCCCACAAACACTTTCATAAATAATAACTTATTTGGCTATTATGGACTGAGCAATATAATGGATGGATGTTCCAGCTTTGTTGCTAATGTACTATGTATTTACATTTATTATTTCTACATTATACTGTGTGTGACAACACAGCCGGCGCGTTGTGTCGCACAGTGGTAAAAGACACGCAGCTACTTCCCTAGCCCTGGTCTGACCCATGGACTACACTGATTGTTGATCTGTATTTGGCTATGTATTAGGCAATATTGTATTATATTGTATGATGTTATTGTTACAAGGGTACAGTTATGTTTTCGATGTATATATATGAATGTATTGGTTATTGTGTTATGGTTTGTAAAATAATGTTTTCCCAATATGACTGATCAGATAACCTGTGTGTTTGCTGTTGTGTAGATACAGCCAGTCTCAGATGTCAGGCCATACAACCCCCCCTCATTCTTCCCCACACAATGGATTCCAGGCCACACAATCAGATTAAGCAAGGTTACTTTAATTAACATCTATTGTGGCCTAGGGGACATGCCTGTACATGTGAAACTAGGTTTGCTCTGAAACTGTCTGGGGGTGTCGCCTTATTGTAGGAAAGACAAAGGTTTGATAATAGCAAAGAGGGGACGTGAGACAGAGGGGAGAGAGAGGCAGGAGACTGACTAAGAAGTAATGTTCTGTCAGGAGCTCCAGGAGGGAATTGTCGTGTAGAATTGGATCACAGAAGTGTGCTGAACTGTGTTATAACCTATTCTGTTAATAAACCACTGTTGGTTTTTCATGTACCACCGTGACTGAGTGATTTTGAACCCAATATCCTCACATTTGGCGGCAGCAGTGGGATCACTCAAGACACCAGCAGAAAGGTATAAACCACAGCAGGCAATGGATTCTGCCCCGCTATGCTACCGATACAGCAAGAAGGATCAACTACAGGACCTCTGTCGAACAAGACGGATTGAGTTTAATGCATCGGACACCAGAGCAGTCTTAATGGCAAAGCTAGCTGAATGGGACCAAGAACACCCTGGGCAGGAGGATGATGAGGACTGCATCCCAGAGCAGGCCGAGGGTCAAGGAACCACTGGAACCGCTACAACAGGCCCTGCACTGGTCGTTGGAAGTACAGATCAGTTGCGGGAGTTGCTGGCAGCACTAGGGCAAGGAGCATCAGTACTGGGAGCCGCATTGGGGGCGCAGACCGGTATAACCGCCCCGGCAGTGGCGGTAAGGCAGACCTCCCGGCTGAGGTATAATGAGGTCCCACCTTTTGATGAGGTCAGTTCGGATATTGATACTCATTTGCAGATGTTTGAATCTGTTATGATAATGCATGGAATTGAGGCAACAGAGTGGCCTCGATATTTGGTACCCAGTCTGAGAGGGCGGGCACTGGAGGCATTCCATGCCCTGAGTCCAGAGCAGATCCTGGTATATGAGGAGGTACGGAGTGTGCTGCTTGCCAGATATGCGGTGACCGCTGAATCGTATCGCATAAAGTTCCGGTCTATGGCGCGGAAAGGAGATGTCTCATTTATAGAGTTCAATAACTTGCTGCGGAGGAACTGTGATAAGTGGCTGGCTGTGAAGAAGGCCCTTACTGTAGCAGACATTAAAAATGCTTTTATTTTGGAGCAGCTGCTAAACAAGATGCCTCCAGAGATCAGGGAGTGGGTGGCAGACCGGAACCCTACCACTCCGGAAAAAGCAGCACACCTAGCAGATGAGTTCACAGCTAACAGGCCTCGGTGGAGAGGTGCCAATACAGAGGAGAGGACAACCCTCCGACGGCCCCAGCAGGATCGTGATCTACCATTGCTCCCCCACCGGCCGGCCCCAATAAATACCCCAGCTTCCCTAGCCAGAAATTCAAGGTCTCGGGGACCAGCGTCACCTGCAAGCCGACGCTGCTACAACTGTGACCAGGTGGGGCATTTACTTCGTGACTGTACACGGGTAAGACGGCCATTCCCAGGTACCCAATCTGCCATGTCGCGGGTGGCTGTGTGCCACGAATCATTTGGAACGGGCGAGGTGGACTACTTTCCTGATGCGCCAGAGGCGGAGGAAGTAGCATACCAAGTAGAGGTGGTAGCAGCTATTGGGAAATCCACCCCGGATAATATGAAGACCCACCTACAACCTGTAAAAGTTAATGGGAAGGAGCTGCAAGGGTTGAGAGACTCTGGAGCTTCTATCACCCTTATACGGCCAGAATTAATTCCCCCCTGCCAGATACTGAAGAAAAGGAAAGTTAAAATTTCCATGGCAGGAGGGCAGATCACTGTAATACCTATGGCAAGGGTACACCTGGACTGGGGCCTGGACTCTGGAGAGGTAAATGTGGGACTTTTGGATGGATTACCCACTCACGTCATTCTGGGCAACAATCTGAGTGCTGGATTGGCTAGTTACTTTGTGGGAGCTATCACCCGCAGCCAAGCACAGGCATTGGAGACAGTGCATGAGGACCCTCTCATGCCAGCACCAGGAGTCCCTGTGGAAGTGACAGCCACAAACCGCGAACCGTTGGCGGTAAGTAACCCTGTCCCGAACTTGCCTGACTGTGATGAGAATCTGGGGGAAGTAGATAGAATAGCCTTTAGGGAAGCCCAACGGACCGACCCCTCCCTAGCTAGCCTCCGCAGGGCAGCGGGACGAACAGATTGGGGGCCTCAGGAGGATCGCATTATGTGGGAGGAGGGGAGACTGTACCGGGTGCCAGCAAAAGCAGACCCATTAGAGCCCGGGGTCCTAAGAAAACAGTTGATTGTTCCACAGCAGTACCGTGCCCGGTTGCTGGCCCTTGCCCATGACATTCCCTTAGCAGGCCACTTAGGGGTTCGGAAAACCCGTGCCCGGCTGCTGCGACATTTCTTCTGGTCTGGGGTTAACCAGGAGGTAAAACAGTATAGAGAGTCATGTGAGGTCTGCCAACGCCTCGGGGGACCCCCACGCCGGGTTCCCCTACAACCCATGCCTGTCATAAGTGAGCCATTTAAGAGAGTGGCCATGGACATTGTGGGGCCTTTTAAGAAACCGAGCCGAACAGGAAAGAGATACATACTGACTGTAGTTGATTACGCGACTAGATACCCTGAGGCAGTGGCACTGGCATCCATAGATGCTGAACATATCGCCCAGGCTCTTATGGATATTTTTAGTCGCGTAGGATTTCCCCAAGAAGTAGTTACTGATCAGGGTACGCAATTTCAAGGGGAATTGCTGCAGACAGTATGGGACAACTTTGGGGTCCATCCCTTACGCACCACCCCTTATCACCCCCAGACTAATGGTCTCTGTGAGAGATTCAATTCGACCCTAAAGCAGTTGCTGTGGGCATTTGCTGAATCGGAGGGGGGAGACTGGGAGAAGTCCTTGCAACAGCTATTATTCGCGTACCGCGAAGTGCCGCAGGATTCAACCGGATTCTCTCCTTTTGAGTTACTATATGCCCGAAGGGTAAGGGGACCACTTGACCTAGTCAGGGAAAGCTGGGAAGGGTCATTTCAGGAACCTGAGGTTCCCATCTTGGAATATGTAGTCCAAATGAAGGAGAAACTGCACAGGCTGATGCAGCTTGCGCATGACCACACCCTGGGCGCGCAGGAAAGACAGTGCCGGTACTATAACCAACGAGCGCAGGACAGGGAACTAGAGGTTGGACAGAAAGTAATGGTGCTAGTACCTGCCCGAAAGCATAAGTTACAGGCGACCTGGGCAGGGCCTTATACTGTAGTGGATCGGCAGGGACGGGTAGATAACATTATTGCCCTAGACCAAACAGGGAAGCGGGTGGGTACCTACCACATAAATAGGTTAAAGAAATATGTCACCAGGGAGATAGGGGCGGTGGCAATCTGTTGCCCACCTATGGATGACCCAGAGACTGACCCCATCCCTGATATTCTAGCAGCCACCAAGAGGGACCTAGGAGTGGAGGCAGTGCCCATAGGCTCGCAATTAACAGAAACCCAGGCCCTACAGATGAGGGAGGTATTGGAGGTAGAGAGGCCACAATTCACAAGCAGGCCAGGGCGCACTCATGTAGTGTCCCATCATGTCAACACCGGGGAGGCTCGGCCCACTAGGCAACCCGCTTATCGGGTGAACCCCAGGGTGATTGATATGATCAAAAGGGAGGTCGATGAAATGCTGGCGCTTGGTGTTATTGTACCGTCCCATAGTCCCTGGGCCGCCAGCGTAGTCCTAGTGCCCAAGAAAGATGGCAGTACCCGCTTCTGCGTGGACTATAGGAGGCTGAACGAGGTGACAGTGACAGACGCATACCCCATGCCCCGGGTAGATGAGCTGTTAGACAGGTTGGGAATGGCACGCTATGTATCCACTCTGGATCTTAGAAAAGGATACTGGCAGATACCCCTTACCAGGGAGGCACAGGAGAGGTCTGCATTCAGCACCCCATTTGGGCTCTTTGAATTTACTGCCATGCCCTTTGGGATGAAGAATGCCCCAGCCACCTTTCAGCGTACCATAGATCACCTACTGACAGGGTGTCAGGACTTTGCCCAGGCATACCTTGATGACATAGCCATTTTTAGTCAGACATGGGAGGAGCATCTGCAGCATGTGGCCCAGGTGTTGGCACGGATCAGCAAGGCAGGGTTAACAATCAGACCTGACAAATGTCAGATGGGGATGGCAGAGGTGTTGTACCTCGGGCATAGGGTTGGCGGAGGCCATATTCGTCCAGAGCCAGCTAAAATTGAGGCCATCCTGAAATGGCCTCGGCCCACTAACCAAAAGCAGGTGCGGGCCTTCCTTGGAACACCAGGGTACTACCGTAAATTTGTGCCCCAGTACAGCACCATTGCCAAACCCCTGACTGACCTAACAACAAAAAAATACACCCGACAAATTGACTGGAGCCCAGAGTGTGAGCAGGCTTTTTCCCAGCTGAAGGACATTTTGTCCCAATCCCCAGTGTTAGCAGCCCCCGACTTCCGCCGGCGGTTCATTGTGCAAACAGATGCCTCGGGTTGTGGAATAGGAGCTGTGTTGAGCCAAGTAGGGGAGGATGGTTGTGAACACCCAGTTGCCTTTCTCTCCCGAAAACTTCTGGACCGTGAGATAGCCTATGCCACTATTGAAAAGGAGTGCCTGGCCATAGTCTGGGCACTCAAGAAATTGCAGGCATATGTGTACGGGCGCGAGTTCTCAGTGGTAACAGACCACAGTCCCCTTAGTTGGTTACAGCGCACTGCCGGAGACAATGGACGACTGCTGAGATGGAGCTTAGCCCTACAACTATACAATTTCTCTATCTCTCATAAAAAGGGCAGAGATCACGGGAACGCAGATGGCCTGTCCCGGCAGCAGGAACCAGACCAAGCGCCGAGCAAGCCCAGGAAATCCCTCGCTACAAATACCCAGGGTACAGGAGAATACCATTACTCTCAGCAAGCTTAAGCCACCCAGGACACCGGGCTTGGAAGTAGAGGGAGGAAATGTGACAACACAGCCGGCGCGTTGTGTCGCACAGTGGTAAAAGACACGACGCTACTTCCCTAGCCCTGGTCTGACCCATGGACTACACTGATTGTTGATCTGTATTTGGCTATGTATTAGGCAATATTGTATTATATTGTATGATGTTATTGTTACAAGGGTACAGTTATGTTTTCGATGTATATATATGAATGTATTGGTTATTGTGTTATAGTTTGTAAAATAATGTTTTCCCAATATGACTGATCAGATAACCTGTGTGTTTGCTGTTGTGTAGATACAGCCAGTCTCAGATGTCAGGCCATACAACCCCCCCTCATTCTTCCCCACACAATGGATTCCAGGCCACACAATCAGATTAAGCAAGGTTACTTTAATTAACATCTATTGTGGCCTAGGGGACATGCCTGTACATGTGAAACTAGGTTTGCTCTGAAACTGTCTGGGGGTGTCGCCTTATTGTAGGAAAGACAAAGGTTTGATAATAGCAAAGAGGGGACGTGAGACAGAGGGGAGAGAGAGGCAGGAGACTGACTAAGAAGTAATGTTCTGTCAGGAGCTCCAGGAGGGAATTGTCGTGTAGAATTGGATCACAGAAGTGTGCTGAACTGTGTTATAACCTATTCTGTTAATAAACCACTGTTGGTTTTTCATGTACCACCGTGACTGAGTGATTTTGAACCCAATATCCTCACATTGTGCCTTAAGGGTACATTATGCAAACAGAGGCCCTCTTTAATGTTAGAACATGTGTAGAACATGTGTAGAAGGTTAAACACAATCTAGAAAATTTTCAAGAGTACCTGCAGGTAAAATATTCTCTCTATGTAAAGGATATCTCACTCAGCACACATCCGGCTTCCACTGACTCTTCATCTTATCATTAAACTCTGCCAGGGCTTTATCTAACCAACTAAACATGTTAGGCAAACAAGCTTTTATCAACAAAACTGTTAATTTATGTATATTTATGTAGCATATGTTTGACACCTCTAAGTTCATCCTACAGTAGTTGCTCGGAGGCAAGATAAATATTGGTGCCCCCCCCACCCCTATCTACAGTATATATATATATATATATATATATATATACACAGTGGCGTAAGTTCGTCACAGTTGCCCGGAGATAAATATTGGTGCCCCCCTATTTCCTATATTAAGATAAATATATGTATGTATGTGTGCGTGTGTGTATATATATATATATATATATATATATGTGTGTGTGTGTGTGTGTGTGTATGGAGTGTTCTGAAAAAGATTTATATACTGTATTTATACATTTAATTGTCTTTTATTTAAATTGTCGTTTATTTTAAATCACACATTTCTTAGCAGTCATACCCAGGATTAGAACCCATGACCTGTTACACTAACAGGAGACACTTTACTGATGGAGTTATTTGCTCCTGTAGAGGAAGCATGAGAATTCTAACTATATGAAGTTACATGTAATTGCCAGAGAAGTGTCTTCATATAGTTAAAATTCTCATATTTCCTATACAAAAGCAAATACCTTCATCAGTAAGGTGTCTGCTTTCAGTGTAATAGGCTGTGGTTTCTAATCCTTGGTGTGATACTTGTAAAATGTGTATATTCAGTAGTGATGAGCGGGTTCGGTTCCTCGGAAACCGAACCCACCCGAACTTCACTCATTTTACACGGGTCCGAGGCATACTCGGATTCTCCCGTATGGCTCGGTAAACCCGAGCGTGCCTGAACGTCATCATCCCGCTGTCGGATTCTCGCGAGATTCGGATTCTATATAAGCAGCCGCGCGTCGCCGCTATTTTCACTCGTGCATTGGAAAAGTTAGGGAGAGGACGTGGCTGGCGTCCTCTCCGTTTATTGTTAAACTTGATTGATTGTGCTTTATTGCTTAATTGGGGGGAGGACTGGGGAGCAGCTGTATAATATAGGAGGAGTACAGTGCAGAGTTTTGCTGATCAGTGACCACCAGTTTTATCCGTTCTCTGCCTGAAAAAAACGCTCCTTATCTGTGCTCAGTGTGCTGCATACAGATGTAGCCACCTTTATCTTGACTGGCTGAGGCGTTTGTCCCGATCGAGCATACGCAGCGTACCAGGGCGTAGGGAGGCGCGCCTAGTCACAGAGAGGCGTACCTAATCGCACGGAGGCAGACAGAGCGTTTGGCGTTACCTTTACGTGTAATACCTGCGATCATCCACCAGATGTCGCCTTTTACAATCACCACTGCGCATGCGTGTGGTCTCCCGTAAAATACAATACTGAAATATATAATAAGGACTACTTTACTAAGCGTCTCATTACGCTGCATACAGTAAATACTCATTACGCTGCATTATTTAATACAGTAAATACTCATTATGCTGCATTATTTAATACAGTATATACGGTACAGACGCAAATAGTACAGCATACAGTATATGATCCATCTACAGTACTTTATGAATATGTGAGCGTCCAAGTCCCGCAGACAAAACAACATAAAACCAGTAGTGTACACTGTCGCAAATGGACGTGTTAGAAGTTCACTATTGCCTCTTGAGATTAGGAATTTTGTACAGTATGTTAGCGTCCTAATCCCATAGCCATTACAGCATAATCAAAACCAATGGATTTATTCATCTGTCTGCGGCGAAGTGGTGAAGTGTTCCGCTTCCTATACTCAGAGTCCCGAGTTCGATTTCTAAAGTACGAATGCATGTTAGTTTTTTCCAGACACTTTATTATTTTTTTATTCACATAAACCAGGGCAAAGCTGCAGGAGCGGTTCTGTTAAGGTTCTATGCACCGTACAGTACACATACAATTCTGTAGCAGGGCAGACTCAATTGAAATGGCTACCACCTATGACTCCTTGCTCCACGGAGGCCCTAGGCTACGGAGCAAGTAACAGTCCAGATTTTGCAGGCTATGGGGCAATGCTGAAGGAGCGTCACAATCCCCTAGCTAAAATACACAGGGGCGAAAGGACTAAGCGAGGTATATGCACATAACGATACACTGCAAAGTTCCCCATGGTTTTAATTATGCCTTTTCTTTGAACACAGTATTTTCGACTGCCTCGCCCTACACCCATCCCACTTTCCCCTTCCCCCCTGGGAGCCTGCAATGTACATGCAGTAGACAGGGAGGGAGTTCCGATCAGGTTACAAGACGTGCAACAGTATACTACTGTATGTAGGAAAATCCCCCGCCCACTCTGATTTATGTGAAACCTGTGTGCACCCTTCCATTGAATGTATAACAAAGAAAAAAAATAATAATAAAGTGAATGTTACAGGAACACATTAAAAAAAGGTTGGCACTTCCTTCCCATTGGTGTTGGTTTATGCCTTAGGGGACTCGGACGCAAATACTTGTATTTGAAAAGCACGTATTTTCCACTGCCTCTCCTTACCCCCATTGCCCTTCCCCCCTGGGAGCCTGCACAGGTCATGCAGTGGACAGGGAGGGAGTTCAGGTCAGGTACAATACACAAATGCCGTCAATCTACAGTACTGTGTTGCTCAGTTAGTTGCGTCGGAATACACTAGTTTATACTCATTACCGCTGTGTATTTGTATATAGCGGAATGAATCGCTGCTGCAGATTTACTTTGATTTATGTGAAACCTGTGTGCACCCTTTCATTGAATGTATAACAAAGAAAAACAATAATAAAGTGAATGTCACGGGAACATATAAAAAAAAAAAAGGTTGGCACTTTGGGACTCAAAGCTGGGACTCTCAGTGTGGGACGTAAGAGCCTTCATCGCTAGGTTGGTATGGAAGAGGAGACAATTAGCTACCAGAGGGTACCAACTCCAAGTTTCTGTGACCCCCACAAGGCTCATGGCAAGCGTCGGAACCCATGGTGGGTCTGAATTAACGGGCCCATTATAGTCTATGGGAAAATGAGTCCACTTTGCGTACTGATATCTCTGGTTCTGGGTGTCCCAGAGACTCGGGACTGGTACCATTTAAAATAGGAGACTCTTGGCTTTCAGGGCAGACCAACAACTAGTTTATGTGACACTGGAAAGTGAAACAGTAAGCAACCGTGTATCGGGTCCCCTCCAGTTGTCCGCCTAGCTTGCACAGGATGCAGGGTTTCTGGCTAGATAGGAAATACTGTACAGAAATGCTAAGCATGGTAATTTGACATCCAGGAACATAGGGAGGAGTTTATCTCTCTCCATTATACTTAGAAAAATTACACTTGCCACTGTACGTTACAAGCTGTTTGTGCTAATTAGTACACTAGTAGAACATACTGTACAGAGATACTAAGTACAGTGATTTGGCATCCACAAACTTAGGGAGGAGCTTTAATCTCTCTCCATTGTAATCTTTCTAAGCATAATGGAGAGAGATAAAAGCTCCTCCCTAAATTCCTGGATGCCAAATTGCCATCCAGAGTATCGCTGTACTCTATGTTCTACTAGTGTACTAATTAGCACGAACAGCTTGTAACATACAGTGGCAAGTTTAATATTTCTATGTATAATGGAGAGAGATAAAAGCTCCTCAGTAAGTTCCTGGATGCCACATCACTGTACTTAGTATCTCTGTACAGTATTTTCTGTTAGGGTACTAATTAGCTGTTCGTGCTAATTAGTACCCTAATAGAACATACTGTACAGAGATACTAAGGACGGTGATTTGGTATCCAGGAACTTACTGAGGAGCTTTTATCTCTCTCCATTATACATAGAAAGATTAAACTTGCCGCTGTATGTTACAAGCTGTTCGTGCTAATTAGTACCCTAATAGAACATACTGTACAGAGATACTACAGACAGTGATTTGGCATCCAGGAACTTAGGGAGGAGCTTTTATCTCTCTCCAATATACTTAGAAAGATTACAGCGGAGAGAGATAAAAGCTCCTCCCTAAGATTCCTGGATGCCAAATCACTGTCTGTAGTATCTCTGTACAGTATGTTCTACTAGTGTACTAATTAGCACGAGCAGCTTGTAACGTACAGTGGCAGTTTTGATCTTTCTATGTATAATGTAGAGAGATAAAAGCTCCTCCCTCAGTTCCTGGTTGCCAAATCACCATCCTTAGTTTCTCTGTATAGTATTTTCTATTAGGGTACTAATTAGCACGAACAGCTAATAAGTACCCTAATATAAAATACTGTACAGAGATACTAAGTACAGTGATGTGGCATCCAGGAACTTACTGAGGAGCTTTTATCTCTCTCCATTATACATAGAAAGATTAATCTTGCCACTGTACGTTACAAGCTGTTCGTGCTAATTAGTACACTAGTAGAACATACTGTACAGAGATACTACATACAGTGATTTGGCATCCAGGAACCTTAGGGAGGAGCTTTTATCTCTCTCCATTATGCTTAGAAAGATTACAATGGAGAGAGAATAAAGCTCCTCCCTAAGTTCGTGGATGCCAAATCACTGTACTTAGTATCTCTGTACAGTATGTTCTACTAGTGTACTAATTAGCACGAACAGCTTGTAACGTACAGTGGCAAGTTTAATCTTTCTATGTATAATATAGAGAGATAAAAGCTCCTCCCTAGGTTCCTGGTTGCCAAATCACCATCCTTAGTATCTCTGTATAGTATTTTCTATTAGGGTACTAATTAGCACAAACAGCTAATTAGTACCCTAATAGAAAATACTGTACAGAGATACTAAGTATAGTGATGTGGCATCCAGGAGCTTACTGAGGAGCTTTTATCTCTCTCCATTATACATAGAAAGATTAATCTTGCCACTGTACGTTACAAGCTGTTCGTGCTAATTAGTACACTAGTAGAACATACTGTACAGAGATACTACATACAGTGATTTGGCATCCAGGAACCTTAGGGAGGAGCTTTTATCTCTCTCCATTATGCTTAGAAAGATTACAATGGAGAGAGAATAAAGCTCCTCCCTAAGTTCGTGGATGCCAAATCACTGTACTTAGTATCTCTGTACAGTATGTTCTACTAGTGTGCTAATTAGCACGAACAGCTTGTAACGTACAGTGGCAATTTTAATCTTTCTATGTATAATATAGAGAGATAAAAGCTCCTCCCTAAGTTCCTGGTTGCCAAATCACCATCCTTAGTATCTCTGTAAAGTATTTTCTATTAGGGTACTAATTAGCACGAACAGCTAATTAGTACCCTAATAGAAAATACTGTACAGAGATACTAAGTATAGTGATGTGGCATCCAGGAACTTACTGAGGAGCTTTTATCTCTCTCCATTTTACATAGAAAGATTAAACTTGCCGCTGTACTTTACAAGCTGTCCGTGCTAATTAGTACCCTAATTGAAAATACTATACAGAGATACTAAAGACGGTTATTTGGCACCCAGGAATTTAAGGAGGAGCTTTTATCTCTCTCCATTATACTTAGAAAGATTACAATGGAGAGAGATAAAAGCTCCTCCCTAAGTTCGTGGATGCCAAATCACTGTCCTTAGTATCTCTGTACAGTATGTTCTACTAGTGTACTAATTAGCACAAACAGCTTGTAACGTACAGTGGCAAGTGTAATTTTTCTAAGTATAATGGAGTGAGATAAAAACTCCTCCCTATGTTCCTGGATGTCAAATTACCATGCTTAGCATTTCTGTACAGTATTTCCTGTCACAACTGAGGGCCTGAGCTGACGGGAGGCAGCCTCAGTTGTAGGGGCTGAGATGTACCGGAACCTGGGAGGTTGTATCAGACCCCTGGACATGTAAGTAACATGAATAATAACTGCCCGAAGGCGTGACCACGACAACTTGGAT